>NC_057355.1:87237233-87545433 GCF_016509475.1 Prionailurus bengalensis | reverse complement strand
TGGATTTGCAAGCAAATTTCCAAAACTCATTTTAAAAAGCAACCCATAGGGCACCTGGGTGGCTCAGTTGGTTGAATGTCTGACTCTTGATTTTGATTCAGGTCATGATCTCACCATTTCCTAGGATGAAGCCCCACTGACAGTGCAGAGCCTGCTTAGAATTCTCTCTCTCCCTTTCTCTTCACCCCTCCCCCTCTCATGCTCATACTCTCTCTCTCTCTCTCTCTCAAATAAATAAACATTTTTAAAAATAAATAAAATAAAAAGCAACACCTGGTTATGATTTTTCCCAATATGCTTTTCCTGGATATAAAGATTATTTTCATGTCTTTTAAAAGAACAGAACATCTGTGCACTTCTAAAAATGTTTTTCAAATGAAAGAAACAAAATATGTAAAATATAGCAACCTCTCTCACTGCCCCCACATTCTCTTAATACCCAACCACGCCCACAGAACAGTTGTAAAACCTAAAAGAAATGATCAACACCATGTGTCTCTAGATTTACCACTGGGTAGAGAAGTAGAAGGACAAAATAAATTTGGTCAAGCAAGAAGTACCATAAGTATAAATTCCTTCTTTGCCTAAAAGAACACTTTCATTTTAATACTTATCCAACCATTATTTAAGGAAAAAATTAAATTAGATGTATTAGAGTCCATAAGCTTCTCTGTATAGAAAATATATAATCTATTCAGCATTTTATAAAATGAAAATCTTAATGGATTAAAATATTTAGAATTATATATTTATCTTGGGAAACAGAAATCCAAAATATGTTAGCAAATGTGTGTCACTGCTGTGCTTTTCCATTGTTAAATCAGTTATATTCTTAAAATGAAATTTCCCATGAATTTTTATGACTTCCTGTGGACAGACACACTATTCAGTGTTGAAACTATTGCCCAGGTAGAATTTCAGTGCATTCTGTCTCTTTCCAGGGAATGATTCAAACTGAGCCAGAGCAAGACCCAAGCATAATAAAAGGAAAGATACTGAGAATTAGAAAGGGAGGTCAAGCAAATAATTTTATCTTTGATGTCCTGCATGTTCTGTTTTCATAGCTCTAACTTCCTCCCATTAATTGAGTCCAGTGCCTTCTTCTAAAACCCATTCTTAGAAAAGGACAGTATTGCAATAATAATAATAATAGTTACTTTAGCTAGTAGTTCTTGAACACTTATATATGCCAAGTAATACTGTAAACTGATTTAAGCTAGCAACAGTCCTATGAGGTACAGATTTTTGTCATCACCATTTACATCTTGGGAATGAAGAAGCAGAAAGATTAAGTGACTGGACAAAGGTCATGCAGCTAGTGAATGAGAGAACCAGGATTTGAGCTCAGGTAGCCTAGCTCCGGAACTCATACTGCTGACCTGTCACTGCATACCTGTCAAGGCATTGTGGTCAGA
This sequence comes from Prionailurus bengalensis, assembly GCF_016509475.1. Lineage (NCBI taxonomy): Eukaryota > Metazoa > Chordata > Mammalia > Carnivora > Felidae > Prionailurus > Prionailurus bengalensis. The sequence continues at coordinate 87,544,018 of NC_057355.1, read as the reverse complement.
CAGACCCAAACTTGTCTTCTCATTCTGCCACTTTCTATTTGACTACATAGAGCTTCTCTCCCTCTGGCTCTTGAGTGAGTCCACTGCTGCTTACCTCTCAGGCTGTGATGAGAATTCATTGAGATCAGGTAGATCCCCTTCCACAGATCCAGGTCCATGGGAAGCATTTGATTACAGTTAGGCATTAGGGATGTGAAAGTGTTTAAGACAGGATCTCTGTCCTTGAGCTCACCTTTAAGAAGGAAGTATTCCGTCACTTGGGACACATGGAATTGTCTCTATCTATTCTACAACTGCGTGCTCCATCACTCCAAGTGACCATTGCTTTGTTCTGTGACTTCTTCAGGAGGTGGGAAGCAGCTCTGGCTCATTGACTCCCAGGCTTGTTCTTCTGCCTCCTGCCAACTGCATGGTCAGTGACAACCTGCTAGTCTGGTGAAAATATATTATTATTGTGCAGTACTTTAGAAGACCAAAAGATACTGAACATAAACTGAATATAGAGACAGCAGGGCTTATCATCTCCAGCTTTTAAGTTTAATGGTATTACACGGTGTTAAAACAAAACAAAAAAAACAAGACAGGGGTGCCTGAGTGGCTCAGTCAGTTTAGCATCTGACTTTGGCTCAAGTCATGATCTCACGGTTTGTGGGTTCAAGTCCCACATCAGGCGACAGCTCAGAGCCTAGAGCCTGCTTTGGATTCTGTGTCCCCCTCTCTCTCTGCTCCTCCCCCACTTGTGCTCTCTCTCTCTCAAAAATAAACATTAAAAAGTTAAAAATAAAAACACAAAGCAAGACAACAGGCCCTAAATGGAGTCACTTATGCTGAGCACCATATCACCAAAGACTTAATTACAGTTTTCGCCCTTCCAGAAATGGAGTCTTAAACCAGCCAACCAGGAATTGCCTGACTAGCACTAGTTAGAGAATCTGCCTAATGGATCCCTGCAATTCCCTAAATGGCAGTATGCTTGCAATAACCAACTTTTTTTTTTTTTTTTGCTTGGGATAACTTCCTTGTTCCCACTCCCTTCTGCCTATAAAAATCTTTCATTTTCTAGAGCTCCTGTGAGGTCTTTTCTATCTGCTAGATTTGATGCTGCCTGGTTTGAATCAAATTTTACTCAAATAAGCTCTTAAAAAATTTTAGTATGGCTCAGTTTATCTTTTAACAACAGGAAAATTCATGATGCCACACAATGGGGAATCTATATCCAACAAAGACTCTCAAAGGATTTTAAAAGATCCCTCCCACCATTAGAAAAACTGAACACCAATTGGGACTGAGAGACAGCTGGCTCCCTTAAAAGAAAACAAATATGGAACAGTCAGGATACAGAAGAGTTCAACATCAGGAAAACAAGAACCAGCATTGTGCAGAACATACTGAAACAAATCAAATTTCCTATATAAGTTGTGATCACAAAAAGCAGTCATTCATCTTTGATATCCTATAGATGCTATTCAGAAAGCTAGTCCCTTCCTATTTATTAAGCCCAGTGTCTTCATACTAAAATATAAAACCCACTCTTAGAGAAGAGCAGTATAGCAATAATACTAATGATTACTTAACTGATATTTATTACATACCTGGTATGTGCCAGGCAATATTGTAAACTCATTTAAGTTGATAGCAGTCTTATGAGATAAGTATTACTATGATTCTCATTTTACATTTTACATTTTAGGAATGGAGACACAGAGAGCTTTTGGGTGAGGCTGCAGTGATATGATATGATTTTATAAGGAAATCCAAGACTTTCAAAGTGAATCATTTGATGAACATTCATGTTTCTTTTGGCTGGATAGCATTGAAGAGAATAGAAACCTATATTAAAGGATGGATACCAGGGAAGCAATAGTATCACACAGTTGGCAGGATTTTAGGAGGAAACAATGCAATGAAAAGGAGAAGACCCTGAAGCATTTGTGGTCTTGGACTCTTGGGCTGAAAGGAGGTTAAACAATAGCACCACTTCTCATTCTAACAAATTAAAATTAGAAGATACAAATGCAAATGAAGGGCAGAGCGACAAATGCCACTTTGACAAAAAGACCAGGGCATGATTTAGGAAGGCTTATGCTGAACACAAAGTATAGAAATGTAGGGGGGCTAGTCTAGATGTCCAAACAGGATTGCGCATATTCATAACTTCTTACGTGGTGCAGATTTCTTGTTTCTTTTCTGAATAGGTCAAAATCAGTGTGAATAAATGTGAAATAATAGAAAAAATATACATTGGTCTCTATCCCTGGTTCCTGACACTGAGCTCCTAAAACCTTTGTAATTTCTTGAGTATAGGAGCATCTGACACCAAGCTCCTAAATCCCTTGGCATTTCCTTGGTGATAGGAACATCTTTTATTCTAATGGTGGCTCTTCCCAGGTTCCTGGATGGAGGTTGATCACCAGAAAAACCAAGTTAAAAGGTTCAACTTTCAGCCCCACCTTCTCATTCTCCAGAAAGGGGAGATGGGCTAGAAATGGAGTTTATGATCAATCATGCCTACTAAATGATGTTTCTGTAAAAATGTCAGAGGTACAAGGTTTTGGAGAGATGTGTCTGGGTGAGCTCTTCTAGCAAATGGTAAAATCCAAAAAGAGGGTTGTGGGAATTTCTGATTTGTAGCCAAGTTGGGTGTAAGTAATCAGTAACCTGGGGACCTACTACTTGTGATTGGCGTCTGAAGTGGGGACAGTCTTGTGGGACCGAGCCCTTAACCCTGGGGTATGCACTAACTATAGTTAGTATCAGAATTGAACTAAATTGCAAGACACTCAGCTAATGTCAGAGAATTTGTCAGTGTGGAGAAAAAAACCCACACATCTAGAGTCAGAAATAGAGGCAGTATGAGTAGTAGAGAAACACAAGGAGTTTTTCTAGACAATAAACTAAATGTTAATGTTTAATGCATGAACTTTGCTTCACCGGTCTCTCCCAACTCCAAGGAGGCAGGGAAGGAAACCCTGGAAAGAACAGGCTATGCAACAAGCTTCATGATGACTGCTTTACTCTTAGGAAGACTTGAGATTCAGATTCAAACAAAATAAATGCCCAACATTAACAATTGGTTAAATAAATTATGGTACATCTAAATAATAGAATGCTATAGAGCTATGATAATCATGTTAGGAAAATACATTTAATCAATGGAAAATCATCAGGATATAATGTTAAGTGAAAAAGAAATGTTGAAATATATAGCACGACACTGAGGATACAATAATAAATAATGAATAAAGCTGAAACCCTGCCTGAAGCGAGTTCAAATTCTATAATCACAAAAATATGAATATTATAGTCAATATTTGGGTATTGTCTGTCTAGGATCTTTTTGGAAACCAATCCTTCCTCACACTGATTCCAATTTTTTTCAGTTCTTGATATTTATTGGTGGGACTGGTCCTGTCTCTACCCCTCTTCAGGCTTTGAGGTGGTCATATAACACAGCCGTGTTAGTATCCAACATAGCATATGTTGGATAATCTAGTATCCAACATAGCAATAGCCAATCATAGCACTCAATCCTCTGGCTGGAGTGATTGCTATATGTTAAGCACATGACCTAAACAAGAACAATCAAAATCTTCACTGAGACTTTTGTCAGAGCCAACATCAGGGGATTTTTCTCCTTTTGCTAGAATTGTTAAGTTTGGGGGGCTGTGGGGGGCTGGTCTCAGGCTACCCATGCTAATAACGCCCACTACTTGAAAATAACAAACTGAAAATTGGAAAGAGGAAATCTCTCTCTCTCTTTTTTTTCTTAAATAACTTAAGGTCATTCTTAAATAACTTAAGGAACCAATGATGTTTCCTTCCACTGAGAAGGAAAAAATGTCCTAGCTAAAACAACGTATGATGGGAATCTCAGCTTGAGCATAGGTTTGACAGCATATCTGATTGTAGGCTCAGTAGAGGCATCTATTTGCACACATTATTGCACAGCAGAAAACATCCTGCTAGACACAGAGGGGAAGAAACAAAAGGTGGAGAAAAAAGCATGGTGTTGTTCCCCAGGCCCCATATATTTGTGTTTGAGCCCTAAAAATGACAGATGTTGATAAAGTGAGATGATTTTGTGAAACAATCTATTAGGCATGAGGGCCAAGCCCTTCTGTGTGGGCGCCCCAGAACGTAGCACAGCAGATGAGGCACAGAATGCAGGGCAGTAAGACTCTGTCATGTGAGCAACTCAGGATATTCAGTCCATTCTGGTACCTCAAGGTTTTGCAGTTCAGGGAGGATCTGAAGACAGTGCACTTGGTATTTTATCAAGGAAGATAAAATCATCAAAGCAGCTGAAGCACTGTCATCTGAGTCATTTTGCGGGTGACCTTGGAGTGTGGAAGACATAATTGTTTGAGAAACCATAGGAGTCACTCTTGGTCATGCCCAAAATAACATGGTATGGTATTGAAGAGGACTCAGGCTCTTACATCAGCTGGAAAGAGCACAAGTTAGTGAAGTTTAAGATAATTACAGTTGCCTGAAGTTTAGAATGATCATGTCTGGAAATTTTAAACTGTGTTTCAAAGGCTATACTAAAATGCTAACAATGGCTATTTTTGGATGATAGAATTATGAATGACTTATTTTCTTCTTTGACATTTTTTATTTCTTTTAAGTTTATTTATTTATTTTGAGAGAGAGACAGTGTGAGTAGGGGAGGGGCAGAGAGAGAGAGAGAGGGAGAGAGAGAATCCCAAGCAGGTTCCACATTGCCAGAGCAGAGTCCAATGTAGGGCTTGAATTCACGGTACCTCAAGATCATGACCTGAGCTGAAACTGAGAGTCAGATGCTTAACCAACTGAGCCACCCAGGCGCCCCTTCTTTGACCTTTTTTAAATTCCCCCAAATGTTTTATAAATAAATTATACATTATAATTTGATCAACAAATAGACACAATGTTGTATATTTTTTTTAAATTCTCAAACCTTCATATAGTTCCATTCAAATGCACCCAAGAACTGGTAAACTTTCTCAAGAAAAAATCTCACAACTTTGAGTTTAGAATAGAATGAAGAAAACTTAAGAAGTTGGCTACTCAAGAGTTGGAAGAAAATTCTTCCCAGAAAAATACACTTTTCTTCATTTATCACCAAAATCATTAGCAATATCAGCAAACATCATTTCAGAAAGTCATCTGAAGATCAAAGAAATAGGAATTAATTGTATTGAATTCATGGTTTTTTTTTTAATTTTAGGTACATAAAATATAATTCATAAAGTTCATTTAGTGTGATGTCTATTGTTTGAATTACTGTAAATATGTGGCTATACATATGGGTATAAATATAAGACATAAACATGTATAAGGTAGACACAGGCTTAGATTTAGGCATATGTTTATCAGAGTTTTCAGAACCATACTTAAGACCCTTTCCTATATTCTCCAGCGTATACTCTTTAGTTTCTCAACTCTAACTTATCCCATTCCAAAGGTTTTCAGAATCTTAATCCTAATTTTCATGGAGGAATTATTATAGTCCAGTCCCTAGACAATTTTCAATTTCATTTCCTTTTATGTTTGTTATGCATTCATAATATGCAGAGCAGTATGCAGAGTTCAGGAAGATTTAAAAGAAAGGATACAAATTTTATTTAGAACACCAAAGACTTACAGCCAGATAAATAGCTAAAAACAAAAACAAAAAACTATTAAATACACTGCTAATATATTTAGCAATTTAGATAATAAATGTAAGATAATTAGGTAACTTTCCTACTTTGAAAATCTGTAATTTTGGGGGGTGTCTGGGTGGCTCAGCCGGTTGGTTAAGTGTCTGACTTTGGCTCAGGTCATAATTTCATGGTTCATGAGTTTTGAGACCCACATCGGGCTCTGTGCTGACAACTCAGAGTCTGGAGCCTGCTTCAGATTCTGTGTCTCCCTCTCTCTCTGCCCCTCTCCTGCCTTCTCTCTCTCTCTCTCTCTCTCTCTCTCTCTCTCTCTCAAAAATAAACAAATATTTTAAAAAGCATAGCTTTAAAAAAAAAGAAAAGGAAAATGGGCAATTTTAAAATATATCAGCAAATGAGATTATATTAGAACTGCATTTGCAAATGAATTTTGTGGACCACACATTACATTTAAAATCATCTTTTATCTTATAGTTTAATATAAAATGAGTTATTATTGCTTTCTGTATATATTAATTATATAAGATATATAACTATAGATTAATTCCATAACTCATAAGGAAAAGTAATCCCAATCAGTATCAATAGCCAAGCTTTTGTACAGTTTCTAAAAGATACTATATGTTTTTGAATTACATTACCCATAAATATTTATTTTTTAAAAATGGTATATACCCAAAATGTGCTAGTCATCTCAAGTTCAAATGCATGTCACCTACAAATAAAGAAATGGATTTTAGATACATGCCTTCTACACAACGATCTTACTAGAATCACAAGACAAAGACAAACCTGAACAACTATGTTTCCCAACTCTGGGTCACCAATCACACAGCAACCCTGTACAAGAGCCACATGAAAATTTTTATAGAGATTGTTAGTAATTATTTCCTAAAGGATAGAACAGAATGAGAAACATCCTCTAGTTTAATGTCTGGAGATACTATTTTCCCCTCTTCTCATCACTGACTGCTTATTTTGCGTCTCATTATCTAATTGACCATTTTCTCTGGTCTTTAATAAGATTCTACTCTGTTTCTGGCAAATCATTTGCACTAATAATCTCCGGCTCAAGTTCTCTCTATAGCATCACATGAATGATGACTTCTTGCTTTGCTAAGAGCTCATTTGCTGGACTGTAATTTTGGTTCAAGATGAATTAACATTTTGTGAAACAGATGGTGGATAATAATTCATCACACCTTGAAAGTTTCGATGCTATTGCTGCTGCTGGAATGAAAGCCAGGTTCATTAGACAGGTGTTCCATTGCCACTCGCTATTGTTCGAGGTGATATAAAACTTTTCTCTCCTACATGCTTTGAATTTTTTGCAAAATTTGCAATACCCAAAAGGCTCTCTGAGTGGGGAACAGCATGTTCTTGGAGGGTGAGTCTTTCTGTGTGAATACAAAAAAAATTCTATCCCTGGACACGTTCATCATTTCTTTGGTTAGAGAGAGAATTACATAATTTTTTCTAACTTTTCTATATATATTCTCTTTGCCAAATCAAATTCAAGGCTTAAAACTACATTTCTAAAGCAGCAATTTCTGAGTCAGCAACTAAAAATAAGGTTGAAAATATTATTTTTAAAAAGATCAACTAAATAGGCTTTCCCATTTAAAAAGATGTTTGCACATTCAAATCCTCAAAGGCATTACCCTGCCTTGCCTTACACAGACTCAGAGTATATGGAAATTTGACCTCAAAGCTACCTTTTGAAGATCTATTCTCTTGACCTTCCCAGGCACTATGCACACTTGCCCACATTGTGGACAAAGGCTGCACTACAGGTTCTCATGCAGGGATGTGAGTGGACAGGCAAATCCAAGAGGCAGGCGTCCTCCAGAATGATGTATAAAAAGTGACCGGTTATAAGGTTTCAGCATTATCACAGAAAAAAGAGAATACATATAATTTGATTTGTTTTTATCTGTAAAAATTCCTTCCCATTATGTTTTCGGAATTCAAAAATAAATATTAAGAGGCAGGGCTCACAAAGGTAAAAAGTAAACTCTAAAAATACAAGCAGTGCACTCAAGGACATATGCATGGACAGAATGCCTGGAGGAAGTCAAGGGGCATCTATGGTGAAAAGACAGGTATTTATCCTTCAACACCCCTCCTCCCTCAAGGAAACTCTATATTATCTCCCAGAGTTCTCCAATGGGATTGTGCCCCAGTTTCCCACAGTGTAAACTGATCAACAACTTGGCCTGTATTTGCTTCCCTCCCATGTCTGCCTCACGTCCCCACCCCTTTATCAGCACTTCCTTGGATCATTTTTCAAAGAAACCACTTGCACACAAATCTTCATCTCAGTGTCTGCTTCTGAGGTGATGCTCATGCTCATGTGTCCCTCCAAGCTATAAGCAATCCTATTTCTCCATTTTCTACTGTGGTAGGCCATAAAGAATAAGAAGCAGTACACAATTCAGTATGAGAATAGAAAAGAACTCTAGTCCTCTTGAAAAAGGCCTCTTATGGGAGATGGAGATCAACCTATATACACTATGTATTAGTTCGCTAAGGCTGCCCTAACAAATAACCACAAACGTGGTGGCTTAAAACAACAGAAATTTATTTTCCTCACAGTTCTGAACGCTCGATGTCCAAATTTAAGGTGTCAGCAGAGCAATGCTTCCTCTGAAGTTTCCAGGTAGGATTCTTTCTTGTTTCTTCCTGGTTTCTGGTATGGCTGCTGGAAATCCTTGGCATTCCTTAGCCACTGGCTGCCATCACTCCAATGTAGGCCTCTGTTACCATGTGGTGTTCTTCCTTGTGTGTGTCCCTGTATCTTCGCATGGCATTCTGGTAAGGATGCCAGTCATTGGATTTAGTCCCCACTCCATCCAGTACGACCTCATCTTAACTTGATTACATCTTGAATGACCCTATTTCCAAATGAGATCGTATTCACAGATACCGGGGGTATGGATTTGAACATATCTTCTTGGAGACACAACTCAACCCACAACATGCTACATTTACCAGCTTGACAGAAAAATCAAATCACGTGATTTTCCCCACTCACTCATAAATACTAAATATATGATGATGGTGGTAATTTTAAAAATCTACTCCAACCAGGAATGTAACTTCCTACTTCTGTCTGCTTCTGAGTTTTTTCTAGGCTAGTTATCGTCCATAGTATTTTCGCTCTGAGAATTCAGTGACTGTCTTGGATCTCTATTCCTCTTTCTCCTGAAAATAATAAGAGTAATTTTGACAAGACAGTACCTTCCCTAGATGAGGTGACAGCCAAAAGCAGCAGTTCATCAACCCCTCACAGTCCCTGACCTTAAATGAATCCTGTTTCAGTCGCTCTGATAAAGAGACAGCCAGGAAGACACTGCTCTGTGACATTTCACCATCAGCCCCTTGCCTTGAGTGTGTCCCTTGTTAAAGGCAATCCCTCTCTCATCTTTATAAGCACACCTGGTTTCCAAGTGTTTCTAAATGCTTGCAGGTTCTTGAGTCATTCACGAACCAGTCATGGCATTTGAGCCATATAAATGTATCTTCAGCTTCTCTGATGCAGTATCTCTTTTGATTACTTATGAAAGGCATTGGAAAGGAAAGGGAAGGCTACTTAACAACCAGAGAAAAATGCCCATCACTAATTATCTTAAAGTTCCAAGATCTAGCATCCTGATTAACACAGGCCTGGAAGAAGCACAGAGTAAAACCAGACATTTATTCTTCAATTAGAGAGCAGAATAATGACTGCATTCCAGATATCCTAGGGAGCAACACTTAAACTCCATCACTCCTTGAGCGGAAAAAGAATTTAAAATGCAAACAAGTGCCCATTTAGGGTCTGTGAACATAGCATCAAAATGCTCTACCATGGAAGGCACTCCGGACGTTTTTCAGCTTTTATATCTTAACCAAATTAGTCTCCTGCCGAAGCGGAAACAAAAAGAGCCATTCGCAAAATTATATACACAGTGGTGTCTCAACTATTCAAAAATGATCACAACACTTTTAGAAGAAGACACGATAAATTACTAACTGTAGTAATCTTCAAGGATGTGATGATGAGGGTTTTATTATTTTCATTTCACTATTGTTATGTTTTCCAACTTTTCTGCAATGAGCATATATTATTTGTACTATAGCATTAATGATTTAATATGTTTTGAATGCTTATAATGTACACAGCACTATGCCAAGAAACTGTGCATATTATCTCATTTAATTCTAACCAAATGGAAAAAAAAAAGAAAAAGAAAAAAAGAACCTAAATAGGAAATATTATCTCCGTAGGTAACTTGCCTAAGTTCACTTAGCTGTCTATGGCAGAGTCAGGAATCAAATGCAAGTCTACATAATTTCATTCTGTCCCACCGTGTGTTGTTTTCATAATCAGAGAAAAGGGGCTAGTCTAAAATTAGCATCCGAGTTAGTAAAAATAGTGGAATCAGCTTGTATAAAACAAGGATCCTAAAATGTGAATAAAAAATAATAATACACCTGGGAAGATAAAAATCTGTAAAAATGATGTATCTCAGGCTTACTCAATGTCAATTACCGTTAAATAGTCTTTCAGTATGAAAATGCATATTACCACCTGCACATCTGATGTGGTACCTGGAAGTCAGTCAGTGACCCCCACTGACTGACCTACACTTAATGATACTCTATGAGCTCAGTCAGTTTGCTTGTTCCTCCTGAGATTCTGTTCTCATTTGTTCACTCATCTATCTATTAATTCAACAAATATTTCCTCTGTGCCTAACAGTCCAGGCATTATGGTGACTCCTCATGAGTGCAGTCAATAAGAGAGGCATCATTTGTGTCCTTACAGAGGTTTCTCTCCTCCATCCTCGGTGCCTCACCTGTGACTAAAGATAATTCTTGCTTCAACTGGGGTTGTTGCTAGGATGGTAAGAAAAAAAGTGAAGCACCTGGCACAGCACTTGACATGTGGAAGGCACTCAATAAATTTTACTGCTGGTATAATCTCAGTTTTCCCAGCTATAAAATGGAATTTATCTTATCCCAGCTGGCTGGGTGTGAGAATATTGATCTGTAAAATCCTTTAGTGATTATATTTGCTCTAGTCCAGAAGACACCTTGATTTTTAAAAGACGCTTCAGAGAACAGGAGATCAAAGGACAAGATGAGAATTAAATATTGTATTCTAGGCTTGTAGTAGATTAAACTCCACTTACTTTGCCATATTTGAAACCCCCGTGTAAAAACTTGTAATTCACTAGAAAAACTCTAAGCATATTTATGTAGGCAAATTCTTATGATCTTAGCATTCATGATATAAGAAAGCTAAGGGGAAAGTTTGATAAGAACTATCAAGAAACTATCTTGATAAGAAAAGCAAGTTCTAACTTTTTAAAGGCTTTCAGATGGGATATCTTGAGACCTAGGTCAAAGTAAGAAGTATATTTCTTCACCAACCAGAAATATATTCATGTACGTGTGTCAAATGATATATACTTCCAGTAATGCTACAATGCACATTCAGTATCTTGCAAGCACAGCATTTGAAATATGTCAAGAGATTTACATAGATTTTCTCTAGTCCTCCAAACACACACACCTTCTAGTAAAGTTAGATCTCCTCCATCAGCAACTGAAGCTCAGAGATGTTAAGCAGTTTACGAAGTTATTCTGGTAAAAGTCAGTGCCTGAATGTGAACCCTCATTGTCTGACTTCACAACTTAACTTTTCCTGGTAACACCACATCCATGCTTCAGCAACAAGAAATTCATTACTTCCCATAGCAGCTCATCTCTTTTAAAAGCACTTTCAATTCACAGAGTTCCTTCCAACATTAAACTGAAATCTATTCCCTTCTGAACATCACTACCTCTAGTTTCACCCTTCAGTTAAATTAGTTAATTTAATTCCTCTTCTGCATGAAAGCTCTTTAAATATTCAGAAACACCTTTTATCTCACCCCTTCTCCTTCTCTACCAAGTGTTCCTTTCTGCAAAACTAAATAGCCCCATTTTTCCATTGCTGCTTAGATTACATTGTTTTGAGTCCCTAGCCTCTCCCTACTCAGTTCCAACAATCATAGTGTCATTTGTTTATGTCACTTTTAAAATAGGATGTACAGGGGCGCCTGGGTGGCGCAGTCGGTTAAGCGTCCGGCTTCAGCCAGGTCACGATCTTGCGGTCCGTGAGTTCGAGCCCCGCGTCAGGCTCTGGGCTGATGGCTCAGAGCCTGGAGCCTGTTTCCAATTCTGTGTCTCCCTCTCTCTCTGCCCCTCCCCCATTCATGCTCTGTCTCTCTCTGTCCCAAAAATAAATAAACGTTTAAAAAAAAATTAAAAAAATAAAATAGGATGTACAGAACTAAAAACAATACCGCAGGCATAGTCTGAAGAGTAGAGTTGAAGTTCATTATTGCCATCTTTGTCCCAGATATTGTACTTCTATTTATGTTGCTCAGTAGCAGGTTAGCTATTTTATTCCAGGTACTTCATGCTGCTGACTCACATAGTATTTGCTGTAATTATAATAAAGCTTCTAGGTCTTTTTCACATGTGCAGTTATGAATCCACATTTTCAACATCCTATTGCCGTGCTTTGCCTATAAGACTTTTTTTTCATGTTGAACTATGCTTCTTATATTGGGAAGGCTGAAATGATGGGTCAAGCCTTTTTTGATTTGTTACTGTCATTCAGTAGATTCCATCTCCTTCCCAGCTCTGTTTCATCATCAACCTGACCTCCCAAATCATTGAGTAAAAATACTGACCACACAGGGAAGAATGTAGGGTTTAAAATTCTTTTCCTCACCCAATATTCTTCTTTCTAGATTGTCATGAATTCACACATTAGCAGCTTGCAGACAGGGTCAATTTATCTACTTGGGGATTCACCTACTGGTACTAGTCTCCAGCCCATGTGTCCCTCCTAGATTTCTCCTCTAGAATCCTAGGAAAGATCAAGACATATTGCTGACATCCAGACACCCCGTGTCTACTATATTCCCTACACCCCCAGGATGATAACTTGGTACTTTAGGCTGTCTTCTGTTAGAGGATGTACAAAGCCATTGATTTTTTTTTTTTGTTTTCTTTCTTTACCCTTAAGGAATCACTCCCACCAAATGCTTGTCTTGGTGCTGCTGAAGTTCTCCACTACTGCTTTCTAGATAAGCCTGGCTTCATGGGCATATTACCATAGGCAGAGCCTCTGACTCGGAGAAGCATCCCACTGTACTTAATGCTCTCCTGTCACCATATTGAAATTTTTAACAGTTTTATTTACACATTAAATTTTCAATTAATCTAAATGTAGAATGACATTAAATAGCAAGTAAAAGAATATATACCACAAGTCAAGAAGATAGAGACTACAGAGGAAAGGAAAAAGTTTTGTATCTTGACATGTTTAACAGTATTCTTTTCCCGCTTTTTGAACAAGGGGCCCCACATTTCCATTTTCCACTGGGCCCACAAATAATATAGCTGGCCCTGTTTCCAGGGTAGATATTCAAAATATCCTGCCCAGTTGACCAGGTTCCTAACCAATCAGAACTCGGTGCTAATTGGTATGTAGAACTGCAGCATATCAGGTGAATATTGGCCTTGCTGCTTTCTCTTGAGTTGATGTAGTTTCCTGCAGGAGCATGTAACATTATGGAATCCTCTGAAATACATTGAACAACCTCAAACCTGTGCCATCAATTCTGCAACTTCTTCCCACACTTACCAATCTTCAAACTGCCACACTGCAGCAAACCATCCTTGTTCTGGACTTGGAAAGTCAAATAAAAATACAGTATTTCCAAACAAAATTTAAGGTGAAAGTTTGATTCAAAGCTTGTAAAAGTCGTGGAAATCATTAGCTGATTTACCATTTCCCATAAAGACCATACCAACGTCAGACCTGTTGCATTTCCATTTCTTAACTTCATGCCTTGAAAGATTTTTGCTTGAAAATTTTGGAGCACCAGATGCATTTCTAAAGAGGAGGGAATAATGGTTATAAACTTATTCATATATCCTCTAATGAAAGCTATGGAGTATTGCCTTCCAAAGGCACTGATCACCATTGGTATTCTTGCTTATATAGATTTAGGGACGTTTAATTGAAAAGCAACTACAACAAGAAAGTTCACTGATTCTTTGTCTTTCTGAAGTGAGGAAAAATTATTTTTTCCACTGCCTACTTCCAGCAGAGGTTGAGTATAACCTCAGTCTCCAGTGCACTTCCTCACTTACCATTAAGTTCTAACTCACTCCCTAACCCTGACTACCATCCTGGCCCTGCCCAGGTTTCATACTGTAATCACACAGAAAAGTCACATCATCACCTCTATGTGTGCCTCATCAGTGACTTTTCCTCAAACTAATATCCCTCTTCCTACAATCTCTCCCCTCTCTCTTCTTTAAGGTTTTGGTTCAAGTTCCATTTCCCTGTGACATTTTTCTCTTCTCTACTACAAAGTCTCTTGCATTACTGTTTTCAAACTTGCCACTTTAAAACCATTTATCTCAATGTCTTAGTAAGACCCAATTTACCTGTTTCACATTTAGACAGCATCCATAGTTCAGATGCAATGAAAGCTAGTTAGAAAATTTCTAGTCACAGGCTCCCAGGTGGCTCAGTCAATTAAGCATCTGACTCTTGATTTCGGCTCAGGTCATGATCTCATGGTTCATGAGTTTGAGCCCCCGTGTTTGCATGGAGTTCTATGCTTCTCCCAAGCTGAGCTTGCTTGAGATTCTCTTCCACGCACACGCTCCCCTCCCCTACTGATGCACACTGTCTCTCTCAAAAGAAATAAACTTTTAGAAAAAAAGAAAATTTCTAGTCATGTACATCTATGAAAGATTGAAATCTATTAAGTGTGATAGAAAGAACATTGTCTCTGAGCTCAAATTCTGCATTTCCTACTTTCTAGTATGTGATCTTTGAAAATCCCTTTTCCTTTGTGAATGTGTATGTGGGAAGATAATGCCCACCTGGTAGGGGTGTTATAAGCATGAAATTCTTTCTACTATGCCAGTCAACTAGTACAATACTGGCACAGAGCAGGAACTTACTAAATAGTAGCTATCAATATCAGAAAGGACTCCACCACCACTTGCTTGATAATTCATCATTTCAACCCATCAGTAGTAAAAATAGGTAGCATTTCTACCACCAATTTTTTATATATTTAATATATATATATATATATATATATATATATATATGTAGTTTTTGATGCCTAGGAAGGTTGTTGAAGACAGTAATTACTAGTGAAACAGAGAACAGGTTGGTGAGAACTAGAACAAAAACGATGGTCAGGAGATCAGGGCAGATGTGTAGGTGTGTTAAGCAAAGTCCAATATGTGGTAGTGTATCAAGAGTGACCTCGCTGGTTCATGGTCTTTATAGCAAGATAGATATAAAATAATCTACATTTCTTCCGGGGATTCCTTGAGGAATATCTTGACAGCCCCGTTCCTGTTGGCCAGACATTTTAAATCCCTACTGACCTGCATCAGGTTAAAAATTATAGGATACAGATGAGATTTATGTGACAGCCTCATACATCATTTTTCTCACCTCAGTGACCTTAGTCCCCGGAATGACATTTTTTGTAAAGTGCATCAACACTAAAGAATTTAACAGGTTTTCTTCATTTTGCTTATTTCTCCAAAATCCTACTCTACAAACTTTTTGGCCTTTCAGCTACAGAAATTATATCTCAGGGATACATAAAAGTGTCAGTGTTACCAGGCGGTCTGATGATGCATGGCCTACTTCTCGCTAGAGCAAAGGCGATGGGAGAAGGTATTGCCTTGAATCAAACACTGACACGGGGCCAAAAATCGCGGCCTGCAGTACATCCTCCAATGGAATTAGGTTACGAATGCGCAGAGAGTTGTGATGATGCATGCATGAAATGACACCACATGCCAGGAGAGCAAGCCGAGCTGTAAGATCAGAACGGAAGAACCTCTCAGAATTGTTCTCATGTCATCTGAATTGGAATTTTGAACTAAAATGCATTGCATAATGTTTGAGGCACTCAGGGGCGAGAATAAGAAAACATGCTGTTCCTTCATTTGGCTAATTCCTATTAATCCTTCAGAGCTCAACTCAGCAATTCTCTTCTTCAAGAAGCTTCCTGTGGTCACCACTACATCCTTAACGCCGCCACCCACCACTGCTACCACCACTGTCATTGTTGCTTCCATCACCTGCAGCCACCGCCACCACTGCCATCATGGCAGCCCAGTCTACTTAGGTAACCCTGCCCTTGACTCTGATGAGGCAATAGCATACTCTGTTTAATGTCACTTGCTACTCTCTAGCCTTATTTTGGGGGGTCAGGACTTGCTTTTGTTCATCTTAACTCTCCAGTGCCTAATAAAGAGCCTACCTATGGTAAGAACTCAACAAATGTTTGCTGAATAGATGAAAAAACCTAAAAAAAAGAATTATGGTTCAGAACGTCTTCTGAACGTCTTCTTTTTAACAAATTACAGCCAGATTCTCAGAGTACAGAAAGTACCTAGTAACTTCATTAATTCATTCCAGCCACTAAGGAACACTAAAGAAGCAATTTACTGAATGACACTCTAGTGACCAGAAAGAGGTAATGTGGCTAATTCCAAAAGTAATTTTCCACACAGAGTTTACCCACAGGAAAAATATGGCTAAACACTTCTTAAGACCATAGGTTGGGGAGCAATAAGTTAATTCAGCAGGCTATGTCTTTCCAGACTCTTTGAGAAATCAGTGGGTAAGGTTGGGTTTTACCTGTTGTAAGCCAGTTTTGAAAATCTGTTTTAAAAAAAAAATCCCACTTTTCCATTACCTTATTTGTGACTTAGATGGATTTCTATATATGGACATTTATGCTGTAACATGGATTGTCAAATTGCTCACCCCCAATCACCCTTGAACAATAAGGGGGGGTGGAAATCTGAAGTTATTTTGTTCATTTCTAAAGGTTGTTTTTACCTCTGTAAGACTTGCACATATTTTAAAGATGATGGAAGGAAGAGTGTCAGAGAAATAGGAAGAAGAAAATGGAAAAGTTAAAAAAAATTTTTTAAATGTTTATTTATTTTCGAGAGAGAGAGGAAGAGAGAGAGAGAGAGAGAGACAGAACATAAGCGGGGAAGGAACAGAGAGAGAGAGAGACGCAAAATTCGAAGCAGGCTCCAGGCTCTAAGCTGTCAGCACAGAGCCTGATGTGGGGCTCAAACCCATGAACCGTGAGATCATGATCTGAGCTGAAGTCGGACTCTTAACCGACTGAGTCACCCAGGTGACCTGGAAAAGTTTTAAAATATAGAAATATAAATATGAATATAAATATAAATATATGTATAAATATATATATTTACAAAGCCAACATCACATCAGTCATTACTGCCAAAAAACAAGCATAACTTTGGAGTTCATACCTTTTAGTAATATGAAACTCACTTGCTCTACCTGGTTCTACTTCTGCCACTAACTATGTGACATTAAGGATGTGAATTTGATTTTCTGCTCCTTTTCCATAAGTTTGAGGGACTAGTATTGTTTACCCAAAGGTCCGTTAGTGCTCTATGATTTTATAAATTCATACAAATAAGTACCAAGCATTCCATTATCTTATCTCTCTGCCTCTCTCAGTTAGAAAACCAAAGGTCCATGTAAAGGAGAAAAGCACTACAAATAAGCACCTTCCCAGGGATCTTGGAGGTTGTTTGGTTTTGTTGACTCACACTGTGAAAGAAAGGTTGCCTCATTCTGCTGCCAAGCTCAAGGAGAATTATAGGTACAATAACTATGTTTGAATTTTAAGTGTTTGATCAATCAAATCTCCCCAGGTTGATCTCATTCTAATAACTCAACACCTTACAACCAAAAGAATATAAGAAAGACAAACAGACAGACAGAGTTACATGGCTCTCCTGGCTGTATTGTCACATGTTCCTTGAGTCAGTGTGTTCCCAGAGAAGGGATAAATATAGTCCAGGAAATAAATAAGATATGTGCAATAATAAATAATAAAATATGTGCAAGTCTCACCTATCCATTTATTTACCATCCAGCATGCAATCAAGGAGGGAGAATCTAACCAATTCTCACTGCAGCCTTTTCCCCAAGTTAGAGAACAAACATAGAGGAAGATGAGGGGACATGGGGCAAGGAGGCAAACAAAGGATGATTCCGCTTTTCTGTTAAGAATTAGGTATAACATATCACCATAATTTTGTAAATATTTTTACTTTGTTTCTGCTTTTCTAATTAATGCTATTAGTAAGTTCTTTCTTTTAAAGTGCCAACCTATTTTAACAGGCAGATCCACTTGCCCTCACTGCAGAGCCAAGACGAGCAGTGTATCCCAAAAGTCAGGAGCACATGGGGCAACTCAGGAAGCTGTGCTGAAGACCCGCAGATAGGAGGCAGTGAGCCAAGTCAGCACCAGCCCTGGGACTGACTGGTCTTTTCTCACGTGGTGTTGTTCCCTTACAGATTTGCTCCTTCAAAGCTGATTTTCTGCAGTATATTCAATAACCTAAAATTCCTAAATGTAGAACTTGTTATGCAGTCGGTTCACCCATTTAAAATTTTACCGGGGTGCCTGGATGTCTCGGTGGGTTAAGCTTCAGACTTCAGCTCAGGTCATGATCTCACCACTCGGCTGGTGCGTTCAAGCCCTGCAGGGGGTTCTGCGCTGACAGCTCAGAGCCTGGAGCCTGCTTCAGATTCTATGTCTCCCTCTTTTTCTGCCCCTCCCCCATTCATCCTGTCTCTCCCTCATGCTCTAAAAAATGAATATTAAAAAATTTGGGTGTTGTATGCAAACCAATTTGTCAATAAATTATATTAAAAAATATTTTAAATAAACAATAACAAAATTTCATCAAAATTAAAGTATGGAAATAGGAAAATACCCGAGATGTGAGACTTAATTAATTCTTCTATTGGCACATATATCAATCTCCATAACAATTTTTTGTAATGGGGAGAGGAGCCAAGATGGCAGAACAGCATGGAAGTTTTTTGTGTCACGTGTCCATGAAATACAGCCAGACCAACACTAAACCATCCTGCACACCTAGAAAACTGATTGGAGGATTAACACAACAAACTGCCAACCTGAACCACAGAATTCAGCAGGTATGCGGCGCGGAGAAGTGAACTTGGGGAGTAAGAAGCTTCGGAGGGCAGGGAGGTGCTTTTGTGGGTGGAGAGAGGATGGAGATGGGGGGGGGGGGGAGAATACGGGAAAAGCGCCCCTCCCCAAAAGCAGCTGGAGAGAAAGTGGAAAATTGGAAACAGCTACAGGGACTAAAAAGGGAGAAAGGAGAAAGGAGACGGTTTAAATTCCATTAAGACTTAAACAAGGGGAGCGCAAAGGCTGCAACTCCGCAGCTCGATACCTGGAGGTGCTCTGGTGGGAAGGGCGAATCCCCAGGAACAGAGTGGGGTCCAGGAGGTTCTCAGGCCACACGGGGAAAAGCAGTTCCACTGCTGGAAGGACATTTGGTAGAGACTGTTGAAGCCACCTGGTCCCGGCAGACCCCAGAAAATGGCCACTTTCACTGGTGCTGGGGCAAGTTCATTAAAAGTGAAGCCTGGTGCCAGATGTGTGTTGTGATTTTCCATAATCTCTGAAAAGCTGCTGCTATACTCTCCTGAACTTTTTCTGGGGCAGGCTGGCACCTGGCTGCAGTCTCGGGGCACCAGCAGCAGCAGGGTAGAGCAGGCATTCTTGGATACAGCCGATATTCGACCATTACTCATTTGGCCATTGCTCAGGGGCCATTGCAGAGGGGCCATTGCTCAGGGGCCATTTGGCCATTGCTCAGGGGCCATTGCAGAGGGGCACAGCAGGTCAAAGCCTCAGTCCTTCGGAAGTAAGGGGCTGGGGAAAACAGCCACATCTGAGATAAAACTCGGGAGAGAGGTGTTGCCTGGGGCCTGGTCATGGAAAGTGAAGAAGCAGGGAGTGGACGATATCTGAAGACAGAGGATGGGTGCACGATTGCTGATCAGGGAGTACAGAGTTCCTTCTGATACTAGAGACGGGGTAGCTGCATGATGCCATTCTCACCACTCCCATGCATGTGCATACACACCTACAAGTGCGCATAAATCCACCCCAGTAGTCTAGCAGCGCCATCTTGTGGAGAGCAGAGCTGTTACACTGAGCCCCGCCCAACTGGCCCAACCTCTCACTCTTCAAGAACACAAGTCTCACTGACTAGTTTATGGACTATAAAGCACTACATAGTCTGACTTCTAGGGGAAAATGAAGTAATTTCAGTCCTATTTCAATCTGTTAGGAGATCCATCTATTCAATTTTCTTTCCTTTTGTTTTTTTTTTCTCTTTTACACTATTCTTTTTCTTGAATACAGAAAGAGAAAAAATTCATTTTTATTTTCAACTTTTATTAAAAACATTTTTCTTTAATTTTTTTACTATATTCTTTACTTTTCTGTAAATTTTTTCAAATCCTATTTACTTCCATCATTTTACTTTAGCCTACTACAGTGCATTCACTTTTTGAAATTTTCAAATGATTTCTTTTTTCTTTTTTCTCTTTTTCATTTTATTTTTCATGAATAAATAAACAAAATTCATATTTATTTTTTTATTAAAAATATTTGTCTTTAATATTGTCCCTTCCATATTCTGTACTTTTGTGTAAATTTTTTCAAATTCTATTTTACTCCCCTCATGGCATTACACACTTCAGTGTATTCATTTTTCAAATTCTCAAATGATTTCCTTCCCCCCCACCTTTTTTTTCTCTAATCTGTCAAATCACTTTCAACACCCAGACCAAAATACACCTAGGACATAGCATTATTTATTCGATTTGTGTGTGTGTGTGTGTGTGTGTGTGTGTGTGTGTGTTTAATTTTTTTATTTTAATTTTTTTAATTTTAATTTTCTACCTCAATAATTCCTTTTCTCCCTTCAAAATTACAAAATGAAGGAATTCACCCCAAAAGAAAGAGCACAAAGAAACGACAGCCAGGGATTTAACCAACACAGATACAAGCAAGATGTCTGAACCAGAATTTAGAATCATGATAATAAGAATACTAGCTGGAGTGAAAATAGATTAGAATCCCTTTCTGCAGAGATAAAAGAAGTAAAAAATAGCCAGAATGAAATTAAAAATGCTATAACTGAGCTGCAATCATGGATGGATGCCGCGGCGGCAAGGATGGATGAGACAGAACAGAGAATCAGCGATATAGAGGACAAACTTACAGAGAATAATGAAGCAGAAAAAAAAGAGGGAGATTAAGGCAAAAGAGCACGATTTAAGAATTTGAGAAATCAGTGACTCATTAAAATGAAACAACATCAGAATCATAGGGGTCCCAGAAGAGGAAGAGAGAGAAATAGGGGTAGAATGGTTATGTGAGCACATCATAGCAAAAAACTTTCCTAATCTGGGGATAGACACAGACATCAAAATCCAGGAAGGACAGAGGACCCCCATTAGATTCAACAAAAGCCGACCATCAGTAAGGTATATCATAGTCAAATTCACAAACTACTTAGGCTAGGAGAGAATCATGAAAGCAGCAAGGGAAAAAAAGTCCCTAACCTAAAAGGGAAGACAGATCAGGTTTGCAGCAGACCTATCCACAGAAACTTGAGACCAGAAAGGAGTGGCAGGATATATTCAGTGTGCTGAATCAGAAAAATATGCAGACAAGAATTCTTTATCCAGCAAGGCTGTCATTCAAAATAGAAGGAGAGATAAAAAGTTTCCAACACAAACAAAAAGTAAAGGAGTTTGTGACCACTAAGCCAGCCCTGCAAGAAATTTTAAGGGGAACTCTCTGAAGGCAGAAAAGATGAAAAAAAAAAGACAAAAAGCAACAAAGAGTAGGAAGGACCAGGGAACACCACCAGAAACTCCAACTTTACAAGAAACATAATGACAATAAATTCATATCTTTCCATACTCACTCTAAATATCAATGGACTCTATGCTCCAATCAAAAGACATAGGGTAAGAGAATGGATAAGAAAACAAGATCCATCTATGTGCTCTTTACAAGAGACCCACTTTAGACCCAAAGACACCTTCAGATTGAAAAAAAAGGGGATGGAGAACCATCTATCATGCTAATGGTCAATGAAAGAAAGCCAGAGTATCCATACTTATTTCTTTTTTTCATTTTTTTCAATGTATGAAGTTTATTGTCAAATTAGTTTCCATACAACACCCAGTGCTCATCCTAAAAGGTGCCCTCCTCAATACCCATCAACCAGCCTCCCCTCCCTCCCACCCCCCATCAACCCTCAGTTTGTTCTCAGTTTTTAACAGTCTCTTATGCTTTGGCTCTCTTCCACTCTAACCTCTTTTTTTTTTCCTTCCCCTCCCCCATGGGTTACTGTTAAGTTTCTCAGGATCCACATAAGAGTGAAACCATATGGTATCTGTCTTTCTCTGTATGGCTTATATCACTTAGCATAACACTCTCCAGTTCCAATCATGTTGATACAAAGGGCCATATTTCATTCTTTCTCATTGCCATGTAGTACACCATTGTGTATATAAACCACAATTTCTTTATCCATTCATCAGTTAATGGACATTTAGGCTCTTTCCATAATTTGGCTATTGTTGAGAGTGCTGCTATGAACATTGGGGTACAAGTGCCCCTATGCATCAGTACTTCTGTGTCCCTTGGGTAAATTCCTAGCAGTGCTATTGCTGGATCATAGGGTAGGTCTATTTTTAATTTTTTGAGGAACCTCCACACTGTTTTCCAGAGTGGCTGCACCAATGTGCATTCCCACCAACAGTGCAAGAGAGTTCCCGTTTATCCACATCCTTTCCAGCATCTATAGTCTCCTGATTTGTTCATTTTGGCCACTCTGACTGGCGTGAGGTGATAC
The DNA here is from genome assembly GCF_016509475.1 of Prionailurus bengalensis. Lineage (NCBI taxonomy): Eukaryota > Metazoa > Chordata > Mammalia > Carnivora > Felidae > Prionailurus > Prionailurus bengalensis. The sequence continues at coordinate 87,521,525 of NC_057355.1, read as the reverse complement.
CTGAGTGTGGTTTTGATTTGTATTTCCCTGGTAAGGAGTGACATTGAGCATCTTTCATGTGCCTGTTGGCCATCTGGATGTCTTCTTTAGAGAAGTGTATATTCATGTTTTCTGCCCATTTCTTCACTGGGTTATTTGTTTTTCATTCCTGCATCCCAGGAATGAATCCCTCTTGATCATGGTGAATAATTCTTTTTACATGCTGTTGAAGTCGATTTGCTAGTATCTTCTTGAGAATTTTTGCATCCATATTCATCAGGGATATTGGCCTGTAGTTCTCTTTTTTTACTGGGTCTCTGTCTAGTTTAGGAATCAAAGTAATACTGGCTTCATAGAATGAGTCTGGAAGTTTTCCTTCCCTTTCTATTTCTTGGAATAGCTTGAGAAGGATAGGTATTATCTCTGCTTTAAACATCTGGTAGAACTCCCCTGGGAAGCCATCTGGTCCTGGACTCTTATTTCTTGGGAGATTTTTGATGACTGATTCAATTTCTTCGCTGGTTATGGGTCTGTTCAAGCTTTCTATTTCCTCCTGATTGAGTTTTGGAAGCGTGTGGGTGTTTAGGAATTTGTCCATTTCTTCCAGGTTGTCCAGTTTGTTGGCATATAATTTTTCATAGTATTCCCTGATAATTGCTTGTATCTCTGAGGGATTGGTTGTAATAATTCCATTTTCATTCATGAGTTTATCTATTTGGGTCATCTCCCTTTTCTTTTTGAGAAGCCTGGCTAGAGGTTTGTCAATTTTGTTTATTTTTTCAAAAAACCAACTCTTGGTTTCGTTGATCTGCTCTACAGTTTTTTTAGATTCTATATTGTTTATTTCTGCTCTGATCTTTATTATTTCTCTTCTTCTGCTGGATTTAGGCTGTCTTTGCTGTTCTGCTTCTAGTTCCTTTAGGTGTGCTGTTAGATTTTGTATTTGGGATTTTTCTTGTTTCTTGAGATAGGCCTGGATTGCAATGTATTTTCCTCTCAGGACTGCCTTCGCTGCATCCCAAAGTGTTTGGATTGTTGTATTTTCATTTTCATTTGTTTCCATATATTTTTAAATTTCTTCTCTAATTGCCTGGTTGACCCATTCATTCTTTAGTAGGGTGTTCTTTAACCTCCATGCTTTTGGAGGTTTTCCAGACTTTTTCCTGTGGTTGATTTCAAGCTTCATAGCATTGTGGTCTGAAAGTATGCATGGTATGATTTCAATTCTTGTATACTTATGAAGGGCTGTTTTGTGACCCAGTATATGATCTATCTTGGAGAATGTTCCATGTGCACTTGAGCAGAAAGTATATTCTGTTGCTTTGGAATGCAGAGTTCTAAATATATCTGTCAAGTCCATCTGATCCAATGTATCATTCAGGGCCCTTGTTTCTTTATTGACCATGTGTCTAGATGATCTATCCATTTCTGTAAGTGGGGTGTTAAAGTCCCCTGCAATTACCACATTCTTATCAATAAGGTTGCTTATGTTTGTAAGTAATTGTTTTATATATTTGGGGGCTCCCATATTCGGTGCATAGACATTTATAATTGTTAGCTCTTCCTGATGGATAGACCCTGTGATTATTATATAATGCCCTTCTTCATCTCTTGTTACAGCCTTTAATTTAAAGTCTAGTTTGTCTGATATAAGTATGGCTACTCCAGCTTTCTTTTGACTTCCAGTGGCATGATAAATAGTTCTCCATCCCCTCACTCTCAATCTGAAGGTGTCCTCAGGTCTAAAATGAGACAGCAAATAGATGGGTCTTGTTTTTTTTATCCATTCTGATACCCTATGTCTTTTGGTTGGCGCATTTAGTCCATTTACATTCAGTGTTATTATAGAAAGATACGGGTTTAGAGTCATTGTGATGTCCGTAGGTTTCATGCTTGTAGCGATGTCTCTGGTACTTTGTCTCACAGGATCCCCCTTAGGATCTCTTGTAGGGCTGGTTTAGTGGTGACAAATTCCTTCAGTTTTTGTTTGTTTGGGAAGACCTTTATCTCTCCTTCTATTCTAAATGACAGACTTGCTGGATAAAGGATTCTCGGCTGCATATTTTTTTCTGTTCAACACATTGAAGATCTCCTGCCATTCCTTTCTGGCCTGCCAAGTTTCAAAAGAGAGATCAGTCACGAGTCTTATAGGTCTCCCTTTATATGTTAGACCATGTTTATCCCTAAGTACTTTCAGAATTTTCTCTGTATCCTTTTATTTTGCCAGTTTCACTATGATATGTCGTGCAGAAGATCGATTCAAGTTACGTCTGAAGGGAGTTCTCTGTGCCTCTTGGATTTCAATGCCTTTTTCCTACTATTATTTCCTATTATTTCTTCAACTACACCTTCAGCACCTTTCCCTCTCTCTTCCTCCTCTGGAATACCAACTATGCATATATTATTTCTCTTTAGTGCATCACTTAGTTCTCTAATTTTCCCCTCATACTCCTGGATTTTTTTATCTCTCTTTTTCTCAGCTTCTTCTTTTTCCATAATTTTATCTTCTAGTTCACCTATTCTCTCCTCTGCCTCTTCAATCCGAGCTGTAGTTGTCTCCATTTTATTTTGCAACTCATTGATAGCATTTTTTAGCTCCTCCTGGCTGTTCCTTAGTCCCTTGATCTCTGTAGCAAGAGATTCTCTGCTGTCCTTTATACTGTTTTCAAGCCCAGCAATTAATTTTATGACTATTATTCTAAATTCACTTTCTGTTATATTGTTTAAATCATTTTTGATCAGTTCTTTAGCTGTTATTATATCCTGGACGTTTTTCTGAGGTGAATTCTTCAGTTTTGTCATTTTGGATAGTCCCTGGAGTGGTGTGGGACTGCCGGGCACTTCCCCATGCTGTCTTGAATAACTTGCATTGGTGGGCGGGGCCGCAGTCAGACCTGATGTCTGACCCCAGCCCCCTCTGGGGCCACAATCAGACTGGTGTGTGCCTTCTCTTCCCCTCTCTTAGGGGCAGGATTCACTGTGGGGTGGCGTGGCCCGTCTGGGCTACTTGCACACTGCCAGGCTTGTGGTGCTGGGGATCTGGCGTATTAGCTGAGGTGGATCAGCACGGTGCACGGGGGCAGGAGGGGCAGGCTTAGCTCGCTTCTCCTTAGGTGATCCACTTCAGGAGGGGCTCTGTGGCAGCCGGAGGGAGTCAGACCCGCTGCTGGAGGGGTGGCTCCGCAGAAGCACAGCATTGGGTGTTTGTGGGGTGCAAGCAAGTTCCCTGGAAGGAACTGGCTCCCTTTGGGATTTTGGGCTGGGGGATGGGCGAGGGAGATGGCGCTGGCGAGCGCCTTTGTTCCCTGCCAGCTGAGCTCTGTTGTCCGGGGCCCAACAACTCTCCCTCCCGTTGTCCTCCAGCCCTCCCGTTCTCCTAGCAGAGCTGTTAGCTTAGAACCTTCCAGATGTCAAGTCCCACTTGCTGTCGGAACACCCTCCGTCCAGCCCCTCCACTTTTGCAAGCCAGACTCAGGGGCTCTGCTTGGCCGGCAGGCAGCCCCTCCACCCCGGATCCCTCCTGCCAGTCCGTGTAGTGGGCACCGCCTCTCTGCCCTTCCTACCCTTTTCCATGGGCCTCTCATCTCTGCTTGGCTCCAGAGACTCCATTCTGCTAGTCTTCTGGAAGTTTTCTGGGTTATTTAGGCAGGTGTAGGTGGAATCTAAGTGATCAGCAGGATGCACAGTGAGCCCATCGTCCTCCTACGCCGCCATCTTCCCCAGCAGCTAGGCCAGAGTAGCCATACATATGTGAGACAATCTAGACTTTAAAATAAAGACTGTATGAAAATGTGCAGAGGACTTTACATCATAATCAAAGGGTCTATCCACCAAGAAGACCTAACAATTGTAAACATTTATGTGCCAAATGTGGGAGCACCCAAATATATACATTAATTAATCACAAACATAAAGAAACTCATCGATAGTAACACCATAAGAGTAGGAGACTGCAACACCCCATTCACAGCAAAGGACATCATCTAATCAAAATATCAACAAGGAAACAATGGCTTTGAATGACACACTGGACCAGATGGACTTAACAGATAGATTCAGAACATTTCATCCAAAAGCAACAGAATATACGTTCTTCTCCAGTGCACATGGAATGTACTCCAGGATAGACCATATACTGGGACACAAATCAGCCCTAAGCAAGTACAAAAAGATCGAGATCATACCGTGCATATTTTCAGACCACAACGCTATGAAACTCAAAATCAACCACAAGAAAAAATTTGGAAAGGTAACAAAAACTTGAAGACTGAAGAACATCCTACTAAAGAATGAATGGGCTAAGCAAGCATTTAAAGAGGAAATTAAAAAGTATATGGGAACCAATGAAAATGACAACGCCACAACCCAAAACCTCTTGGACACAGCAAAGGAGGTCATAAGAGGAAAGTATATAGCAATCCAGGCCCTCCTAAAGAAGGAAGAAAGATCTCAGATACACAACCTAGCCTTATGCCTTAAGAAGCTGGAAAAAGAACAGCAAATAAAACCCACAACCAGCAGAACACACGAAATAATAAAGATTAGAGCAAAAATTAATGCTATCGAAACCAAAAAAACACTAGAACAGATCAATGAAAGCAGAAGCTGGTTCTTTGAAAGAATTTACAAAATTGATAAACCACTAGCCAGTTTAATCAAAAAGAAAAAGGAAAGGACCCAAATAAATAAAATCCAGAATGAAAGAGAGAGATCACAACCAACACAGCAGAAATACAAACAATAATAAGAGAATATGATGAGCAATTATATGCCAATAAGTTGGGCAATCTGGAAGAGATGGACAAATTCCTAGAAACATGTACACTACCAAAACTGAAACAGGAAGAAATAGAAATTTGAACAGACCCATAACCAGTAAGGAAATCAAATTAGTAATCAAAATGTTCCAAAAAACAAGAGTCCAGGGCCAGACGGCTTTCCAGGGGAATTCTACCAAACACTCAAGGAAGAGTTAACACCTCTTCTCTTGAAGCTGTTCCAAAAAATAGAAATGGAATGAAAACTTCCAAACTCTTTATATGAAGCTAGCATTACCTTGATTCCAAAACAAGAGACCCCGCTAAAAAGGCAAACTATAGACCAATTTCCCTGATGAACATGGATGCAAAAATCCTCAACAAGGTATTAGCCAACTGTATCCAACAATGCATTAGAATTTATTCACCATGACCAAGTAGGTTTTATACCTGGGATGCAGGGCTGGTTCAATATCCACAAAACAATTAATGTGATTCATCACATCAATAAAAGAAAGGACAAGAATCATGTGATCCTCTCAATAGATACAGAGAAAGCATCTATCTTTTACAAAATACAGCATCCTTTCTTGATAAAAACCCTCAAGAAAGTAGGGATAGAAGGAGCATACCTCGAGATCATAAAAGCCATATATCAACAACCCAACGCTAATATCATCCTCAATGGGGAAAAACTGAGAGCTTTCCCCCTAAGGTCAGGAACAAGACAGGGATGTCCACTCCCGCCACTATTACTCAACATAGTATTGGAAGTCTTAGCCTCTGCAATCAGACAACACAAACACATAAAAAGAATCCAAATCAGCCAGGAGGAGGTCAAACTTTCATTCTTTGCAGATGACATGATACTCTATATGGAAAACCCAAAAGATTCCACCAAAAAATTGCTACAATTGATTCATGAATTCAGCAAACTTGCAGGCTATAAAATCAACGCACAGAAATTGGTTGCATTCCTATACACCAACAACGAAGCGACAGAAAGAGAAATCAAGGAATCGATCCCATTTACAGTTCCACAAAAATACCATAAAATACCTAGGAATAAATCTAACCCAAGAGGTGAAAAATCTATATGCTGAAAACTATAGAAAGCTTATGAAAGAAATTGAAGAAGACCCAAAATAATGGAAAAAGATTCCATGCTCCTGCATAGGAAGAAAAAATATTGTTAAAATGTCGATACTACCCAAAGCAATCTACATATTCAGTACAATCCCTATCAAAGTAACACGAGCATTCTTCACAGAGCTAGAACAAATAATCCTAAAATTTGAATGGAACCAGAAAAGACTCCGAATAGCCAAAGCAATCTTGAAAAAGAAAACCAAAGCAGGAGGCATCACAATCCCGGACTTCAAGCTGTACTACAAGGCTGTAATCATCAAGACAGTATGGTACTGGCACAAGAACAGACACTCAGATCAATGGAACAGAATAGAGAACCCAGATGTGAACCCACAAACTAATGGCCAACTTATCTTTGACAAAGCAGGAAAAAATATCCAATGGAATAAAGACAGTCTCTTCAGCAAATGATGCTGGGAAAACTGGACAACCATATGCAGAATGAACCTGGATAACTATCTTACACCAGACACAAAAAGAAACTAAAATGGATGAAAGACCTAAATGTAAGTCAGGAAGCCATCAAAATCCTCAAGGAGAAAGCAGGCAAAAACCACTTTGATGTTGGCTGCAGCAACTTCTTACTCAACACGTCTCCGCAGGCAAGGGAAACAAAAGCAAAAATGAACTACTGGGACCTCATCAAAATAAAAAGGAAAGCAAAGGAAATAATCAGCTAAACTAAAAGGCAACTGACAGAATGGGAGAAGATATTTTCAAATGACATATCAGATAAAGGGTGGGTATCCAAAATCTATAAAGAACTTATCAAACTCAACACCCAAAAAACAAATAATCCAGTGAAGACATGGGCAAAAGACATGAAGAGACACTTTTTCAAGGAAGACATCCTGATGCCCAACCGACACATGAAAAAATGCTCAACATCACTCATCAGCAGGGAAATACAAATCAAAACCATAATGAGATACCACCTCACGCCCATCAGAATGGCTAATATTACAACTCAGGCAACAACAGATGTTGGCAAGGATGTGGAGAAAGAGGATCTCTTTTGCATTGTTGGTGGGAATGCAAGCTGGTGCAGCCACTCTGGAAAACAGTATGGAGGTTCCTCAAAAAAGTAAAAATAGAACCACCCTTGGGGCACCTGGGTGGCTCAGTCGGTTAAGAGTCCGACTTCAGCTCAGGTCACGATCTCACAGTCCGTGAGTTTGAGCCCCACGTTGGGCTCTGGGCTGATGGTTCAGAGCCTGGAGCCTGCTTCCGATTCTGTGTCTCCCTCTCTCTCTGCCCTTCCCCCGTTCATGCTCTGTCTCTCTCTGTCTCAAAAATAAATAAACATTAAAAAAAGTTTAAAAAAAAATAGAACCACACTACGGCCCAGCAATTGCATTAGTAGCCATTTATCCAAGGGATACGGGTGTGCTATTTCAAAGGGACACATGCTCCCCGATGTTTATAGCAGCACTATCAACAATAGCCAAAGTATGGAAAGAGCCCAAATGTCCATTGATGGATGAATGGATGAAGAAGATATGAAGTTATATATAGATATATAGAGATATAGATAGATATATAGATATATATCTATATCTCCAATGGAGTATTACTCGGCAATCAAAAAGAATGAAATCTTGCCATTTGCAACTACATGGATGGCACTGGATGGTATTATGCTAAGTGAAATTATTCAGATAAAGACAAAAATCATATGACTTCACTCATATGAGGGCTTTAAGAGACAAAACAGATGAACATAAGGGAAGGGAAACAAAAATATAAAAACAGGGAGGGGGACAAAACAGAAGAGACTCATAAATATGGAGAACAAGGTGAGGGTTGCTGGAGGGGTTGTGGGATGGGGGATGGGCTAAATGGGTAAGGGGCACTAAGGAATCTACTCCTGAAATCATTGTTGCACTATATGCTAACTAATTTGGATGTAAATTTTAAAATAGAAAAAACAAAACAAGTTAAAAATAAAAAAATTTAAAAAAATAAAATAATTTTTTGTAATGGAAAAATATACATACATCCCTGAAAGTAATGGGACTTAAATTTTTTATTATCTCATAAGAGGGGGTATTTCTCATTCTAGTTCTCAAAATGAGCAAAGGATCCCTGAGGATCCTGCATGAAAATAATCCAGCAATAAACCAGTAGTGTTCTGTTATACCCCTTTCTGAATAAAAAACTAAAAAAGCCCTGATTTGTAGTATTTGCTGTAGTACTTCTACCATTGATAGCTAATTTAAAGCATCAATATTTTAACAAACAGTTTGCAAATACTTCATTATTTGAAAATCATCTCTGCAAGTCAGTGAAAGCTAATACAAGTCGGCTTCACCATACTAGTTACATAATTAAACACCCTAAATTCTTTACAGAAAGCAAGCCATTTGTTTAAATAACTTGAATAAGTCAATCAGACTTTCAGTTGTCTGCAATTATTTCAAAAATTGTCAGACAATTTCTGGGGCGCCTGGGTGGCTCAATCAGTTGAGCAACTGGGGTCATGATCTCATGGTTTGTGGGTTCTGGCCCTTCATTGGGCTCTGTGCTGACAGTGCAGATCCTGCTTGTTATACTCTCTCTCTCTCTCTCTCTCTCTCTCTCTCTCTCTGTCCGCCCCCCATGCACTCTCTATCTCTGTCTCTCTCTCTCAAAATAAATACACTTTTTAAAAAATTTAAAAAAGGAAATTGCCAGGCAATTTCTTACTTCCAGATTGTCAAATACTGGCTTCCTGAAATCATCACCAAAACAACCCTCTAAAAGAGCAATGTTGAGTTTATTGCTTACTACAGTGCAGGAGATCACTTCCTTGAAAGACTTTTCATAGAATTTCAGATGAAGGGGAGCAAAGATAGGCTACTGATAAGGTTTTGGGGGTCTGAGTTAGACAGGTTTTTTTATACAGGTAGTCATAGAAGAACTTGATTAGGGTAGGTCAAGTTTTTGACATAATAGTTTAGGATTGGTGAACACAGAAAGATAAGGGTTTCAAAGTGAAACTTGAAGAATAAACAGTCATTTGATGTTACCTATCATCCTGAAAAGGAATTTATATTGGAATGAAGATAAACTGAGTAGTCTAGTGTTCAGATCAATAGATTTGGGGAATGTTCCTGAAACAAACAACAAAGTTATTTGCAACTTTATCTTCCTGGGCAAGAGTTTCCTAGAATCTTAAAAATCATGCTATTGAATTCAATCAAATAGGAAAATGATTTTAATGAACACAGCCAAATAATAAAGTTTGGTGTGGTTGTACCAGGTTTTGATTCCCAGAACCAAAGGTCCATGAACCTGGAGGCTTCTCTGCATTAAACAAGTGATTTTCCTGTCAAGGTTAGGAAGGGGCCATTGGTTCCCTCCCAAGTCATGGAGAGACACACAGCTAATGAATACTTTGAAGACACCTACAGAGCCTGACAAGTATTCTGGAGCTCCAAAAGGTAAAAAGAACAGCAGACTATAGGAAGATTAGGTATATGACAGGCTGGTATAGAGGATTTACAGGTAGTACTTCCATAGATGTGTTTCAAAATATCCACCATTCTTTCTGCTCTTTCTGATATAGACTAATCTCCTTTAAAATACAGATTATTTAGGGGCGCCTGGGTGGCTCAGTCAGTTAAGCGTCCAACTTCAGCTCAGGTCATGATCTCGCAGTCCATGAGTTCGAGTTGTACTGACAGCTCAGAGCCTGGAGCCTGCTTCAGATTCTGTGCCTCCCTCTCTCTCTGCTCCTCCCCTGCTCATGCTCTGTCTCTCTCTCTCCTTCAAAAATAAATTTGAAAAACATTAATAAATAAATAAATAAATAAATAAATAAATAAAATACAGATTATTCAGCAGAGTCTTATCTCTAATATTTTAGTGTGAATGAATCATTATTTTACTCATCCACCACTCAGTCAAAAAATAAAGTGCCTATTATTAATTTTTAGACTCCAGTAAGCATGCAGCCACCAAGATGGACACAAATTTTTTGAATACCTCAACTAAGAAGGGAAAAGAGGGTATGCAGAATATTATTGTCATTGGTTACAGAATCTCCACTACTCGTGAACTTCCCATTTCAAAACCTTTTTATATGTATGAAAAAGGCAAAAGCATGTCAGCCTCACCTGCTTTTAAGCAGTGGTCCTATCCATTTGTTTCAGAATAGAATGTTACATTATTCATTAACCCACAGTTGCTTCCTTTTGATTTTCTTTTTGATCAATAGGTTTATCTATGAATATGAGTGTTTATGTACACTTTGCTCAAATTTTATTGTATAATTCTTTTTAATTTTATAAGATTATTATCAGAGACCATAACTTCTAAGATGTGTACTAAATCTTCACTTTTTTGAGTTTTTAAATACTTTCTTTGTAGCCAAATACATAATCAACTTTTGTAATTATTCCATAGATGAAAAAGTATTTTCTCTGAAATATGAATGCTATTATTTTCTTTAATTCTCTGTGTCCTTAGTTCTAAAATAGATGTATTGAAGTCTTCCACCAATACGGTGTTTGTGTTATTTTCTACTTGAATTTCCAATAGTTTTACTTGCTACATAAAAGTTTTTGGTAGCTTTATCTTCCACATAAATTGTGCTTTTTATCATAGAATTTTCCTATCTTTTTAAGTTTTTTTTTAATGTTTATTTATTTTTTGAGAGAGAGAGACAGAGAGTTAGTGGGGAAGGGGCAAAGACACAGAATCTGAAGCAGGCTCCAGGCTCTGAGCTGTCAGCACAGAGCCCAATGATGGGCTGGAACTCACGAACCATGTGATCATGACCTGAGCCAAAGTCTGACACTCAACTGACTGACTGAGCTGCCCAGCCACCCCTAGAATTTTCTTATTTTTAGGTTTAGTGCCTTTAACATTAAATCCCACCTCTTTTGTTATTAATTTTCCAGTTCTCTCCTTTTTCTTGGCACTTGCCTGATTTTCTTTGTTTATTCTTTTATATTCAACACTCATTTTGTTTTAAGGATATTTCTTATAAGAACCATGTGACTAAGTTTTGGGTTTTAACCCAATCTGATAGTCTTTCTTTCAAGGATAGAAATACAGTGCATTTGGGGTGCCTGGGTGGCTCAGTCGGTTAAGCTTCCGACATTGGCTCAGGTCATGATCTCACAGTTTGTGAGTTCGAGCCCCCACATCGAGCTCTGTGCTCGATTAAAAAAAAAAGAAATACAGTGCATTTATATTTAAATTTAAAAAATAAAAAAAAGAAATACAGTGCATTTATATTTAGTAAAATGACTGATATTTTTATCTTATCTCTTCCAACTTTCTTTAAGCTTGTTAATTTTACATTGATGTTGCTTCCTGTTTCCATTTTTTTTATGGTAAAATCTAATTACTACTCATTCCACTTTTTCCTTGTTAAATTGAGATACCTTCCATTTACCTGCTCTCATAATCAGATGCATTTGTCTCTACTGATATTTGAAATCTGATCCGAATGTTTTCCCCTCAAACGTATTCTCCAGATAAAAAGATAGTTTTAGACCACTTCCTGGGCCCTCCCCTTGCCCCTTGAGGCATTTAGAATGTTTCTACTTTGTCCCCTCCAACTGAATTATTGCTTTTATTGAGATACCTTGTTACATTTTAGTTCATTTTGTTCTAGACCATTATTCAAATTTTTCTTGTACTAGGCTCCTCCCATTTCAGGATTCCTGGTTTAAGCTCTTAGATGTTTGCAGACAACCTATGCTTTTCTACTTAATGAATAATTTAAATTGATTCTCACTGTTTTCTCTCTTCATCTTCCCTTATTTTACTTTCAGTTATGGTTCATTTCTTGTTTGATTGGAGTCTTTCACCAAGTGATTTTCTGAGAAGGAACACATGGCAGGTAATATAGGCTTTTTAGATGAAATAAAACCTTGTTTATTAAAGGTGGCCATGTTGTACCTGATTAAATGAGATTTATTCTCAGATATGACACTACATGTATAGATTCAGTTACACAATCAATTTACCCAATATTATTTTGGTAAAAAGGAGGATAGATTTTTACTTGAAACTATGCAAAATAATTCTATTGTTATTAAAGTGCATTTCGTGTTGAATATGAAATAGAATTATTTCCGAATTCTGAGGGTCAATGAGAATCAGATACCATTAAAATATTTATTTCAGCTAAGAAAAAGCAAAGTTTACTAAATTGAGAGCTAGTGACAGTTTACCAACAAAAGGAAAGAAATTGTTCATATATCCATTGAAAATGGAACATTAAAAATAATGTTAATGAGGGGTGCCTGAGTGGCTCAGTTGGTTAAGTGTCCAACTCGATTTGGTTTCAGGTCATGATCTCCTGGTTCATGAGATCAAGCCTCAGGTGGGGCTCTGCACTGACAACAGGGAATCTGCTTGGGATTCATTCTCTCTCTCTCTCTCTCTCTCTCTCTCTCTCTCTCTCAAAATAAATAAATAAACATTTAAAAAATAATGTTCATTATTTCAAATAAATAATCACCATTTAACTTCCCTTATCAGTTTATTAAGTCCCATGTAATTCACTCTTGTTACACTGGATCTTGGACCACAGTCTGCTTTTATCATGTATATCTGCTTCAGGACTAGAAAGAGTCCTGGAATTCCTAACTCAGTCCATTGTAAACTCTAAAGTTGCCTAAGCCTTGAAAACTCAGAAGTATATATCCAACTGTCTATTCTTTAAAGTATCCACAGAGTACCTGGTACAATCTATCCCATGAGGCTCTGACACTGTTCTTCTTTGTTCTGAATATATTTTAGGAACCTGTAAGTTATAGAAAAGACTTCAGGTAAATATCTAAGGGAAACTGAAACTTGCTCAATAATGAAGCTGAATGACTATGGTCAAGTTATTACCAATTGTATCAGGATGGAGGGAAATAATATTCTTTAATGGGGTACAATACAAAACTCTTTCATAAGCGTTTGACCAATGTTTTCCTGAGAATAAAAATAATGATCCATCTCAAGGGTCTTCTCACAAAATGTACTATTTCTGAGAATTTTATATTAGTAATATTTTACCTATACAAACTTAACAAGGGAAAATTGAACATGTCTTCTGAATTGACAGTTACTCCCATGTAGTTCTTACAAGAGCATCAAACTAATTGTGAAATATGGAACATACCAAACACTCCTAATTATTTCTACCATTCTTCTTTATAAGGTAAAATCATAAATCTTTTTAATTTTTCAGGGCCCTCTGATATTTTCAAAAGTAGCTTTAGATGCAAAAGACATACTGATTTTGTTTTTCTGATTTTGGGGTCTGAACTTGAGATGGCAAAATCAAGTGTTATTAGAAGGGATTTTTATCACTTAAGACAGCATCATGGAGGCTGACAACTAGTACTTGGTTATCTATATAATCAAAGTATCAATTCATTAAACAAGGTAACACGATTGTAAGAAATTTTAACTCTTTCAGAAGTAATACAACTTTGTTCTTTATTTTTGCTTTTTAAAAAAATAATCAGGACAGGGGCGCCTGGGTGGCTCAGTCGGTTAAGCATCCAACTTTGGCTCAGGTCATGATCTCGCAGTTTGTGAGTTCGAGCCCTGCATCAGGCTCTGTGCTGACAGCTCAGAGCCTAGAGCCTGCTTTGGATTTGTGTCTCCCTCTCTCTCTGCCCCTCCCCTGCTCATGCTCTGTCTCTCTCTGTCTCAAAAAAAAATTTTTTTTAATTAAAAAAAAATTAACCAGGACATTATAAAAGTCAGTACAGAGCAGAGAAAATGAGATATGGAGTCTCTACCATGTGAACAGATTTCACAGAGGGTGCAGAATAATATTTTACTATCCTTCATTAAAAGTTCTAAGACTAATTTATCATTTTAACAGAAAGAGCTAAATTCTAGTTTTTCATTAATATGATATTTGGCAGTAAAAACCTCACAAGCTCATTTTTATACCTTGAATTATCATGAATAAATTCTTCAAAATAGGAAAAACTGCAAAAATTTTAATATATTTCATAGCTTCTTTTCAGACTTAGTTATTATAATTCAAGGCAAATAAAATTCTCTTTCCTTAAATTGTCTACAACTTGCTATACATACTCAGATTTTGTCCTTCACTATGCTTTTATATTCTGGAACAAACTAACATTTAACTTAGGATAAAATCATTCTTTTTTTCCTTGAAAAACAAAAGTACACATACAGTTGTATTTCTCTCTCACTATGGCTTCTACTATAGTCTCAAGTACCCATATTAATTATAACTTCTAACTAAAATAACCTCTGTTTTGCAGAGTAAACTAGAAAATAGAAAATTGAGAAATGTATCATACTTAAAGGTTTTATCAGTATACAAAATTCATGAATACTGGTAACAAAATTTTCTCCAGCTATTTCTTCTTTACACCTTCATAAAGTGGCAAAAGTAAAACATTCATTAACATGAAGATCACAAAGGTATAGCCACTTTATAGTGTATCAAAATCAGATGCAAAAGTATGTGAACTTCAAATTATGCTTAGTAATCAATGTTTTAGTAACAATACTTCTAAACTGTGTATCAATTACCTTTGAATTAATGTAATTTTTAAATTCCAAGGTTTTAAGTTACCTACAGATCTTGGAAATGATATTTAAACTTACACACTACAAAAATAACTACTGCTATAAAAATGTCTTCAGAGCTATGAAGATAAATTTACATTTTTATAATCTTAGGCACTCTGTGTCTGTAATGTTAGTTTATTTGGTCAGTAAGTCAAAGTAGGAAGTTTAGGAACTTCATATTATTCACAATAAACTAGTCTCCTCATAAAAAGACATACCCAAATCATGCTATGTATATAGTAACATGATTTGGGTGTATATATATACATATATATATATACACCCAATATATACTATATATATATATATATATATATATATATATATATATATATGTGTGTGTGTGTGTGTGTGTGTGTGTATAGTGTGTGTATATATATGTATATGTGTATATATATATATATATATATGGTGTGTATATATATGTATATGTGTGTATATATATATGGTATATATATATATGGTGTGTGTGTGTATATATATGTATGTGTGTGTATATATATATATGATGTGTATATATATATATATATGTATATATGTGCTGTATTATAGTGAACACTGATAAATCAAAGAAAATTATTAAACCATTCTAACTTGTCAGGAGTCACCTTCATTATGTGAAATTGGATTCTTAATGTGTTCCTGAGCTAGCAGTTTCTATAAGAAGGAGTTTTTCCTCAAAATCCTAGTACATTTACAATAGTAAAAGATTAGTTTCAAGGCCTAAAGTCCTTTGTTTCATATTGGCCATGGTTCTCAAATCACTGAGAATTCCAAAGTACTTGTTTTTATGTAGATTATTTCTATTGCTATTCACCATATCAGTAATTAAAGCAGCAATTTAAAAAGTTCATTTCAAAACAATAAACAGATCAACATAAATAGCATTTTAAATTTTAAATGACTGTGTTTTTTATATTTTTTCTAAAACCAAAAATTTGGAAGAGTGGAATTGTTTTATAGTTTAGAAAATATCTTTAATGCCTGGGTTAAAAGAAGACAGCTGAATGCTCATACTTGCTTCTACATTCAATGTGTTGAGAAATGTTTGGTTGAAGCATATAAAGGAAATCTGGCCTTATACAGACTAGGAAAGAGAGTACCTCTCAGACCCCCTGAAGGGTCTTCCTCAGACTGCTCTTTGACAACCAGCAGCTTTACAGCAGTGTATCTCAGACATCATAAATGTTCCATCCTAATCTAGTACACACTTCATGTATAAAATCGAAATGAGTATTTCACAAAACAATACTTCCCTAAGGAAAACAAGATTCATTTTTTTCATTTCCTGTGAATTCTGGGAATATTGAATTTGTATTAGCACTTTATATATGTCTAAAATCCAATCAGAACAGAGTTGCTTTAATTTCATAAACATTCTAATCTAATTTATTAGTGCCCTGAAGAAGTAAGAAAATATTTCACATTCACCCACGAGAGGTAAAGGTTTTTTCTGAATCACAAACACACAAACACATCGCTTTTAGCTCAGTTGTATGACTTCAGCTGCAGATCAAAAGTAAACCCAGAAACACAAACACTCAACAGTTTGGATCTGAAAAGCTGTTGCCCTTCCCAATGGCCACAAAATACTTTTCAATTGATTTGAGTTTACAAGTAGGCAAACAGAGAAAGATTAACAAATCAAATTTGGCATATCCACCCTTCAGAGACGAGATTTCCATCACACATTTCACAGAGATCACAAATGGTCAGATCACAAAATCAAATTCCCAGCCATAGCTGCCACCAATGGGAGATGATTTTATTGACCATGTAGGAACCAGAAAAAACAAAACCACAAAATCAATACAGAGAGAGAGAAAGAAAAAAAAAAAAAAAACCAAACTCGAGAAACAGAGCAGCAAAGTTAAACTTCTATTGCTGCTTGGCATTTACTCCCGGGGGCGGGGTTCGGCAAGAAAAGACATGCGAGAGTGAGCATAAGCAGTTCATCAAGTGACTTCTCCAGCAAAGCAACTCTTTAGGTGAGTATACTTGGGCATTCCAGTGGATGATCTCCAAAACTGTTATAAGGATCATTTTACAAATAGTAAAACCATGATTCTCCTGCAATATAATATGAATGCTTGTCCGTGATTTTTAAAAATTCATTAAATAATGAGAAAACCACTAAAATATGTTAAGGTTCAATGACAATTTGAGAAGGTAAGTACCTGCAGGAAATTTAATGAAGGAATTTTAAGGTAAAATTGCTGGGTAGATTAAAAAAACTGTTTAATGTCTTACAGTACCCTACACTATATCCTTTGGGGTGATCTGTTCCACCACACAGAAATTACTTTCTCTCTACCACACAAAAATCTTCATGTTAACCTCAGCCACTACAGCCTTGTAAAAGAGCTTGGTTAAAAGAAAGTCAAGTCCAACACTGCATGGAAAAAACACCCAACAATCTCTTCTACCTGGTTCAACTTTGGGACCATTTTTTTTCTGACAGACCACAAGTTTTTCCCACGCCGCAATACATCCTTCTTCAGGCACCCTACTGGAATCTGGTGAGCCCCTTCAGTATGCAGATTTAGCTCCCTTTTTCCTGTTTCTCTTTTTCAAATCAGTGACATTTCGTGCTATTACTTAATTTTCACCTCAATTTATTCAGTTCCTTTCTCCTTCTGGAACTCCTACAATACACATAATGGATCTTACGGAACCAAACTTATCTTTTCCCTAATGATCTCCATCTCTTGATATTATTTCATAAATCTCCATCTCGAAAGTGATCTTCTTCAGATTGGCCACGGAATCTATTCATTGGAAAATCATGATTTCTATTTGTAGAAAGTCTTATTTGTGCTATACTTGGATCTCCTTAAATGCTCTGATATTTTTCTTGCTTAAGTTGTCTTCCGTCTCTCCCTACAACTCTATTTGGCTAAGCAAGTGCTCTATTTGCACTGACTACTCACCTGTATGCTGCCAAGTCCCTTAGATCAGTTGTTATTTTTTTATTATAGCTGTTGTTGATTCATTGGAGCTCATCTGTGACAATCTCCTAGCCTACCCTGGAAAGAGCATGCTCATTCAGTTGATTCTTGACCTGTTGTGTGCTGCAATATCTGGCATATTTATTCAAAGCTGATTTTGATTCCCCTTCTCCCACACTGGGCAGGGCATGCTGGACACAGAACTGTGCAAGCCAAGCTTTTCCCAAGAGCCTCTGCTTCCCCTTAGGAGTCTCTTAGTGTTGCTTCCCAAGTTCTTACTTAGCCCACAGAGAGGAAAGGCCCCACTCATTCTCCTCACCTTGATTCCCACAGCTCAAGGACTCATTTGGATCCAGCTACCCATCAACTCCACCAACCATGTGGCTGAGGAGAGGAAGTAGATTGGAGTTGGGAATGGAGGCAAAAGAAATAGGGTTTCACTCACCATCTTTCAGAACTCTTCACCATGTGTAACTTCAAATTCTTCTTCATTGATGTTGCCTGAACCTCCCTAAAACTGCTTCTTCTATTAGTCTGTGATATTGTGTGTGACAGTGGGGTGGTGGGGAGGAGGATGTAAGATTGGAGGCTGTTCTTAAAATCAACAGGAAGCATGTAAAAATTAAACTGTGGTTAACTAGGAAGGCTTAACTATGTCTTCATTTAGCTTGAAAGAAGCAAAGTGGTCATGTCTAGACTCCCTACATTGCCAAATCTGAGGATGGCCTCTCTACCAGTTGTTTATCATTCAATGAAGTTGTTTATCTAGGTTCTTTATACTTAAAGAGCATAGGATATTTAAAGAATGAGCCAAGTCTAAAGCCCTATTGAGCCAGGACAGAGCTTTTGGTGGAATGTAGGAAAGTTAAAATGTAGGCTTCCACAGAATGAACAGATTGCTCTGGATTTGTTCTGTTGGATTTCTTTCAAATTGCTTCTGTCTGTATCATAATGGGAAGGTCTTCGTTGTGGGAAGACCTGGGTACAGATGCCTTAGATCAGCACTTCTTCAGGCCTTGGAGAACAAACCCTTCTTCTCTCTGATTTTAGTATAGTCTTCCTTGAGTGTCTTTCCTTTCCTCTTTTCACCCACTGTGTGCTAAAATCCAGACAGCTGATATTAGTGTGTGAGCTTAGGGAACACCACCAATAAGGTCTTTTGGCTATTTTGTCATGGTTGTGTGGTTTTTATGTTTATTAAGGTTTATCTCAATCACTTAGGTCTGATTGCTGTGGATTAAAAACATCTTATGACATACTGTGGTACACCTCAACTCCCAAGGAAACTAGATTCAAGTTTGGAGTTAAACTTCCAGATATTTATAGGCTATCTGTACTTGAATTTCTCTTACATATCACCTTTGCGCTCTGATGCAGAGTTAAGAGACAGATCACTAATGATGCTCTACTTAAGATAATGAGCCTAGCTTTGTAAAGGTGGAGAATGACATATACTTTAGGATTACATAAGGCAGCTCTAATAGCCCTAAAAAGATTTTGTGGCTCCATAAAGAAAATACAAACTTGAAGCATTATCAATATGATTAGAATCTTGAAATGGGTTCAGAGACTTTCCTGCCTTGTTCTCATTTGATGTCCACAATTGTTCACAGATGAAGAAAACAAATCTGGCTGAATATTTGAACAGTACCTTGATTCTGTTTTTTTTCCTTTATGAACAGAAAGCATTGCCCGCTTTTGCTTTGATTTGCAGCTTTAAAATTTTTTTTTTCAACGTTTATTTATTTTTGCGACAGAGAGAGACAGAGCATGAACAGGGGAGGGGCAGAGAGAGAGGGAGACACAGAATCGGAAACAGGCTCCAGGCTCTGAGCCATCAGCCCAGAGCCCGACACGGGGCTCGAACTCCCGGACCGCGAGATCGTGACCTGGCTGAAGTCGGACGCTTAACCGACTGCGCCACCCAGGCGCCCCGATTTGCAGCTTTTAATATATTTTTGCTGTTTATAAAAATGAAAAAAAACAAAGAAAGAATAGAAAAGTGCTGTATGATCAGGGTGCCTGGGTGGCTCAGTCAGTTAAGCACCTGACTCTTGGTTTCCACTCAGGTCAAGATCTCATGGTTTCATGAGTTCGAGCCTCGTGTCAGGCTCTACGCAGGCTCTCCCAACTCAAACTGTCTCTGTCTCTCAAGATAATAACAACAACAAAAAGTCATCCATGATTTCAATAATTAGTTAACCTCTGTTAGCATTTGCAGAACTCACTTTTAGTCTTACATATACATATATCTAAAGAATTCAGTCATATTTATATATTCATTTCATTTAATTATTTGGGCAATAGAGAGCTAGTTTTTCATGAATATGATAAAAATTTTTTGAAATCATTTGTGAACTTATATTATTTTATAATTATAAAATTCAATAGTGATATAAATATTAATTTGATATGCTTTTACTTTCAAATCTTTGCCAGTAAAACCCAAGAATATGCATGTAAAATATCATGGAGTTGTTTTTCATCTTGTCTTCTCTTTTAGTTTTTTTATTTCTGTATTTCATTTGAAGACCAATTTAAAACAATTACTTGGGCCTCATTCCACACCTGTGTCTGACATCAGCACCCACATCATGGTCCTTTAGGGCAATCTGATTTTTATATCCTTGCAAGTAACTTGTTTATTTTGCTTGCCTGAAAACTTTAAATTATTTTTATACTGGAAATTCATATTTTCACCAACATATACCTAGGATTCCTCAGCCTACAGTGTCAGATAATTTTTTTCCAATCCAGAAACTTTCTTTATAGATCTTTGGTTATATACTTAATTACAGTTTTTACTCTTCTCATTTGGTCTCATTCTCAAGGGCACCAATTATTCATAGCTTCATATTCTATCTCCCAAATCTATCATTCTTTCTTATAATTTTCTTTTTTTTCTCCATTGCATAAAAGATTCTGAATTAACTAAACCCAATACGGATTTTAATTCTGCAGTGGAGTTTTAATTTCTACAGCTTCTTTTCTTAACTATGGACGTTCTCTTTTAATCTTTATCAAGTCCCCCTTCAGATACTCTTTCATAGTTTTTTTTTTTTTTGTCGTTTAATAACTCAAAGCATGTGCATCCTAAACTTTCTTTTACTATTGATCATTCACACATTTTTTATAACAATATAAATGTATTATCCTTACAGTTACATGGGTCAGAAGTCCGACTGGTGTCACAGGGCTAAAATCCAGATATCAGCAGGGCTGTGTGTCTCCTGGAGGTTCTAGGCAAGAATTTCCTCGCCCATTTCCAGCTTCTAGATACTGTCTGCATTCCCTGATTCATGGCTTTTTCCTTCAACTTCAAAGCCAGCAGTGAAGATCTTCAAACCTCTTTCACTGTTTCACAGATTCACCTACCTCCTTTCTCTGTTTTTTTTTTTTTTAATTTTGAGTATAGTTGACACACAATGTTACACTAGTTTCAGGTGTACAACATAGTGAGTCTACAAACCTATGTGTTATGTTCACCACAAGCATATAGCTACCATCTGTCCCCATACATCGTTGTGACAGCATCATTGGCTATTCCTTATGCTGTGCCTTTTATTCATTCATAACTGGAAGCCTGTATCTCCCTCTCCCCCTCACCCATCTTGCCCAACCCCTCACCCTCCTCCCCTCTAGCAACCATCAGTTTGTTCTTCTTATTTATAGGTCTGATTCTGCTTTTTGCCTGTATTCATTTGTTGTTGTTTTAGATTCCACATATAAGCGAAATTATATCGTATTTGTCTTTCTCAGTCTGACTCAATTTCACTCAGCATAATACCCTCAAGATCCATCCTTTTTGCCTCAGATGGTACAGTCTCATTCTTTTTATGGCTGTGTAATATTCCATTGTGTACATATACCACATCTTCTCTATACATTCCTCTACTGATGGATACTTAGGTTGTATCTATATCTTGGCTGTTGTGAACAATGTTGCAACAAATGTAGGGGTGCATGTATCTTTTAGAATTAATGTTTTCATTTTCTTTGGGTAAATACCCAATAGTGAATTTATTAGATCATATAGTATTTCTATTTTTAATTTTTTGAGGAAACTCCATACTGTTTTCCACAGTGACTGTACCAGTTTGCCTTCTCACCAATAGTGTAGGATCCCTTTTTCTCTAAATACTCACCAACACTTGCTATTTCTTGTCCTTTTTTTTTTTTTTTAGCCATTCTAACAGATGTAAGGTGATGTCTCAGTGTGGTTCTGACTTGCATTTCCCTGATGATTAGTGATGTTGAGAATCTTTTCATGTACCTGCTGACCATCTGTATGTGTTCTCTGGAAAAATGTCCATTCAGGTCCTCTGCCCATCTTTTTTAATTGGACTGTTTGGGTGTATTTTCGGTGTTGAGCTGTAGAAGTTCTTTATATATTTTGTATATTAAGCCCTTATCAGATATATCCTTTGTAAGTATCTTCTCCAATTCACAAGGTTGTCTTTTTGTTTTGTTTATGGTTTGACACATTTTTTTACATTTTTTAATGTTTTATTTATTTTTGAGACAGAGAGAGACAGAGCATGAATGGGGGGAGGGGCAGAGAGAGAGAGGGAGACACAGAATCTGAAACAGGCTCCAGGCTCTGAGCTGTCAGCACAGAGCCCGACGCGGGGCTCGAACTCACGGACCGCGAGATCATGACCTGAGCCGAAGTTGGAGGCTTAACCGACCAAGACACCCAGGCGCCCCAGTTTGACACATTTTTAAATAGTTCTTTGAAGTAGTGGGCCTTCTTATTCACATTATATAGAACTTTTCTAAAGGTTATTTAATGGTTTTTCCCCTTACTTATACATCTTGAAAGAGGAAAAATTTTAACCAGGTCTGGTGATTGCCAATCAACAGGGGCAGTTCTCCCTTTGTTCTCACTAGTGTTCCTAACTCTGACAGTGTCTTCTTCTCAGGCCTTCCTCTGAATGTGGGCAAGCACAGCCTCTACAGATGTTTATCTGAGAGATTCTATGAGACATGAAATCCTCTACATGTTCCTTGTGCCCTCTTCCAATCATTAACCCCACCCAAAGGTAATTACTTCCTTGGCTTATATCATCACAGATTAGTTTCACCTATTTTTGAAATTTACATAAATGGAATTGCATAGTATGTGTTCTTTTACACCTAACCTCCTTTGCTCAAGATTATGTTTTTGAGATTCATCCATGTTGTAACTAGTCAGAATATGTTCATTCCCACTGCTGAAGTACCATATTCCATTGTATGAATATGCTACTATTTATTTACCCCAACTCCTAATGATACACATTTATTTGCAGTTTGGAATTATAAATATGTTTTGGGCAGTACACATGTTAGCCATAAGTTTTCTGTACACATAGTTTTGACAGATTCTGTGAAGAGTTTTATAAGCAATGGGTGGACGTTTCAGTTGCTCCAAATCCTTTCTAACTTTTAGGATTGTCAGTTTATTTTTTATTTTATCTATATTTGGAGGCCTGCAGTGGTATTTCGTTGTTTCATTTGCTTATTGACCATTTGAATATCCTCTTTTGTGAAATGGTTATTCAAGGACTTTCTATTTTGAGCCATCTTTTTCTTATCAATGTGTAGATGCCTTTTTATATATTATGGATATAGTTAATATCCATATATATATATATATACACACACACACACACACAATATATATACATATATTGTAAAATACCTTCTCCTACTCTGTGACTGACATTTTACTCTCTTACTGGAGATTTAAAAAATATTTTATATTGAGTAATTTCAGTCCTTAAATGAATTGTAAGGGCACCTGGGTGGCTCAGGCAGTTAAGCATCCGACTTCAACTTGGGTCATGATCTCACAGTCTGTGGGTTCAAGCCCTACATCAGTCTTACTGCTGTCAGCCTATCAGCACAGAGCCTGGAGCCTGCTTCTGGTTCGGTGTCTCCCTCTCTGCCTCTCCCCTACTTGTGCTCTCGCTCTCTGTCTCTCAAAGATAAGTAAACATTAAAAAAATTTTTTTAAAGAGTTGCAAAAATAGAGAGTTCCTGTATACACTTCGTTCAGCATCCCCTAATGTTAACATTAACATTTGAATAGTTCAGTTATAGAAACCAGAGTTTTAACATTGATATAATACTATTAACTGATTACAGATCTTTAGTAGAAGTTTACCAATGGTCCCACTAATGTTCTTTTCTGCTCTAGGATAAATTGCAGAAACCAACATTTAGCTGTCATATCTCCTTAGTTTCCCCAAATCTATGACAGTTCCTCAGTCTTCTTTGTCTTTCGTGACTTTGAAACTTTTGGAAGGGAGTTCCGCCAGTTGTTTTGTTGAATTTCCCTCAATTCTGGTTTGTCTGATGTTTTTTAATGACTAGATTGAGGATACGCATTTTTGGCAAGAACACCACAGAAATGATGTTGTGTCTTCTCAGTGCATCACCTCAGGAGATATATAATGTTATGTCATCTTGATGATGTTAACTGATCATTTGGATAAGGGAGTGCTTGCCAGATTAATCTGTTATAAAGTTACTGTTTTCCACTTTATAATTAATAAGTATTTCCTGGAGAGAGACTTTCAAATGATACAAATATCCTGCTCTTCATTACACTTTCACCCATTAACTTTAGCATCCATCAATCATTATTATCTGCAACAATTATTACTTATTCCTATATCTGTCCAATTTTGTGTGTATACATATATATTACAAACCTTCAGTTCATATTAATATCTCTGTCCACAATTCCTTGAGCTTTCTCATATCAGTGTGTGGGACAGTTGTCTTCATGACTGGTCCTCTTGAAGCTCCCTCTCTAGGCAAATCGCTCTGCCATCCCCAGACTAGGGGAAGAACTTACACTATTCTGACACACCAGTTTAGACAGAACTTCAGTGATCCCTTTGCAAAATCCTGCCTGGAAAGTCCAGGAAATGTGGAAGTTGAAGAGGTTCCATCTCACACTCACTGTTGCTGCCTGGCATATTGGTACTCGACCAAAATTGAGGCACTGAAAACCCCAGACTAATGGTTCATATACATCCTTCAGATTTTCTCAAGGTCCTGAATGGAGACAAAGGAATAGCTTCAGCCACATTACAAAGCAACTGTGGTCCAGGACAGAAGGAAACTCCTAACTGTGACAGTTAAGAGACAATATACCATGTGGGCAGTTGCTTTTTCCTACTACTTCCTTGTTGGTGATACACAGATCAAGGTTCTTATTTGTCCATACAGCAGAGGCAATTTCCCCAGAATGTTGCCAAATCAGAAAATCATTTTTTTTTAATTTTTTAATGTTTACTTTTGAGAGAGAGAGAGAGAGACAGACAGACAGAACACGAGGAGGGGAGGGACAGAGAGAGAGGAAGACACAGAAACCGAAGCAGGCTTCGGGCTCTGAGCTGTCAGCACAGAGCCCAACGCAAGGATCGAACCCATAAACTGTGAGATCATGACCTGAGCTGAAGTCAGATGCTTAACCAACTGAGCCACCAGACACTCCAGATAATCATTTTTATGTTTCCATGACACTCCTCCTCCGCAATGGCATGTACTTTCATAAATATCTAACCATAAAGGTTAGGAGGTAAATCAAATATAACTAGTTGATCACCATCACACATTAGAAATCCTATGTATGTATTTCCCGAAACACATACAACATTTTTTAAGGGTCATTTTAGGTTATTTTTTAGAAACATCTTCATGGTGGTAGAGTATAAAAGGAGATGCAAATAATATCAAAAGCATGCATAATTAGTTAAATTTTAGACTCTCCTGGGTAAATTCATCAAACAAAATATATAACTGTTCCGATTTCTGTAAGTAGCCTCTTATAATTTTTTAAATTAAAATAGTAGCCGGTTCACTCAATACCGTAACACAGTTTAAATGACAAGTGCCCATGAGCATGGGTAGTCAGCTCTTGAGCACTTGGGGACTCTCCGGATTCATAGAATCTCTGCTTACAGGGACAGTTTACCAACTTTTTTGGCTATGATGGAATAAGCCTTCTTCCATACAAGCAGCAAGATAGGAAGGCAAACAAGTTTACCAGTAATGATCACGAAGGCTAACACTAATAAGAAAAATTGTTGTTGATGAAGTTTGGTCTTCATCTCCTCCTGATGGGCTGAGTTGCTAAAGGATGAACTCAAACTTCTGTCTCCTAATTTAACTTGGTAGACTTTCTATCCTCTCTTCTAAGCAGTTCCTCTCATTTTCATTATGAATATGGAGGACAGAGGAAAAGCATTTTCTAAATTAAATACCCACAGAGTATATTGTATGTATTTCTAGCTGTATTTTTATGCACAAAAGCATGACTAAAAAGCACAAGATTCTAAATAGAGATGCTAGGGCATTGATGAGCTGTTTACTTTCTCATGTCATCAATTATCATGGCCAATAAATCAATTGTACTGATTGGCTCCCTACAGCACTGTGTTGGATGTATTTCTTCATACATTGATACACTGCCATTTATCATTACTCTTTAATTAGCATTGTATGGCCACTTTCCAATGCCCAGTGAATTGGCAACGCTTCAAAAGTGAGCTAGAATCAAAATTTCCTGTATCTATTTTTCATTATTAATTCATTTACTTAACTAACATCGTGTCCATTTATTAACCTTTATTCTAAGCACCCTTCTAGGCTTTGTGGCAATTATATCTTAGTCCTTGCTTTCATGATAAGACAGAAATAGATATTATTCTAGCTAGTAGTTCACAAAATGTTGTACCAGAAGCATGATAAAGTGGCATAGAGATGCAGGAGGAGGAATACATGATTCCACCTGAGATTGAGAAAGGTTCCATAGAGGACTTAGCATCTGAGCTTATCTGTAAGAGGAAATCTGTAAGAAGTATTTGAACAGATGATATTGGGAAATGAAAGGATATTGGAAGATAAATGGAAGAGCACAGAAAAATATAAGAATATCAAAGAATGACAAATGGCCCAATTTGACTGAGGGGGCGGTATACTTAAAGACAAAAGATGTAATTTTGGAAATGTATGCTTGAGCTAAGTCAGGGAAAGCCTTGAATGCTAGCCAAAAGGCTTGGATTTTGTCTTGCAATCTCTTCAACAAATAAAATCAACTTTCAAATTTTATTTACTTAAACAATTCTGACTGAAGATTTCCCATTTATTATACCTGCAATTAGTTCTTCTTTTCAAGAAAAAAATTGTTTTCAAAATGTACAGAGTTAATGTCCTACAATACCAATTGGATTTTTTAAATAAACTGAAATCTTGAATTTTCACGGAATCTTGTCTAACATTCTATGTTAGACAGCGACACCTAATGGTAATATGTTATTTTACAGCCGATTCTATGATCAGGAAGGACACCAAAAGGCCAAGAATGAATTTAGGAGAATCCTCCCAGCAGGAAGACTGCCCAGGACTACAGTCAGGGGTGTAATGAACTTAGGGCAGTGAGAAGAGATGCAGGGTGATTGGAAAGGGCTCAACATTTCCTGAATTACTAAGTTCCAACACAGCCCCAGTATCAGTCAGCAGTTGGGACACTCCATGACGGTGTTCCCTGAACCTGCCAGCTGATGACACACTTAAAGCATTTTTGACCAAAGATAGTAAGAGAGTGAAAAATACACCTCTCTCTCTATTATTTGGTTCTTCCAGGTCCCCGGGTATTAATAAAAGCCTGCCAAAAAAATAAACCCCAAGTGTCCAGAATCTGGCTGACACCACACACAACAGAAATTTCTAAGAACTGTCTTACATTCTGTTACTGGTGTCTTTCTGAAAAAAGATATAACACGGAAAAGTGTTATAAAATGCCTTCAGTCCCCTGATGTCACTTTGTACCACCTCCAGTTCAGAGGCCACTGCAGCATCTGCCTGTCAAATCTTCATGCTGGAGGGTCTTCTCTTCTATGTCATCCTGCAAACAGAGTGGGGAGTGCTCTCAGCTAGGATAAACTCCCCCAAGTACATGTGCATGAGTAATCCAACCTCCTAAAGAGGAAGAAAATGTCACACTCACACATGACAGTGATACCACACGAAACACATGTTCTCTTGCCCACCCCTAACACTGGCAAACTCAGGAAGAAAATGATCCGTTGTTTAAATGAACAGGAACTTAGTCATCACTTAGTCTCTGCCTGTGTTTAGCATGAAGACCTGTCATCACTCTGGGACTCCAGGCTGCGAATCCCACGCATCCTGGACTGGGGGAGAAAAAGTAAAAGTTAATGCAAAACACCTAGGTTATTTTAGGTTTTCAGTTTGTCAACATCACAGCCTTCCACTCACATTTTCAAGCATGACAAAAAAAGAAACACAAAATAATCCTATTCGCTTATATGATTCTAATTGGGTACACTTTATTTCAGCTTTTAGCTCAAGTTTTATAATTTTAGCTCACACGACTTTGAATTATCTTTCTAATTAAGATACAAGTTTCTGAAAACAATCCATATCCCTAAATGACATTAATTTAATGCCATGTATTGAATATCTGTTCTGTGTCATCACAGAATTAGGTCCAAGGAAAAGGCTGACAAAAAACAAGCATACTTTGCTTCCCACATCAAGTGTTTGTTTTACTCTGCATTTTCATCCTAAGAAAATACTCTTATGCATACCACATTTACTAAAATTTCTTAGTTGACTTATGGTAGATTTCTATTAC
Organism: Prionailurus bengalensis; assembly: GCF_016509475.1. Lineage (NCBI taxonomy): Eukaryota > Metazoa > Chordata > Mammalia > Carnivora > Felidae > Prionailurus > Prionailurus bengalensis. Next base: position 87,493,491 of record NC_057355.1, on the reverse strand, counting down.
ATAATGGCTAAGATATACTTCTAAAATTTTCAGTTCCTATTGTTGTCTATATTGTAATCTCTCAAGAACATATTAAAGGTGGGGAAACATCAGAGGAAGAAGATGTTCTAATATACCAGGACTATCCTAAGGTATGTGGCCTGAAAATGGACCGGCAAAAATGCAAATGGAAATCGTGTGCTGGGTCTGAAGGAATCTGATGATAGTGATCAGGGTCGATGGGCCCCAGCTGCCTTTCCCAACCCCCAGAGGTAGGCAGCTAGTGTGGGTAGAAAGACCTGCTGTATCCCAAGGTGGTTCTGCCTGCTAGTGGCCCTGCACAGACAGGCCCCTTGGTGAGGTATGAAGACACTGCCAGTCAGGGTAAATTCTCCCAGGGAAGGAGCCTACCAGCTGCCCCACCACAGGTTCTTTCCAGCTGGTTGAAAGCCTGCCTCCTCCACAAGACATATCTTAAAGAGACTGCTCTCCTGCTTCCCTCACCTCTAGCAGAACAATGTTCCCATAGAGAATCACAGAAAGATAGTGATGTCTTTTGTTCACAAGTTTGTTAATTTCCTTTAGCATGAACCTCAAGCCCAATCTGTATTCTACTCTACAACCACAGCTTGATAACATCCCTCATAAAATTAGATAATAAACAGCTACATGAAGTCCATACCACATCACTATCCTGCATCTACAAGAACTTTTCAACCTTTCTTGGCCACTTCGTAGTGCATACATTTCTTACAAACAGCATATAGTATATTTTTTACACTCATTCTGAGCTTTTCTGTCTTTCAACCAATGAATTTAGCCTATTCACATCTTACATGAAAGGAAATATGCACACTTTGCCCCTTTTGTCTGATTTTAGGTTTGCTGTTTATTATTATTTTTGTGGGTCCATCTGTCCACAGTGGCTTCCCAGATACACAATCAAGAATAGCACCACCCAACAGAACATTCTATGATGACAGAAATGTTCTATATCTGTGCTACCCAATTCAGTAGTCCCTGCCACAAATAGCTATTGAACACCTGAAATGTAGTTAGTGCAACTGAGAAACTGGAATTTTTATTTTGTCTCATGACCACAAATGGCCAGTAGCTACCCCATGAGATGGTGCAGCCTAGAAGCTTTGGTTAGGCTGGGGTGCTAGGTGAGGGTGGGTCCTCACTTGAAAGGAAGAGGCCTGGAGCATGGGCTGGGTGACTAAATCCAGTCTGCTTCGTTGGCAGCTCTGGAGCAAAGGAGGGTCTCCAGGTAGCAGAAAGGAGAAGAAAACTGCCATCTCAAGTAGGCTCAGGGTCAGTTTTCCAGATGTTCTCTCTGCAGACTCATGGCATCAAAAGCATTGAAATGTCCCATTTCCAGCACTCTGAAGATTTCCACAGCACCAGAAAACTCTCTCAGGCTTTGAGAAATCTCTAACTGTTCTCCTACTACAGATCCAGAGGAGCCAGACCCCTACCTGGTTGCACAATTGGCTTCCTGTTCTGGCTCCTGGCTCTATTCTAGAACCATGGCTCTCAAACTTCAGGAGAAAGTAGGATCAGGCAGTTCAACAGGAACAACACATAACAAGTGGACAGGCCATCTCCTTTTCAAGAAGATCCACAGGCTTCTACTGGCTAGGCCCGAAAGAAGACACAAAAATCTATCATTTCACTCTAATCTTTGAGAAGACATGGGCCCTCCTCCATTTCTGTCATCATTCAGCTCTTTCCCCACAGGGGACTGGCAATCTCAAGGCTCTTTCAAGTTTCCTCCTTTAGTTGTTATAAACAACTATTCCAAGAGTCTCCCCCAACAAATTTTCTAAAAGTGTTGCATCTTTGCCCTGCGTACGTTCTAGCCAAATTACTAAAAAGTACTAAATGCTAGACCATCCTAGTCTGGGTCCCAGAAGCCTGTTCACTCAACATTGGGTGAAACTTTCCTGAAATTTAGCTTTTCTTACATTGCATTTAAAGTAATCTTTCCCACTTTTAACTACAGAACCACAGGTAACCAAACGCTGCCCTCTGTGACAGCTCCCCACCTGTCCTCCTCCTTTGTTTGATATATGCCCTGTTTATTACGAGCATTTTAAAACTACAAGGACACTAAAGATCTTCTAGTGTAGGTAATCTTACAGGTGAGGAAAAGAGTCACAGGAAGGACAGAGAGAAGGCATGCATGCTGTCACTCTCCCATCCTACACACATGGCAGAAATCACTAATCAGTCAAAGAAATCTCTGCTGAACCCGTACGTGGCCTTAAAATCTTTCTCGACAGAATGTTCCAGGCAGCCTCTTCATATTTAATCACAAACATGACTGGCATCACACATTAAGCCCATTTGTGGATGCAGTGTTAAATGATGTCAAACTAATTTATGGCAAAACTGAAACCAAGACCTGCACCCATGTCCCCTGTTTCTGGGGCCACTGACCTTTCTACCACATCACAATGCTGTGGTTCTGTTCGAATGTCATGCTTTACATTTTCCCAGAAAATATTCCATTTGGGTGTAAGTTTTCCAAAACACGTCTAATCATGTTTTGTCTTTTAGCCTTTTTTTGTTTTCTTGAATAAGTAATAACATTTACAGGGTTTGAAACTCAAAGCAATATAAAGGTATACCCTGAGAGGGCATGGTCTCACCCCATCACCATCCACTCCAGCCTTCCATTTTTATTAGTTCCTTGTTTATCCTTCCAGGATTTCTTTGTGCAAATACAAGCAAATTGAATATATATTCTCATTTTCTGCCCTGGTTATACACAAAAGGTAGCATATTATATACAATTTTAGCACCTTGCTTTTTTTAACTTAATATATTCTAGAAATGGATCTTCCTGGTTTTATTTTTAGCAGGTACATAATCATGTTACCTTTGACATTCAGACCATTCAAACAAGATCCAATCTGCAGTACATGTGTTCTTAAGCCCTGCTTTTGTTTCCTCTTGGATTTGATGTCTCTATTCAGGCAGTTAACACCTAAGTGGCCCTTTCTGCATAAGTGTAAAGATCATTCGTGATCCTCCTCAGAAAGCAGGTGAAGGTTTTCTACCATCCATCACATAACATGGCCAACATTTTTATTTTAAAATAAACTTTATTAAAACCACCCCTCTTCTGAGAAACATTTTTTTTATCACAAAGGCACATATAAAGTATCATAGAGGCGTTGATAAAAGCTCAATATTCTGGAGTTGCCAAGTATAAACCTGGAGGCTTCAAAATTAATTTTAAGGACTGAGCCCTGGTTATTGGCCAACACACGGGTGCTCCTGCAACCTCTGTTTCACTACTAGAAAGCCAGGGACTGCTCTGGCTCCTGGGCCTTGGCAGAGCCCCTCTGGATCTGTGACTGCCCTGGAACTGACCCACTTAGACTAAGCTCTGATTAAATGGACCCCAAAGTGCTGGCCTACACTCTTCTGTCAATCGCCCTAAGTGAGCAGGCCTGATCCGTCAGAGGAGAGTGTGCAGTCTGGTCTGCGCAGCATCCTTGCACTTTCTGATCTTTATTACCTTCCGTATAGGTACAAATCACCGGTGTGTTTTCCAGTTCCTTTCAATTGCCTGATAATAAAGAATGATCCCTCTCTCTCAGGAAGCCAACATTTCGATGGGAAAATAAATACTGAGGAAATTATACAAAGCAAAGGAACAGTCTGAAAGATACACATCCTCATTTCCTTCACAATACTTGCCTGGATGACAGATTTCATTCAAAAATTTGGAAAACCAATTTAGGCACAGTGTGAATGGAGACCATAGTAAAGACCTTGAAGCTTGGATTATTGATGCCAGAAAGGCCACTCCCTCCAAAAGGTGGGGACACTACATGGAGATTATTTTTGCCTTTTTCCTACCACTGATCCCCAGAGAGGGACGATCTGGAACTCCTGTAAGGCAGCACGTTGGCAATGTTTCTGTATTTGCCTCCTACAGGGCCCCAGGATGGGGCAGGGACCTGTAAGTCCACCTTATTGCTGGACAAGAATAGTAGCATTGGGGCTCCTGGGTGGCTCAGTCGGTTAAGCGTCTGACTTCGGCTCAGGTCATTATTTCACGGTTCATGAGTTCGAGCCCCACATCGAGCTCTGTGCTGACAGCTCAGAGCCTGGAGCCTGCTTCGGATTCTCTGTCTCCCTCTCTCTCTCTGCTCCCCCCCCCCCTTCTCTCAAAAATAAACATTAAATTTTTTTAAGAAAAGAATATTAGCCTTAACAGCTAATTAGTAATTTATTTCTTCCTCCTATTGCTGAGCATTTAATGATCCAAATCTTGGGAGGGGGCAGAGTAGTCATTGTTCATTGCTGGATGACCCACCCTGACTTTAAAAGTTGCTGTTATTTTTACATTACTCTCAAGTATTATCATTAAGTTGTGAGCAAAACCAATTTTCTTAATCATCCCCAATCTCCCCAACCCTTCTTCACTAGAATAATATCATCAACAAGCTGTACAAATCGGGCATCTGAGATTTAGTTGAATTAGTAACACCTCAAAGATCATTTATAGCTACAGCAATCAGCCACCATTTCATCTAATTAGAGAGCAAGATGATTTCCCTAAATCCTCACTAATATTTCGAGTTGACAAACAATGAAGCAATCCCGGTAAAGAGAATAAATGAGTTTCATAAAGCCACTGCTTTTTTTGCTCCCTCAATAACCTGACCACTAGGTCCCACGTGCAAATGTAAGTGTCAAGAACTGAATATGTAAGCATCTGTCACAACAGTCATTAGCCAAGAAACCTCCAAAGAAACCCCCTGAATCATCTGAAGCACTTAAACTCTAGGGTCACCATCTACCAGGAACATTGCTACTGCTTCTATGCTTAAATTCTCAAAACACTCAGGCACAGAGACGACTGTTGCTTGCTCCTGTACCATGAGAATACTTAATAAGTATTTACTAAAGCTAATTTCTGCCAATAACTTATGGCTCATTCCCCAAAGATGTTATTTCTCAAAGATGCTATGAAGCATTTGAAAAGAGTGGTCAATAAAATTTTATAGGGAAATGGTGACCTGACTAAGCCTGCTCTCGCTTAGTAAATGACAATGTTTTTCATCTGAGACAACATCTGTAGATATGTCTATTTCAAACATACATAAGGATATTAAAATAAACATAAAATTATGGACAAAGTGTTGGTGAGTGTGCTCCATAGGAACAAGATGGGAACTAACATAGCAAATACATAGAAAAGGAGATGGAGAATGGAGACAAGAGTTGAATGAAGAGAGGGATATGAATGGAAAGAAGACAAAAATGAAGAGAAAGGTTAAGGGAGAGAGAAACTGCTGAGGTCAGCTTGACAAATAGCATGTAACCACTTACTGTTCCACAGGGGATCTGATAGGTCAGCCCTTGGGGTGATTGTCTTGTGAATGCACCTGGCTTTGTCCCAAAGCTCTTCATGCAGTGACTCTGGTAGGTCATAATACACCTCAGCTTACCTGGCAACATTCTGGAGGATAAAGGGAGAAGCTGTATTGAAGAAGCAGTAAGAAAAGGGGTGTGCAGTGGGATGCTGGAAAATTCTGGGTTTCCTCTCCCTAAACCGAAGGTCAGGCAGGGTCCCTTAACCTCTGTCCTCAGCAAAATTAAGTATGTCACCCAATCCTGCCATTTGCAACAAGAAGAACACAACAGGCAGAGTTTGCAAATTGCTTCCTGGAAACTTAAAAATGTCTAGTAATTTAGTTTAAAGTTAACTCATTTTGAGGTGTGCAAACTTACATTTCCTAGAAAGCTAGAACAACAACTAAACCCCTTGATTTTCTGAGGACCAATAATACAGCTTATTAAGGCAAATGTCAGCATAGCAAAGAGGACCTGCCTATTGTTTTCTCTCTCTGTGTATGTGCAAATAGCACCCCAGCAGGGGTGTGAAGAGCTGTTTAGTTTTCAACAAACAAAGGTGATGGCTATGAAGTGGGTGGAGCCAGATCTGAGCTCTACCATATGGGACTCTTGGGTTCCACACATGTTCCCTGACCTCTAAACCACACATCAGTCCATCCTTTGTACTCTGATTAATTAGTGAACTATATTTTTCAAACTTCACAGATATTTGAGAAGTGCCAAGATGCTGAAGAGCAAGTCAGGGGGTCCTGCCTTCCTTCTGCTAGAGGGCTGCCTGCCTGTGTGAAGCCTTCTCTAACTTGGTGGAACCGAGGACCTATTTAATTGCTAACATTTATGAAAGACTTAACTATGTGCCACACAGTGTTCTGAACGCTGCATGTGAATCAACTAGTTTAGCACAACTACTATGAGAAGTAGTTATCCCTTTTTACAGGCGAGGAAACTGACTCTTAGGCTGGTTAAGTGGCTGAAGGCCTCACCCTCACCACAAATGAGTGGGAGATGTCTCAGTGTGAACTATGGCTCAGCCTGTGCTTCCCTCTGTGGCATCCAGCCACCATTTGCCTGACTTGCTCTCCTTTCTTAAATCTGCTGATATTTTTCCTTAACTTCATAGTCCCAAATGCTTGGTGAAAATATGTTTTATCATTGCAATTTTCTACTAAATTTGTACTTTTTCCCAAATGTTATTATGTCTTTCCAGTATTTCATTCTGTTTTTTATTTTAAAAAAATTCTCATAGGGCAGGTTATAGGATCTCCCTCTTTCCTATCACAGCCTTTGCAAACAAACTTAACCCCAGAGATAACCAGGGTTGGAAGTTCGGGGAGGTGGTGTGCACCCTTCTATGTATTTGTTGTGTTGTACCTAAGTACTATATATGGCCATTTATTTACTTAAGTGCACACAAACAACCTTTTTAAAAAACTTATTTATTTTAAGGGGGAGGAGTGGAGAAAGAGGGACAGAGAGAATCCCAAGGAGACCCCACAGTGTCAGCACAGAACCCGATGCAGGGCTTGATCTAACAGACCGTGAAATCATGACCTGTGCTGAAATCAAGAGTCGGACACTTAACTGAGCCACCCAGGCGCCCCACCACATTTTTAACATAAAAGGATTATACCCAAGACACGGTTCTGCAACTCGTTATTTTCAGTAAACAATAGGTCTTGAAGCTCTTTTAATTCCTATGTGTATAGATATGTTTTTCTACTAAGATATGCAAATAGTCAAATGTCAGCTTATCCGAGGGCATCCCTAGCTATCTGATATAAAATAGTGCCCCACTCACCTCTGTCATTCTCATCCCTTACTTTGTTTGATTTTCTTCTCAGCTTTTATTAAACCCAGATGTATATTGGTTTGTTTATTATCTATCTCCCTCCACTATGAGAATAGGACTTATGTTTACGATTATATCCCCAACCCATAGTGTAGTCTTGGCACCTAGGAGACAGTCAAGACATAGTTTTCGAATTAATGCTGTGAGATTACTCTTCAAAAAGACTATCAAATTACATAATCACAATAGTGTATGCATGCCCATTAGCCCACATACCTAGTAACATTATATATTATGAGATCTTTTAATTTTTGTTAATCCAAGAGTTTATTTTAATCTACATTCCCAGGAACTTGAGTAAATTACCTGTTCAAATACTTTTTCCTTTAGTAATTGGATTTGATGTCTTTTTATTTATATGTAGGAGCTCTTTATACACGTGGTCATTGATCTTTTGTATCTTGCGTGCTGAAAGCATTTTGTCTTAATCCGTCCCTTGTGTGTTTCTGGTTAGACACAAAAAATTTGGCTCCCCAAGAAGCTCTGTTCCTAGGTGAAACTAGGTGCTCTATGGACTTGCCACCACCACAAATTGGCTTGTTCCAGATAACCTGGACCTTCTAGAACCATTCACTCAGTGTCTACCATTCACTGAGTCCTACCCTCAATAAGGAAGATTCCCCAGATTGTGCCTCCTCCGAGGCCTTGCCAAAGAGCACAGTGTTGAATTAGCTGCTGTCCAGCTGTCGTCAAGTCAAGATAAAACATTTAAAGAATATGGTTGGAGGATATGATGCCCATCCAGGCCTTTATCTACTCTATCCAGCCTAATTATCTGAGAGCTGGATTCTTGGCCTCTGCTCTCTTAGAGTCACACTAGCTGACCTCCACTTATCCAGCTTGCTGATTAACAGATGTTCCCCATTCCCTCTGAAAATGCAGTGAGGAAAGCACATGGCCAGCTGAATGCTCGTAGCTAGCAAATCTGGGCATTTCCGTCTCCCCAGTTATCCATTTGGGAATAACTTTGTTTTCTTGTGTTGTGAATAGTATTAACTTATATTAACTTGTGTTGCAAATTGTGTTGTGTTTTCTCTCAAATCTATTTATACTAGTTATTTTTGTTATTATAATTTACAATTTGGTTAAATATTATATAAAGTGATCAAGATGCGGATGAAAAGAGATCAGTTGTTTCTGTGAAAACTTAGTGGGTTGCTTTCGATACGCCCAGTAAATTAAGTGCTAAAAATTGGTGTCACACTAGGTTTATATTAGACAACTGTAAAAAATTGGGAAATTTCCAAAAATGTAGAAATTCAGAATCATTCCTCATTCAGGTTGCATTGTAAAGAAAAATCCCTGGCTCTACATCAAAAAACGGCTAAATGACTACACCTTTAGTTATAATAAAATGAATATCATATGCATCTTTCTGATTCCCTGTTTTTATACATTTCTCTAGTAGCTGACCTACTCAGACTGCACTCTGCAGATGGCGGCAGCAGCAACAGCAGAAGCTTACTAAAAATGCAGGACAGCAAGCCCACCCCAGACCTTCTGATTCAGGATCTGCATTGTAATAAGTTTCTCAGGTGATTGTATGCACACTGCACTCTGAAAAGCACCAATCTACAGAGTGTTTTTCCTCTGGTTTTATAAGGGACATTAAAATGAATCTGTGGAGTTGAAGAATTCTCTACATACAATTCAGTCCATGTCAAAAATTTCTTTTAAATTTGATGCTAAGAAAAGCTTTTAGAACTGACAGTTTCTTCCTTGCAGACCGTGATAATTATAAAATCAGTCTTACCTCCCTTTTTGCTTTGACCACAAGGAAGCTGATAAACAGAGCTTCTACTCGGCTGTGTCATTTGCTCTCATCTTCCTATTTTAATTTGTAATTCTTTTAGTGTAACAGTTTCTATTATGTTTTATTATTTCATTGTAGATGTTTCTTCAAATTTATTTACTCTATGCTTTTCCTAGTATCATTTATGGAGAAAGTGGGAAGAGTAAGGAATAGACACTCCTCAGTCTAGCGCTGACGAATTGAATTTAATCTGATCTCTGCCTACCTTCCCAACCTCAGCTCCTGTTCCCCACATACACAGACATCATATTCTAGCTGAACTCCTGACCCCTTTCCATTAGCCATTCTCGTCCTTTTTTCTTGAACTCTCTTTGATCTTTCGAAGTTCAGTCCAGAATTTACACCTCCCTTTTTAAAGGTTTCCCTGGTCATCCTGAAGCAGAGATTCTTTTCCCTCTAAACTCTAAAGGGCCCTCTGTTAGTGTTCCCCAACAGAAATTCACATTTAGTCAAATATTGTGTCCATTTGCATATGCAGCTTACAAATGTACTTTAAGGGGAGGGAACACATATCCTTTCGGTACCCTGAAGTACCTACTACATTATAAATGTTATATCAATGAATGAATAAATAAATGTGTAGTAGAATGAATTAAGTACATATGATGAGAATTTCTTGTGGTTTAAATTAAAAAAAAAAGATTTGACAAAGTAGCCAATCTTGTCAGTAAAATAACCCATTATTTTTATTTTCTACTTTACTCATCATCCAAAGGAACTCATAACCCAGGATTTGGTTGGGCATCTGAAAAGTTTACTGAATATTTATAAGACAACAAGCATGAATGATGTGAATTTTAAGTCAAGCCAAGTGAGTGTTGAGATGGGCAATAGGGTGAGTCAGATGTCTGCATATAGAATTTGGACAAGTGATGGAAGATATATCCATTTTTCCCAAATCACACCGCTTACTTGCGACTTCTGGAACCATTTTTTTAAAATTATTTTTTAATGTTTATTTATTTATTTTTGAGAGAGAGAGAGAGAGAGAGAGAGAGAGAGAGAGCGCACAAGCAGGGGAGGAGCAGAGAGAGAGGGAGACACAGAATCCGAAACAGGCTCCAGGCTCTGAGCTGTCAGCACAAAGCCTGATGCAGGGCTCGAACTCACAAACCGTGAGATCATGACCTGAGCCGAAGTCGACGCTCCACCAACTGAGCCACCCAGGCGCCACTGGAACCATTTCTAAAGATTCATAGGCCTTTAGCCAAGACTTTTAGGGCCAAAATTTCCCCCACAGACTATCTCACAAGGATCTGAAGCAGAATAAGGTAATGTTGATTTTAGTGGCTGAGAAGCAGAGCAACATAGCAACAGACAGACAGTCTGGCACACAGCCAGGCAAGAAAAGGGGACATCTGTGTGCAAGCCAAAACGTCCCACTGACCTTGAGCTGAAGGGATGAGGCTCTGGCAAGGACCATTAAAAGGTTCAGACTCCCTAAGTAGAGAATAAACTATACATACAAGTACAAGGGTGTGGCCCAAGCCACATTCACCAGTCTGGGGCACAGCAGTGATTAACTAAGTCAGATTTCTTAGGGGACATAGGGAATAATAAAGTTTATCAATACTCTCTTCTATTGAGATCCGTACAATACTGTCTGACAGAAATATAATGCAGGCTACAAAAGTAATTTTAAAATTTCCAGTAGTCACTTTAAAAAGTTAAAAACAGATTAACCTAATTTTAATAATATGCTTAAAATAGTAATAAGCTACATTTAACCCAATATACCTAAACTATTAGCATTTCAATATTTAATATGTCATGTATTTTTAAAATTATGAATACGATGTTACATCCCTTTTACATATTAAGTCTTTGAAATCCACATCTCAGTTTGGACTGGCCACATTTCAAGCACACAATAGGCACCTGTGGCTAGTGGTTACAATATTGGACAGTGCAGACTTTAGGTCCCAAAATACACAAGTGGTGAATGAAGCATCTATAAACAATGGGAGAAGTCCTGGCTTTGTGGACCAAGGCATCTAGCTTGCATTGCTACTCTTTGGTTTCTTAGTTAGCTCTTGGCACTCAAAAGGCCATCTAACCTCTCTGAGCCTCTCCTCATCAGGAAAATGTTGATAAGTAACCTCTACATTTCAAGTTTGTTGAAATGAATGTATGCAGAGTACCAGGTGTGATATAGTCCCCTGTAGGACACTCAGTAGTGACAATGTACTGATAACAGATCAAGAAGGACTCTGATGTTAGCTGCTGTGAGAACAAGAGATAGAGCCTTTCATTTTTCCTGATTTAAAATCATAATAATAGAAGAGAGTGTCTCATCCTAATTTTTTCTAACTTTCAAGTATGTGGTTCCAATAGACTGTATACCTTTGATGAAAATACACAGATTGGAGGAATCCATATGTTGTTACATTATCATCTTCAAATCAAAGAGTCAAAACATTTTGAATGTCCCACGAGACAACAATTGGAGAAGTTGGAAAATAAATACCTTTCACCAAGACATGTTTCACCTCATACCATTACTCACACAAAATGATTTCATAATCAAGAAATTTAAAAGAAAGTGCTATTGTCAAGTGGCTAAATAAAATACCCAAAAGCATTCAGACTGCTTGGGACCCAAGTCACTACTGAACTTAACATCTCATGTGCTTAATTGTCCTTTTCTCTTTGGCCCTTTGTGGGTGTAGTTGGGGTCTTGGGAATCCAGTGCACATTTTTACTTGTTAAAAAGTAGTATTGGAAAATGTCTCAGAAGAAGGGGAAATGAGTTTAGGCATTCAGGAAGTAGGAAGTATTCTAGAAGCGGAGAGTTGCTTTATGTAGATTTTAATGAAAAACAAAAAACAGATTGTCAAGAGACAAATTGTGAAGAGACAATTTCCTGGCCTTAAGCAAAAGGAGAACAGAACCAATTTGGTAGGTGGAAGTGGAGCTTGGACAATATAGGAATTTACTGTCCTCCAGAAAACTCTAAGGTCAAAATAATTACTAGAGAGCCTGGGGAAGAATATATGTTATGAAATAAAGACACAGGCTGCAGAAGGGCAATTTCTCAAATCACTGCCAAGGGGAAAAGGGAATAGTTTTCAAAGGCCAAACAGAGCAGGAAAGTAAGAATGTGAAACTAGAGGGGAGATACCAGAACATTTTCCTGGAAGGCAAGAATAATTAGAAAACAACAATAGTTTCTCCCTCCAGAACAGAAACATAACTTCTAGGATGCACCTATAAGAACCTGTGTCAAAATCACTGCAGGCCTTAGAGAGGTCAGATGTGAACTCTGGCTAACCGCTTTGATACATGTGAGAGAGAAGGGCTGGAGTACACTGGAGGCAGAGTGATACACAGAGGCAGAGTGATACACGAAGTTGGAGGATACACAAAATCCTGTCTGGTAAAGCAAAGAGGAATCTCACTTATGAAGCCTTTTAGGACAGGATTCTTGTAGGCTTCCATTGTTCACTGGTAACTGTTAAATATCTGTTGCATTCCCTTCTCCAGCTCTCCACCCTTCAGCTTTTCTTTTTCTTTTCATGGTTGCCATTGACAACAGTTGAAGCACCAGTTCTTGCCTCCTAAGAATGAGGAAATTCTACAGACCCAACATATCAAATGGTTAGATTAAAAGATACTGCTGGGGAGAGGGTAGAGAAGACACCTCGGGAAAAATTTCTTCTATTTAGCAAAATTCAAAATAGTATTTCTGTAAGATTGATTATTTCATACCTGTGTTGTTTTTTTTTTCTCTAGGAAGTTTTGAACTGACACAAATTTTCCAAAAGACTTGTAAAATTTGTTAGCCATGCTTGGAACAAGTTTTACCACATGACTTCTTCAGGTCAAAAGCAGTAAAGTGTGGCTCCTACAAAGGAACTCCTATTCCCTCATGCTGTTTGGCACAGCACACCATATCGTGCCTCTGCACTCCCACAGGATGAACCCAATATGAACTCTCCACATAGTCTCACTCTGCCATGTTTATAATCTACACTTACCACAGTGTCATGCCTTTCAAAATTGCCCTGGGTCTTTTTGGTAAGTTTTTATCTTTTGGAACATCTGAAATCAGTAGAGGAATACACCACCTACACCAGTGACTTTTAAACCTATTCTTTGCCTTGACCCACAGTACAAAATGATTTTTATATCTAGACCCTACACACATATTTATAAAATACACAAAAATATTCACAAACTGAATCAACGGCATCATGAAACAACACTTTCTTAGCCCAATACAATCTGAAATTTCAATCCCAGCTCTATTTTATTAAAAAATAAATAAAACAAACTTATTGTTGCCTACTCTGTTGATCACTGCCCATTAGTGGGTCATATACTTGTTTGGAAACCACTGGTGCAAAGGTTGAGATTTTACTTCCAAAGTTGCAAGGTCTTCCACAGTCTGGTCCCATCTCCCTGTTTTATATGAGTTCCCACTCCTCCTAACACAGCTTTAAAAATAATATAATAGCTTCCTTTTATTGGGCACCTACATTATGACAGTTTCTGTACTAGAGACTATGTACATAATATCTCTAATACTAATAACCCTGTGATGAGAGTATGACTTCCCCTCAAATGACAAATGAAGAAACTGAGGCTCAGGGAAATTGATCAAGAGAGTGCCTGAGCTAGAACTTGCACTAAAATAGATGTAATCCCGGAAGCCCTTCTCTTTCCACTGGAACACAAAGGCCTGTAAGTGGATGTATCTCCCTACTGTCCCTCCACTCATTCTGCCTGGAGCCCACCCATGTTCATGCTGTTCCCCTATCTAGAAAGCCCTTCCAGCTTCTGCTTCTGGCAGTTCACACCTGCATACTCATATTTCTAGACTCAGCTAAAACTCTGCTTTTTCTAAGAAACCATCCAAATGACATTTTACCCCCTTCTAATTCTGGTAGACAGTAAATCTCAGAGCTTAGAGCTCAAGCCCTGGAAACAGACTGCCCATTACAAATGTTAGTTCAACCACTTATAGTCTGGTAATGGTATTAACCAACTGTGTCTCCATTTTGACTTCTGCAAATGGAGATAATTATTGCTCCCACCCTTTAGGATTGTTGGCAGGATAAATGAGTTAATAGACATAGAGTGAATAGTAAAGAAGCTGGTACATAGTAGCTTCATCATAAATGCCATTATTATTCAGTGGTATCACAATGAGACTTCCTATCCCTTAATCATTTACTCAATATGTATGTATCTTACTTACCTGACTAGAATGTAGGCTCTTCTTGGGCAGGACTGCACCACAGGTATATTTATTGCTATATCCCAGAGTTACATAGTACTGGGTATGCCATATGCATTCAACAAGTCAGAATTGGGCATTTCAAAACTGGCCAATGTCAGATGAAGAATGTTTTTTTTAGCAAAGGGACAGCCAGTGAGGAACTGCTAGCCTTCATATTTCTGAAGGTAAATACTGGTGACCTTTGGAGATAATTTTGCTTTGGGAAGCTCACCAGGATGGTTTTTAAGGACCGCACGTAGAAGTGCTCTTGGGAAAATCTGTGGTGCAGATGCCGCTGTGCTCTGTTTGGTGACTGAACAGAAATAAATTTCATAGATTATGTACTGAGACTGGGAGGTGCAAAAATTTACATCTCTTTATTTTTCCAAAAGCGACGTTATTTTAGCTCTTGAACCTTTGTTTCCAATTGATTAAGTTTACTTGGTCTCTTCAAATTTAAAGCTGCCATTCTAAATGTGATCCTCTTCCCCTCACTTTCTTTTCTCTTCCTCTTCACTAGAATAGTCTAACTGCCTAAGCCCAACTGGGGCAAGGACGGAGCGAGAAAGGGGCCAATAAATTCTGGACGTTTTTGCACATCCAGGTTTTAATAACCTGTGAACATGGCTCTAAGAGGTCAGTGTGTTATATGGGCCTCTGCAGAAAATAGGACATTTTAAATTCACTCAATATAGCCACTTCCTTTGCCCATTAACTTCACCCAGTTTGGTTCATTCTGCAAACCCCTGCCCCCCACAATAAGCACCTTGCTATAAGGAAGTGACAGCTACAGCAAAGGCACAGACCTCCAGCCTGGCTGACTTTTGCCACCAGTCATATTGGAAACACTTTTTTTTTCTTTTTTTTTGGTACACAGAAGCATGAAAGAGCAGACACCAAAAAAAAAAAAAAAAAAAAAAAAGTCACAAAGAGAAATCTCATAGGAAAAAGTATCAGGAACATCTAAAGAAAATCACATATTTTACTGTACTTATTAATTTTTCCAAGAAGTGACAGTGTGAAATCCCTTAGCTATCTGCCGTACCGAAAACATTTCTGTTCCATTAAAAATGCCCTTATTGATTTTGAGGGCACCCAAACACTGGCCTCCCTTCTAGAATTTCAACTGTTCAACTGTTAAATGCTGATCCACAGAACATGGTTCTGCACTCTTGCTCCCATATTTGCTAGTCTGGTTCAAGGAAGATTGGTGAGTAAAAAGGAAATATGGACAGAAATGACAGCTCCCTGGAAAGCAGCATATTTTTTTTCCTAGAAAGTGACTTGAATAGGCTTCAGCTGAGGGATAAATCATCCTCAAACTCTGCCTGCTCCATTGATGGCTCAGGGAAAGTTCTAAAAGGGCCTAGACAGTCTCTGGTTGCTCAGAATTCTTGGGAGTTATGACCTGTCATTGTCTGATTTCACTCCAGAATCTCTCAGTGTGTTATATGGCAAGTGCTTATGTTAGCACTAGTAGAAATGTGTAAATCAGTATACAGTCAGCCAGCTTTAAGATTTTACAGCATCATTTGAAATATTGGTAGCAGACTAAGATTGCAAAATCATATTCCTGGCTTCAACCCAAAACAGTAGGTACTGGTGTGGTCAGACTAGTGCTAAATAAGAGTTTGGAGAAATTTATTTTAGGGACTACACACCTACTTTGGCTTTTGTTCTGAGACTGGTTCTCCCTGGCTTCTTGGGACATCTGTGAAGACCAGACTGCTCCCACCAGCCACAAGCTCAAGTGGCCGATCAGTTTGACCCATTGCAAACCAACTTAGCTGTCCATTGGGGCTTATGACAAAGATAGATGTTAAGTACTACATGTCAGTATTACTTATGAAAAACAAATAGTTGCATATGTTAAGAAATATTAAATAATGTATTTCACTAATTAAGCAAGTTTTCAGTAGTAACAATACAGAACAAAACCTGGACAAATCTTAATGTCTTTCTGACTTACATGAACTTTATTTTGACTTCTCTTTCTCACGGTCTCTACAATATTATTTTATTTTTTTATATATATAATTTGTTGCCAAGTTAGCCAATCTACATAATTATTTTAAAAGTAAATTCCATTTCCAATAATAAATTGATGTTATCTTTCCTCTACCCTGCGGAAAGCTATAAATCAGACATGCCTGCTAGTTAGTTTTCAGAGTTCCTAAGTAATCCACCTGTTCCTTCTAAAATAGTATAGAGTACTTCTTCCTGAAGTAAAATCTTTTTTTAGCAAAAGCATACTTTTTAGATTCTTCTTGTCAAAGGGTTCTCCCTTTGAACTTCCCTTTCCAGTAATTCTACCCAGGGATAAACTGGCACCAATGTCTGCTTTAAGCTTAGAGAAAACCACCCTTAACTTTTATACACCAGAGGCTTATTTTCACAGAATAAGCACCATTTGATACAGAGTCAGAATACATTATGGGGACTACATCAAATTTATCCACTGAAGCTTTGGAGCAGGAGCTGGCTGGGGTGCGTGGGAGAGGACCGATTTCAGGGAGTTGATGAAATATAGGTAGCCACAATATGTAGTACTGTGCTCATGGAAATGAGGAAGGAGGAGAACTGGGTGTCTTTTCCCATCTTACTGGGTGCGGTGGGATATAGTCTGTTCCAGAACCCCAGCCAAAGCAGTTTAGCTCTGTGAGAGAGGTCACCACATTGCAATGAGAGAAGGAGGGAAGGAAAGTGATGAGCCATTCCAAAGGCTCAGAGACCACACTTAAATCAAAGACAGGTACTCCCCAAACTGGTGTCATGGCCGAGAGATTCAGGTCAGCTTCAACCTGTATGAACAACAGCATGTTGGTGTGAATGACAAGATCATTTCGTGTCATTCTCGGGTGCTCAAATCTTCAGTGGCTCCTTTTGTTCTCATGACAAATCACCAAGAAGTTCCAAGTCCTATTGAACCTGCAGATTTAGCCCTGACGTAGCTCACAGTCACTCTATCTTTGTGCTGCAGCCACAGTCACCTTCCTGGTGCTCCCCTCAACCCCTGCTCCTCTCAGGACCTCCTCTGACTAAAATGCCCACCCCACCCCCCAACCCTTCACCAGTTCCAATACCATTTAAGTGTCATTTTTACCTAGAAGCCAACCTGATCTTCCATCACCTTATACTTTCTCTTTAGGTACTTGACACATTTGCTATTATATCATAAGTTGTTTAATAGCTGTCTTCTGCATTAAACTGGAAGATCAGTGAAAGCAGAAACTAGATCTGCCCTCAATTCTCAGCATCTAAGAGAGTGCCTAGGTCAGAGTGGGTGTTCAGTAAACCTTTGCTGAACAAATGTCTGGGAATGAATGAAGTTGTGTAGGAAAACATGGAGGGCACCTCAGTTAGCAACATGTTGCATTTCTAGTATTCCCTAAAGCCCCCAGATTAATGTTTCCTAAATACCCATTGTAATTATATAGAGAGATTTTATAAATTGTAAACAAAATATATCCTTACGGAATAATTTTAGTTTATCTTCAAAGCCAAAATGTAGCACTTATATTAATAAATGTGGGAGGTAAAGAGAAAAAATATGTAGAATGATTATAGTACTGTCCCACAATTCATGTGCTATGCCTTTCCACCATTTGCCTAATGGATTAGGTTAATTTTAATTTAGTGGATTTTTAAAATTTAGAATTCCATGTGTGCTACTTCTTTCTTTGCTATTGTAGGCAGCCATCCTGGCTGAAATGGAGCAGAAAAAAGCATCTAGGCCAGAATTCATCATTATCAAGTAACAGGACTGGAACAGGTGTCAGAGTGATCAGAAATAATTACCAAGTAGGTAAGATTGATCCTGATTTTTTCTCAAACTGTAGTTGACTTTGATCAAGAGCAGCGCTTCACAAACTTTTATGTGTATATGAAAGGGAATCTAGTTAAACTGCAGAATCTGATTCAGTAAATGTGGAGGCCCAAGATTCTGCATTTCCAACAAGCTCCCAGGTAATGTCTACACTATTCATTCAATTCATGCAGCAAGCAAGGGCCTATAACAGATAGAAATGGTCACAGATTGGCACAGGTCAGAGGGCGCAATCATGCCCTGAAGCAAAGGATCTTCTTTACTGAGAGGTAGTGTCAAAAGTGCCAGAAGTAACATATTTTAGTGGCCCCTTAGGCCACAAGAAGGGTGAACAGCAAAGATCACCTGTCACCAGCAGAGGGAAGCAGAGGGCAGGGTAAATAGCACAGGATGCCCCAACAAGCCAAGCACCCCAAGGGTAATTCCAATAAAGCTCAAAACAGAGCATAGATGACAGGTGAGTTGGAGATGCAGAACACTGAGAGAGTCAGCAGCATGGAGCAAGGTTCACATGGATCAGAATAAATTCACACTGTACTGTGTAGCAGTGGAAGAACACCCATCACAGACTCAGGAGACCTAAGATTCAATTCAGGCAGAAGCTGAAATTAATGAGTAGTGTCTTTGGGTGGGTCACTCACTCACCATCAGCTGGATTCCCATATCAGTAAAACAAGAATAAGTGTGCAGAGTGGTCTCTAACGGGGGGTTTCAACCTTCACATTCTGTGATTAGTGCTTCTTGTTCAGACTCTGAGAAACCTGGGAGGGTCCCTATCCTATAGGCAAAGGATGGGAAGTCAGAGGGAGGACAAAGTCCACGAAGAGATAGCCGGTCAGCAGGAGGCAAGGCCAAAGGGCATGTGGATGGGCAGTGAATAGGTTTGGTCTAAAAGCCAGGCCTCTGTTGAGGCTGTGGGATTGTTATTGTTGGTTTTTTTATTTGCTATCAAAGATTATGTATAAATTGGTTTAAAAAGACAAATAGCGGGAGAGGAGCCAAGATGGCGGAACAGCATGGAAGTTTTTTGTGTGTCTCGCGTCCATGAAATACAGCCAGACCAACACTAAACCATCCTGCACACCTAGAAAACTGATTGGAGGATTAACACAACAAACTGCCAACCTGAACCACAGAATTCAGCAGGTATGCGGCGCGGAGAAGTGAACTTGGGGAGTGAGAAGCTTCGGAGGGCAGGGAGGTGCTTTTGTGGGTGGAGAGAGGATGGAGATGGGGGGGGGGAGAATACGGGAAAAGCGCCCCTCCCCAAAAGCAGCTGGAGAGAAAGTGGAAAATTGGAAACGGCCACAGGGACTAAACTAAAAAGGGAGAAAGGAGAAAGGAGACGGTTTAAATTCCATTAAGACTGTAAACAAGGGGAGCGCAAAGGCTGCAACTCCGCAGCTCAATACCTGGCAGTGCTCCGGTGGGAAGAGTGAATCCTGAGGAGCAGAGTGGGGTCCGGGAGGTTCTCAGGCCACACAGGGAAAAGCGGTTCCACTGCTGGAAGGACATTTGGTAGAGACTGTTGAAGCCACCTGGTCCCGGCAGACCCCAGAAAATGGCCACTTTCACTGGTGCTGGGGCAAGTTCATTAAAAGTGAAGCCTGGTGCCAGATGTGTGTTGTGATTTTCCATAATCCCTGAAAAGCTGCTGCTACACTGTCTCCAAAACTTTTTCTGGGGCGCACTGGCACCTGGCCACAGTCTCGGTGCACCGGCAGCAGCAGGGTCCAGCAAGCGTTCCTGGGCGCAGCTGACATTCGGCCATTGTTCTTTCGGCCATTACTCATTCAGCCGTTGCTCGGTGAGACCCTCCCGCAGAGGGGTGGAGCAGGTCAAAGCCGCAGTCCTTCGGAAGTAAGGGACCGGGGAAAACAGCCGCATCTGAGACAACACTCGGGAAAGAGGTATTACCTGGGGCCTGGTCACGGAGAGTGAAAAGGCGGGGAGTGGGTGAGAGCTGAAGACAGAGCATGGGTGCATGATTGCTGATCGGAGGGAACAGAGTCCTCATACTAGAGCCTGGGCAGCTGGGTGACGCCATTCTCACCGTTCTGGCGCATGCACATAAGCACCTACAGGTGCTGCAACACTCCACCCCAGTAGGCTAGCAGCGCCATCTAGTGGAGAACGGAGCTGTTACACTGAGCCCCGCCCAACTGGCCCAACCTCTCGCTCTTCAAGAACACAAGTCTCACCGCCTGCTTAGTTTACGGACTATAAAGCACTTCATAGTCCGATTTCTAGGGGAAAACAAAGTAATTTCAGTCCTATTTCAATCTGTTAGCAGGTCCATCTATGCAATTTTCTTTCTTTTTTTTTCTCTTTTTCACTTCTTTTCTTTTTCTTGAATACAGAAACATAAAAAATTCATTTTTATTTTCAATTTTTATTAAAAATATTTTTAATTTTTTTTACTATATTTTTTACTTTTGTGTAAACTTTTTCAAGTTCTAATTTACTCCCATCATTTTATTTTAGTCTACTTCAGTGTATTCACTTTTCAAGTTTTCAGATGATTTACATTTTTCTTTTTTCTTTTTTATTTCTTTTATTTTTCTTGAATGCAGAAAGAGAAAAACTTCATTTTTACTTTCAACTTCTATTACAATGTTTTTCTTTAATTTTTTACTATATTTTTTACTTTTATGTAATTTTTTTTCAAATTCTATTTTACTTCCATCATTTTATTTTAGTCTACTACAGTGTATTCACTTTTTCAAATTTTCAAATTATTTCCTGTTTTTCTTTTTTTTCTTTTTTGTTCCTTTTCTTTTTATTGAATACAGAAAGAGAAAAAATTCATTTTTATTTTTAATTTTTATTAAAAATATATAAAAAAAAATTTTTCTACTATACTCTATACTTGTGTAAACTTTTTTCAAATTCTATTTTACTACCCTCATCTCATTTTAGTCACTTTGGTGTATTCATTTTTTCAAATTCTCAAATGATTTCTTCCCCTCCCCCCTTTTTTTCTCTAACCTGTCAAACCACTTTCAACACCCAGACCAAAACACACTAGGATCTAGCATCATTTATTCGATTTGTGTGTGTGTGTGTGCTTAATTTTTTAATTTTAATATTTTTTTATTTTTAATTTTTTAATTTTAGTTTTTCTACCTCAATAATTCCTTTTCTCCCTTCAAAATGACAAAATGAAGGAATTCACCCCAAAAGAAAGAGCACAAAGAAACGACAGCCAGGAATTTAACTAACACAGATACAAACAAGATGTATGAACCAGAATTTAGAATCGTGATAAGAATACTAGCTGGAGTTGAAAATAGATTAGAATCCCATTCTGCAAGAAGTAAAAACTAGGCAGAATGAAATAAAAACTGCTATAACTGAGCTGCAATCACGGATGGATTCTGCGGCGGCAAGGATGGATGAGGCAGAACAGAGAATCAGCAATATAGAGGACAAATTTATAGAGAATAATGAAGCAGGAAAAAAAAAAGAGGGAGATTAAGGCAAAAGAGCACAATATAATAATTAGAGATATCCGTGACTCATTAAAAAGAAACAACATCAGAATCATAGGGGTCTCAGAAGAGGAAAAGAGAGAAATAGGGGTAGAAGGGTTATGTGAGCACATCATAGTGGAAAACTTTCCTAACCTGGGGAAAGACACAGACATCAAAATCCAGGATGGAGAACTATCTATCATAGACCATATACTGGGACACAAATCAGCCCTAAGTAAGTACAAAAAGATCGAGATCATACCGTGCATATTTTCAGACCACAACGCTATGAAACTCAAAATCAACCACAAGAAAAAATTTGGAAAGGTAACAAAAACTTGAAGACTGAAGAACATCCTACTAAAGAATGAATGGGCTAAGCAAGCAGTTAAAGAGGAAATTAAAAAGTATATGGGAGCCAATGAAAATGACAGCGCCACAACCCAAAACCTCTTGGACACAGCAAAGGAGGTCATAAGAGGAAAGTATATAGCAATCCAGGCCCTCCTAAAGAAGGCAGAAAGATCTCAGATACACAACCTAGCCTTATGCCTTAAGAAGCTGGAAAAAGAACAGCAAATAAAACCCACAACCAGCAGAACACACGATATAATAAAGATTAGAGCAGAAATTAATGCTATCGAAACCAAAAAAACACTAGAACAGATCAATGAAACCAGAAGCTGGTTCTTTGAAAGAATTTACAAACTTGATAAACCACTAGCCAGTTTAATCAAAAAGAAAAAGGAAAGGACCCAAATAAATAAAATCCAGAATGAAAGAGAGAGATCACAACCAACACAGCAGAAATACAAACAATAATAAGAGAATATCGTGAGAAATTATATGCCAATAAGATGGGCAATCTGGAAGGAATGGACAAATTCCTAGAAACATATACGCTACCAAAACTGAAACAGGAAGAAATGGAAAATTTGAACAGACCCATAACCAGTAAGGAAATCAAATTAGTAATCAAAAATGTGCCAAAAAACAAGAGTCCAGGGCCAGATGGCTTTCCGGGGAATTCTACCAAACATTCAAGGAAGAGTTAACACTCATTCTCTCGAGGCTGTTCCAAAAAATAGAAATGGAAGGAAAACTTCAAAACTCTTTATATGAAGCAGCATTACCTTGATTCCAAAACCAGAGACCCCACTGAAAAGGCGAACTATAGACCAATTTCCCTGATGAACATGGATGCAAAAATCCTCAGCAAGGTATTAGCCAACTGGATCCAACAATACATTAAAAAATTATTCACCACGACCAAGCAGGACTTATACCTGGGATGCAGGGCTGGTTCAATATCCACAAAACAATTAATGTGATTCATCACATCAATAAAAGAAAGGACAAGAATCATGTGATCCTCTCAATAGATACAGAGAAAGCATTTGACAAAATACAGCATCCTTTCTTGATAAAAACCCTCAAGAAAGTAGGGATAGAAGGAGCATACCTCGAGATCATAAAAGCCATATATCAACAACCCAACGCTAATATCATCCTCAATGGGGAAAAACTGAGAGCTTTCCCCCTAAGGTCAGGAACAAGACAGGGATGTCCACTCCCGCCACTGTTATTCAACATAGTATTGGAAGTCTTAGCCTCTGCAATCAGACAACACAAACACATAAAAAGAATCCAAATCAGCCAGGAGGAGGTCAAACTTTCATTCTTTGCAGATGACATGATACTCTATATGGAAAACCCAAAAGATTCCACCAAAAAACTGCTACAATTGATTCATGAATTCAGCAAACTTGCAGGATATAAAATCAACGCACAGAAATTGGTTGCATTCCTATACACCAACAACGAAGCGACAGAAAGAGAAATCAAGGAATCGATCCCATTTACAGTTCCACAAAAAAACCCATAAAATACCTAGGAATAAATCTAACCCAAGAGGCGAAAAATCTATATGCTGAAAACTATAGAAAGCTTATGAAAGAAATTGAAGAAGACCCAAAACAATGGAAAAAGATTCCATGCTCCTGCATAGGAAGAACAAATATTGTTAAAATGTCGACACTACCCAAAGCAATCTACATATTCAATGCAATCCCTATCAAAGTAACACGAGCATTCTTCACAGAGCTAGAACAAATAATCCTAAAATTTGAATGGAACCAGAAAAGACTCCGAATAGCCAAAGCAATCTTGAAAAAAAAAAAAAAAAAACCAAAGCAGGAGGCATCACAATCCCAGACTTCAAGCTGTACTACAAGGCTGTAATCATCAAGACAGTATGGTACTGGCACAAGAACAGACACTCAGATCAATGGAACAGAATAGAGAACCTAGATGTGGACCCACAAACTAATGGTCAACTTATCATTGACAAAGCAGGAAAGAATATCCAATGGAATAAAGACAGTCTCTTCAGCAAATGATGCTGGGAAAACTGGACAACGACATGCAGAAGAATGAACCTGGACAACTTTCTTACACCATACACAAAAACAAACTAAAATGGATGAAAAACCTAAATGTAAGTCAGGAAGTCATCAAAATCCTGGAGGAGAAAGCAGGCAAAAACCTCTTTGATCTTGGCTGCAGCAACTTCTTACTCAACACATCTCCGGAGGCAAGGGAAACAAAAGCAAAAATGAACTACTGGGACCTCATCAAAATAAAAAGCTTCTGCACAGCAAAGGAAATAATCAGCTAAACTAAAAGGCAACTGACAGAATGGGAGAAGATTTTTGCAAATGACATATCAGATAAAGGGTTAGTATCCAAAATCTATAAAGAATTATCAAACTCAACACCCAAAAAACAAATAATCCAGTGAAGACATGGGCAAAAGACATGAAGAGACACTTTTCCAAAGAAGACATCCAGATGCCCAACCAATACATGAAAAACTGCTCAACATCACTCATCATCAGGGAAATACAAATCAAAACCACGATAGGATACCACCTTACAACTGTCACAATGGCTACATGAACAACTCAGGCAACAACAGATGTTGGCGAGGATGCAGAGAAAGAGGATCTTTTTTGCATTGTTGGTGGGAATGCAAGCTGGTGCAGCCCCTCTGGAAAACAGTACAGAGGTTCCTCCAAAAACTAAAAATAGAACCACCCTATGACTCAGCAATTGCACTAGTAGCCATTTATCCACGGGATACAGGTGTGCTGTTTCGAAGGGATACACGCACCCCAATGTTTATAGCAGCACTATCAACAATAGCCAAAGTATGGAAAGAGCCCAAATGTCCATTGATGGATGAATGGATGAAGAAGATGTGGTATATATATTCAATGGAGTATTACTCAGCAATCAAAAAGAATGAAATCTTGCCATTTGCAACTATGTGGATGAAACTGGAGGGTATTATGATAAGTGAAGTTAGTCAGAGAAAGACAAAAGTCATATGACTTCACTCATATGAGGACTTTAAGAGATAAAACAGATGAGCATAAGAGAAGGGAAGCAAAAATAATATAAAAACAGGGAGGAAGACAAAACAGAAGAGACTCATAAGTATGGAGAACAAACTGAGGGTTGATGGAGGGGTTGTGGGAGGGGGGATAGGCTAAATGGGTAAGGGGCATTAAGTAATCTACTCCTGAAATCATTGTTGCACTATATACTAGCTAATTTGCACATAAATTAAAAAATAATAATAATAAAATTAAAAAAAAAGAAAAATAGAACTAAAAGGCTTATAACCAAAACATTCTCTTGTCCCCCTTATCTTCCTCATCCTTTTCTCCAGAAGCAATGTCTTTTAATTATTTCAGTGTTTCTTCCCCTATTCGCCTCCATATTTCCAAATGATATGTATAATATAATCCTGGTACTTGACTTGGTGGCCTTTGACTTGTTAATCTGGTGGATCAGGGTATTAATTCAATCCCATCATCTCTTCCCCTTCATTATCCTCCAACTATAGCGTATCTTATTTTTTAGATCATATCTATGTTCACTGTTTCTATTATAACTATATGACAGTAATATATATATTATTCAAGTGAACTATTATGTCAGGTAAAATACTGTGATTATACTTAATCTGTTGTACAACTATCTGTTTTTCCTGGGATTAATTGTCCTATTTTTCTAATTTACTTCGTTTCCTTTGATGAGTTGACTAAACTCCCCACTCTCACTAACATCTCTATAAAGTGTCTCATAGACAGTTTTCTACATTGGAGAATTATCAGATTATTCTGTTTCACATTTTTTGTGTTGGATACTGTTTCCTGAATCCCATTCTTCCTCCCAGGTTTTTTCCCCTCATTTTAGTGGAGCATATCTTCCTGTAGCAATCAAGAACCCTTATGTCAATGCCTCTCTGGTCATTGTGGTTGTCTAAGGCACATTCTGTGGTAGCTTCCTCAGGAAGAACTCAGAGGGCCAATGCCTCTTAAATTATGGTATAGTCATGACAGCAGTTCTCAGCTCTTATGAAGGTAAGTTTACCTGGATATAAATTCCTTAGATTACATTTTCTTTCCTTGAATAGTTTAACTATCTTATTCATTGTTGTCTGGCGTAATGCATTGTTCTTGAACAGTCTGATGAAAATCAATTTCCTTTCCCTAACACAGGAATTCCTGGATTTCTTTTAGCCTGGATACCCCAAGAATTTTTTTCTTTTGATTTTTCAAGCTCAATATGCTTACTAGACTATGTATCAATGTTGGACTTTTTTTAAAATCAGTTTTCCCAAGTATTTTCTTTTTTAATCTGAGGCTTGAAGTCATCTTTTACCTCAGGAAAGTTTTCTTGAATTACAGATTTTAGGTTTTGTTGTACCCCATTTATTTAGCTTTCTTCTTTGAGGATTCCTATCATACATATATTGGGTCTTTTTTACTTATCCTTATATCTGTCACTTTCTATCAAATCTTCTGTCTTCATTTTGATTGATTTTTAATTTTGTTTCCTTTTTCCTCTTCTGTTTCTCTAGAACAGCATCCATTGTGTTTGTTTTTATTTTCCTGCTAGTTTTGTCATTTCTGAAATTTTTCCTTTATTTTTAATTCTTTTGTAAGTTATGTTATTCCTCATTTAATGTTCCTTTTCTCCAATTATCTCACTTCTGAGTTTTTCTTATTCTGATTTATGTTGTTCTCTCATAATTTCTATCAGTGTTCTTTCAGCTTACTTTGAAATGTTGGTTTACAATTGTTATCTGCTCTGTGGGTATATTTTTCCAGAGTCTTGCATGAGTGAGGACGTCATTCTACTTCTTAGCCTCCTTTTTTGAATAGCTTTGCATTAATTCACTCACAACCTTTTTCAGCTGCTCATTTTTCAGACAGATGAATTTTGCTGTACTTTCAGGAAGTGGGGATGAATTGGTAGCTTTCGTAGCCTTAGAATTCCTTCTTCTGTTGTTTCAGAAGAGAAAAACGCACAGCCTTGAGCTTTCTGAGATGTTCCTCCTCTGCTCCCCTCTCCCATTTTCATCAAGATTTCTCATTCTCATTTGCCATTATTATTTCTATTCTCGATTTGAACTCTACTCTTATTAGTTTCTCTTCAATGAAAAACTTTGCCTCTAATAGGAGCCTTGGGTTTTTAGTCTCTAGAGTTGGTAGAACGCAAACTACCTTAGACACTCTCCAATTAATTACAGTTTCCAGCTCAAATCATAGATGGAATTCAGACTCTAGATGAGAAGTCTAAACACTGGTCTTTCCACCACATCTCCCTGTAAATCAGAAAGGCATGGTGCTGGTTCCGCTCTTTATCCCGTTCCACTCCCAGTGTTTCTTGAGTATGTGTCACTTTAAGAGGTGAAGTCTGAAAGGGAAAGTAACAAAAGCACAATTAATGAATCTCCATAAAGAACCTGACAGAGTGGGGTACCTGGGTAGCTCAGTCAGGTAAGCATCCTCAGCTCAGGTCATGATCTAACGGTTCATGAGATTAAGCCAGGCATCAGGGCTCTGCATTGACAATGCAGAGCCTGCTTGGGATTCTCTCTCTCCCTCTCTCTCTGCCAGCGCTCTCTCTCTCTCTCAAAATCAATGTCTCAAAAATCAGTAAATAAACATTAAAAAAAAACCTGACAGAGCAACTATTCACCTTGAGGTTTTAAATTCTCACTGGTGTTATTTCAAAATTTTGCAACTCATTGGATCCATGATTTTTGGTTTTCTTTTTTTTTTTTAATTTTTTTTCAACGTTTATTTATTTATTTATTTATTTTTTTGGGACAGAGAGAGACAGAGCATGAACGGGGGAGGGGCAGAGAGAGAAGGAGACACAGAATCGGAAACAGGCTCCAGGCTCTGAGCCATCAGCCCAGAGCCTGACGCGGGGCTCGAACTCCCGGACCGCGAGATCGTGACCTGGCTGAAGTCGGACGCTTAACCAACTGCGCCACCCAGGCGCCCCGATTTTTGGTTTTCTATACTAGTTGTTCTGAGTAGCTGAATTTGAGGTGATTTTAGGCTTATATAATCTGATTTGTAACCATTTGTAAATGATAAAAGAATAACAACAGCCACAGAGTTATTGAAATGATAAGATGAGGTGATGTGGAAGTTGAAACATATGAAATTGCCTGTGATTTTACCTGATATTATTTATAAACTGTAAAATGATACGGTGTTGCCACCTATTTCAAAATGGATTTATGAAACATGTGAAAACCTATACTTTTGTTTAAATGCATTGTTTTCATCTTGCATGCTTTCCCCCGTTGTCTTTTCCCACCAGGATATAAGCTTTGTAAGAGCAAAGATTTTTCTCCAGTTTTGTTCACTACCTAGTACAGTGCCTGGCACATCGTGGGCACTCAAGAAATACTTGATGAATGAGCTAATCACTTTGTGCTAACTTTGCCTCAAATCATATTATGCAAAGGATAAAACAAATGGGCAAAAAGTTACATTATTATCAGGCTGCTGTTGAATCGGGACTGTGTAACACACTCTGCCAACCCATTTCCTTCGCCATTTTAGTTTGCTTTGCATTCTTGACTAAAAATAACACTGGCCCCCCGCTGTGGAGAGGGACTCCGCAACACCCAGCGTGCCAGAAAAGGCTACTGCTGAAAACGTGGCAGCATTGGCTTCTTGCCTCCGTCCTCCTGTCCAAGATAAAAAAAATTTGAAACAATGTGGAGAATAGCTGGGCAGAGAACAAGGCACAGCATTGTCCTTCTCTCACTGTGTTTGGAGAAGTCTGGCAGTCTGTTTTTAAGTAAATAGACTTGCTTTAATGGAGCAATCTGTCAAAATAAGCTGGGCTGCTTAGAGGAGACGAGAAGGTGCTGCACTGCTTCTGTCTCCCCTGGGAGCTATTTATTTGCAGAGGATGACAAATGAGAGCGAGGCAGAAGCCTGCGGTAATGACACTCAAAGCAAGAAAAATAATAGCGTGTGGCTTAGGAGGGGCTCCTCGTAACTCAATGTATAGACGGTTTTGTGTATTTAAATAGCTAGACTTTCCATCTGCATCTCAAACGCTCCAGAGAAGAAGCAGACAAATGCAGAACCGTCACCAGGTGGCTTCCAGTTAGTGGGTTTTGCAAGAGCAGGGGAGGTACAATGAACAGATTAATGGGAAGAAGCTTAGTCTCGGCCAGTTTTCTCCCTCTTTACTAATGGACGGGGGACAAAACCACCAATTTGCTTTTTCACCACCCAGTACTTGACAAACCAGTAACATATTTACAATTGTGAGGTATATGCAGCCGGGGGCAGGGTGCAGAGGGGCGTGGGGGGAAAATTACCAAATGTTCACATGAAAACTCATATTTTGGACTTTACCCACAATATTCGCTGCTTGTACAATGACACAGTGAAGAGGCCAGGTGTAGGTTAACCCTTTTAGTTTGTGCCAAAACCTTGAATTCTTTGGAAAGAAGAAAAGGATTTTAATGTAAACTACAAATGCTTTAATCAAGTGGCTTTCTTCACATACCATGAAAGCATTTTGAAACATTCAAATAAAAAAAAAAAGATTCCCTTATTTTCTGAAAATATAACCTCTTAAACACCAAAGACGCTGCCAGACCAAGTCCCATCAAGTAACAAGGCACAATAAGAAGCTTAAAAGGGGTACGGATTAAGTTACGTTTGTATGAATAAGCTCGTTTTTGTTGTTCAGGTCTCAATCCTTAAATGATCCTATCTCGTGCATGGAAGGTGTCTCCTCATTAAATTATACATTTATATTCTCAGTGTGGGTCCTTATGGGACCCAAAATGTCCCCAGGGCTTACCAACCTTTGGAGAGAAATACCTACATCAATAGTTAGAATTCAAAGTTTGCTTGCCCATTGTCCCCACGTGCAGGACACTCCCCTCACCCCAACCAGGTGGTGCTGATATGCCTAGGAACCGTGTGACATGTGCACATGCAAAGCCCACACCTGCTCCCCACACATGAGCACAGCCACAGCCCTGCTGCGGGCACCTTCTGTGGGGGTGCCATTCTTGCCGTTATGGTGTCTCCAGGCTCCCAGATCTGCCAAGCACACCAGCTGCCTAAAGGTGCACATCAGCTTCAGACCTCACAGGTCAGTACCATGCTGGCTCTCTAACAAAAAGGTGAGAGGGCCTCTCATTCCAGTGCCATGTCCCACTTTGCTTCTGGGGCCTCGAAACAGCCTGATATGGGCCCCACGTCTCATGAAAATCTTTCGTGAAGATATCGTCATCCGCTTCTGCCTTCTGCTTCTCTCTCTACCTCAGACTGAGACCCAGGCCTTGGGAATGGATAAACACCTCTCCTCCATCACTCAAAGAGGCACGGATGTCCCTGTGCAAATCAACTCCTTGAGGCCTTCCCTCCCATTTTACAAACTTTCCAAGATATATTTGACCCTTAACGTCCTGCTTCACCCTGTCTTTCACACCCAAGCACCAGGTCCCGTAAATTTTTCCTTTATAAATCTCCACCTTGACCCTCCCTTTCCTTCTCTTCTGCCACCATCTTCATTCAAGTTTTTATCTCTATGCCCCCGGTTTACCTCAAAAATTCACTAACTGGAATCACTGCTCTTCTAATCCATGCTAAAAGCTGCTCCTAAAATAATAATCTGCAAATGCTGCCTTAAACACATAAACTTTCTGCTGTACTTTCTGACTTCAATTGGCCATACAAATCAAGTATGTTATAGTGGAGAGAATGCTAGCCTTGGAATCAATCACCCTGGGTTCAAATCAGAGCTCTGTGCTTGAATAATTTCCATAACTTTAATTGCTTCAAGCCTAAATTTCATCATCTGCAAAATGTGATATCAACATGTGCTTCATAGGTCTAAAGAAAAATTAAATAGTGAACATGAAGTGTTATTTAAATGTGAACTACAAATGTGAAGAATAATGTTCTAAAAATTCAGGTGTATCCCGTGGAACTAAAGTCCTCCATAAGTTGGCCACCACCCATTTCCCCAACCCTTTCTCTAATTACTCCCATTTCCAGCCCTCTTTCCTGGACTCATCTGTTTCTTGCCCTTCAAATGTGTCTTTCACTTCTGGATAATGCTAGTTGCTGTAACAGAGAAACAAAAATGTCATTGCCTTAATATGAGAGAAGTTTATTGCTTACTCACTTGAAATCCAAAACAGGTATTCCCACTTGGCATATGGTTCTCCTCCAAGTGATGATTCAGGGATTCAGGATCCTTCTTTCCATGGCTCTGCCATCTTTAACATGTCATTTCCAGGGTTGCTCCAAAAGGAAAGAAAACATGGAGAATCACACGTGGGAGATTACCATAGGTCAAGCCTGGAAGTGGTTCATATCAGAGCTGAGTCATAAAATGTGGTGCAATGGAATGTCCAATAAGAGGAGGACACAGATTTGGCAGACAGCTGGCTACTCTGTGCCATCACCTCAGACACACAACTAGAGAATATTGCCCAGAATGTATTCCCCAGGTATATCTTTCAAAGACCAGTTTAGAGCTCACTTCGTTCATGAAATCCTTTTAGAGTAACCTAGCAGATGATCTTATTCTCTAAACTCAAACTCCTGACACATATTGATTATACTATCTTTTGACTCATTAGCCTCCTTCTTGTTAAATCACAGAGTTGTTTATCAGATCTCTTTCTTCTCAAGCTCTCTGGGACATTTAAATCTCATAGCACCCTCCTTGATGAAACACCTCCCCCCCGCCCCATTGATGTCCATGATTTTAGACCTTCTCCTGCTTCCTGTAAGCTCTGTTGCTGGTTCAGATCTCTTTTCCACTGAATAACTGTTACAGTCTCCCAAGCCAGTATTCTTCTGGTGAAAGTGGCTGGGAGGTTTTGGTCAGGCCTCATACCTCAATGTCAAAGCCAGGAAGCATTGACTGGGGAAGAAGCTGACCCTGCCAAGAGATCTTCCAGTGTCTAAAGCCTCTTCAGCTGTTGCATTGTATGATGTTAACAATTTAGACATAAAACATAATAGAGTAAAATTTACACTTGTTGGTAGCCAACGATCCAGAGTAAGAAGTGGGTAGTATTGGCTATAGAAATAGTAGTAATTAGGGGTGCCTGGGTGGCTCAGTCTGTTGGGCATCCGACTTCAGCTCAGGTCATGATCTCATGGCTGGTGGGTTCGAGCCCCACGTCGGGCTCTGTGCTGACAGCTCAGAGCCTGGAGCCTGCTTCAGATTTTGTATCTCCCACTCTCTTTCTCTGCCCCTTCCCCACTCACACTCTGTCTCTCCGTCTCTTAAAAAATAAATAAACATTAAAAAAAAGTTTTTTAATGGTAGTAATTAAACATTTAAGGATGTGAAGTTAGGAAGAGTAGAAGATGTAAAAAAAAAATGTTTCTGTTCACGTTTTATAGTGTTCATTAGTCAGACAGTAAAGTTCTTATAATGTTTTCTCCCTATAGATGGCAACATACGTACTATTCACTCTCGTCTGTTTTTCATTGCTTTGGAGGAACAAATGAGCCTATGAGACAAAAATAAGTATGATTTGGAGATGGAAGAAAATTAAGAAATTGGATTCATCAGTAATTGCTTACAGAAGTTTAAAATATGAAAACAAATTACCAGAATTCCAAAACCCACCTATAATTGTAAAATAGCCTCCAGTTCCGTCTCCTCTCCTTCTCCTGTGAAGTCAGGTGCCCAGACTGCACAGGACAATTTGGAGACCCCTACTCTGAAATCTCTAGAGAAGTCCCAGAGGGTAGAGACCACTGCTCTCCCACCACTCCGTAGTATGTGGTGAGTTCTCTGGGCCGAAGAGCTGGCTCAGCCCGTCCTTTTGAAGAGACACAAGCCTCACTTGTCGTTCCGCTCTTGACAGCATGGAACGGTGTAAACTAAAGGCTCCTTCACATTTATTCATGCAGCTCAGCTCCTGTCCTGTTGACGTTCCTGAGCAGATGTGCAAGTGCCCAAAGACAATTAAATTATGATTCATACACCAGGACGCCTGCTAAGGCAGGCTGCCTGGCCGTGAGTGAAAACATATTTTAGCGGTAGCTGATCTTTCCCTTTGGTTGAGGACCAAGTCGGACTAGGCATGGCTTTGAAGTTATTTCTGTCTCGGTGGATTAGAGGTATCAAAAGCAGCAGCTCCACAAACGTTTTAACAAATATTTACAATTCTGCACTGAACAACCTCCACCGTACCTTAACCTTTACTGTCTTGTGAAATGCTTGCCAACCTCCCTGCCAAACTCACACGCTTGCCAGAGTAGGAGAGAGGGCAGCAGCTCTGAGGAAACAAAGTACAAGATGGTAAAGCATCCACTCCTTTCGCCATGGAGGAGCACAACCTCTGTTTATGCTGCCCTGCAGAAGAGGACTCCCTTCCCCAGGCTCCATCCTACTTGACGGGATGCTCCTCCACTCCTGAGGGATATTTTACCTTCTCGCTCAAGGTGTTGGAGGGACGAATTCTATATTCACCTTCGTGAAGTCACAGGAGGGCCCTGAAGCCAAAGTTTCCAAATGTGTCAAAGCGTGGCCACAGCCAGCACAGGAAGGACACAAAATAATAGGTTAAACTCCAGAGAAGATGGTTAGGAAGCTCAGGACTCCGGGTTTTAGTCAGTTACAAGCTGCAACACTTTTCATAGTTTATAATAGGCCTCCCTCAGTGGAGGTTTTTAAATGAAACTGCTCATCACAGAATTCTTTAGTTGCTTCTAAAATGCTACAGGGATTAGTTAAATGGATGACTGATGTATTTTTTTTTTTTTTAATTTTTAAGACTCCTCACCGTGAGCGCAAAGACCTCACAAAAATCGATGGGGAATAAAAAGATACAGGAAAGAAGCCAGCAGGCGGGATACCATATTGATGGTGGGAAAAGAGCAGTGGTTCAGCCCCTGGCTTATGTCCATCCTGACTTCTCACAGGTCATTGCACCTACCTGTGGAGTCAGTTAGGCTGAAGACGTTAAAGGAGGCTCACGGCATTGCTGAGGTGCCCCAAGTGGCTTTAGTCAGCAACTCCATCAGAGACCTCCATCAGCGAAGTTACCGAAGACAGAGCTTTAGAGAAGCAGATGGCAGCTGGGGACATAAGAGCCACTGAGGTTTGTTGGTATAGCCCCATGACATGGAACCCAGAGAACTCCAGAACTTACTGTGAGACCCTGAAGGGACCTAGAAGAGGCCCTGCAGCAGTGATAAAGTGATAAAGAGTGTGCTATACTGTTACAGGACCACCAGCTGTTACCTCTGGCTGGAGAAGCCCAGAAAACACAAATTAGAAGCATATAAATTCAGGGATGTCTGGGTGGCTCGAGTCAGTTAAGCACCTGACTTTGGCTCAGGTCATGATCTCGTGGTCCATGGGTTCAAGCCCCACATCAGGCTCTGTGCTGACAGCTTGGAGCCTGCTTCAGATTCTATGTCTCCTCTCTCTCTGTCTCTCCCTCTCTCTCCCTCTGTCTCTCTGCCCCTCCCCGACTTGTGCCCTCTCTCTCAAAAATAAACATTAAAAAAATTTTTTTGAAGATTCCTTAGCAAAAGAGTGGCTTGATAAGATAGTTACTTTGAGAAAGTGTATCTTCAGTAGCTAAGAAAACTCTTGTATGCAGGACCAGGTTCTCAAACTTTATAGTCACTCCTATTACAATAATACTCAGTAGCATGAACTAGCAAGGAGATCATCAGGTTTTAATCCCCAACCATGTCTTCCTACTGCCCAGAATACTCCCAGGCTACCAAATTTTCTGTGTGCTCTGGAGAGAAAACTCATGTTAAAAAAAAAAATCTATGCCAATTATAATTATGAAGGGCTGCCTGCAGGAGGGGGGCCAAAGCAGAACACAGTGAATAGTTAATTATGATACATAATATGATTCTTACCCATGGTTCCAACAAGGGGCATAAGCTCTGGGAGGGTTTTCTGGATGCCCTACAATCTCTCCTCACCTCAAATGGATTGAGGGGACCTCTTTCGTCATAGCCCACAACCTCCAGGTACATATTCTTAATTTACTCAGATAACTTATAAAGTCATTCATGCACTATCCCATGCTTGAAAATATATTTTTCTACAGGGGTATTTTATTACATAAAAATAATAGTAATAGCACGTAATAAAAATAATAGCACAATAGCACATTGTGAGTCTTTATTTTTAGGCATTAAATATACAATAAACTCAACATGTTATTTCACACACTTTAAGAATATGAAATGGGAACAATGGTCATCACTCTGTAAAATCTAGCCAACACCTATTAGTTATACTCAAATGTGATAATCTTTATTTATAGAAAATGCTTCCACAATTCCTACAGCAGGTATAAATATTTGCTTTTAATTTCAGAATTGCGTTTTAGTTTAAAAAGCAATAAAATAAAATAAAATAAAAATAGGAACTTCAAATGTGAAGTTTTCTCTCTTTTAAAAATGTAGAAAATACATCATTATTAGCAAAATTAGAAAAAAATATATGAATAAAATAAAGAAAAACCTTTAATCCTGTAATCCCACCATTCAAAGACAATGGCTATTAATACAATATTGTATATATTCTTCTACAAGAGCATATGTGCACATTAATATTGTAGTTATATACTTAACAATATATTATGAATATCTTTCTATGGAAAATATTTATCTGTGATATACAGTATTTGTTAATAGAGAAATAACATTTTATTGTATAAATATACCATAATTCATTTAACCTATATGCTTTTGTATGTTTGCATTATTTCCAGTTTTTCTATTTTAAAGGCAGACCTTTTATGAGCATGCTGTCTAAATATTTGCTTACATCTGTAATGATTTCTTTAGAACAAATTTGTACGAGTCTAATTTCTGGGTCAAAGGATAGGCATATCTTAAAAGTCTTGTGACTATGGATAACTCTCCCAGAAATTTTAGACCAATTTAATTTTCTTCCTGCAATGAATGAAAGTGTCCATTTTCTTGAACACTGGCTATTATATTATTTATCTGATTTCTGTATTTTTGAATTATGTTCTTTGCCCATTTTAAAATTTGTGTATTTGAAAGTCTTCATTCTTATGCTTAATAACTTCTCATATTTATGTTGCAAACATACTTATTATGTTTCAGTTTACCATTTTTGTTCTGTTTTTGATATAGAGTAGTTTAAATTTGTACATGGTCAAATCTGTCCACCTTTTCCTTTTAAGATTTCTGAATTGTCAGGTTTAGAAAATCTGGCATGCTCAAGATTATATAATTAGTCATCAAAACTTTTCATACAATTCTTATGAATTTTTGAGAGTTAAATTTCTTTAATCCATTTGGAATTTATTTTGACTATTTATTTATTTATTTATTTATTTATTTATTTATTTAGAGGGAGAGAGAGCAAGCAAGCAGGGGAAGGGCAGAGAGAGAGGGAGAGAGAGAATCCCAAGCAGACTCCATGCTGTGAGCACAGAGCCTGAAGAGGGGCTCAAACTCACGAACTGTGAGGTCATGATCTGAGCCGAAATCAAGAGTTGGATGCTTAACCAACTGAGCCACCCAGGCACACCATTTAGAACTTATTTGGGTACGTGGTGGCAAAGTAGTGGTTTGTCAGGATGTGCTTTGCAAGTGGCTATCCCAACACTATTTGATAAAACTTCCATTCCTCTTCACAGGTTTCCCCTTTTAATTACATACAAAATTTTCATAAATAAATGGGCGATTTAAGGATTCTCTATTTTTTTAAATCAGGATTCCATTCCTCAGCCAATACTATGCACCTCAGTTATTTAGCTTTATAATACCTTGTAATATCCAGTATGGTGTGCTGACATTCTCATGATTGGTTTGTTTTGTTTTGTTCAAATAGAAATTGAGCTACTCTCATCTATTGATCATTTAATATTTTTCAATATGTTCTGAAATTTTTCAATCACTTAAAAAGGCACATAGAATAAAAAAATGAGGGGCGCCTGGGTGGCTCAGTCGGTTAAGCGGCCAACTTCGGCTCAGGTCATGATCTCACAGTCTGTGAGTTCGAGCCCCACGTCGGGCTCTGTGCTGACAGCTCAGAACCTGGAGCCTGTTTCAGATTCTGTGTCTCCCTCTCTCTGACCCTCCCCCCCCCCCCCGTTCATGCTCTGTCTCTGTCTCAAAAATAAATAAACGTTAAAAAAAATTTAAAAAAAGAATAAAAAAATGAGCATCCATGTACCCATCATGCATCTTAAAGCTCTTTTGAATTTATTTATACCCTGACTATGTATGTAAATATATACACTTGTTTAGCATTTTTAACTTTCAATTAAAATCATGCTTTGAATATCCTGTTCCTATTGTTTGTTGATGTTGTTCAATATTGTTTTTGTGAAGTTTCTGCAATATATATATATATATATATATATATATATACACATATATATACACACATATATATATGTGTGTGCGTATATATATATATACATATATATATATGGCTCTAGCTTTCATTTTCATTGCTTCATAATATTCCATTGTATGAATATATCATTTAAATTTTCTATCCATTGCCTTGTAAATGAGGTTTTACGTGCTTTCTTTTGCTGTGAGCATTCTTGTTCCTGCTTCCATATATACACGTAGGAATTTCTTCAGGAGGTATACATACTTATGAGTAGAACTGCTAAGTTGTGGGATGCGTACCTCTTCAGTTTTATACTAGGTATGTCCTAACACTCTCCAGAGGCTGTATATTTACTTTGCTACCATTAGTATGTAAAAGTTTCCATCGTTGTACAGCTTTGCCAGAGTTCAGTGTTTTCAGTCTTTTAAGTTTTCATTAATCTGATCAATTTATTCTTCCACGTGAAGTTTGGAATTGTGTTGTCAAGTTCTAAAAACCTAGCTCATTAAGACTTTTCATAGAATTTGTAATTCATATAATTATTTGGAAAAAGTAGCCCTTTTATATATAATGTGACCTCTTCCCATCTCAGAATATGATTTTTCTTTCCAGTATTTCCTTTTGCCTCTTTTTAAAGTTTTGCACTTTTTCATAGTCATGAACATTGCTTAAGTTAATTCATATGCATTGCATATTTTATTGCTATTATGAATGAACTCTTTTTTAAAGTTGTTTTTTAAGTCAAAATTTATTTTATTCTTTTATTGACTTTGAATTTAAGTAGATTAGTGCCCCCAAAAGATGGAAAATATGTTAAGAACAAATAGCTGAGCACATCCATAGCATTATCTAAAATGTCAAATGAAAGGTCAGCTCTGAAATTAAATTTCAGTACTATTATAAACACTGCTGGTCCCCTTCCTCTGATCTGCCCTACTCTCCAGAAGCTCTGTTTAAAAATAAATAAATAAATAAAAAGCCACATTCAATGGCTCCTCCTCCTAGCAGGCCCGTAACCTCGAGGTGATCTCGAATTCATCACATGAGAAAGTGAGCAGAGAGTAAGCAATTCCTATGGGACCCCCTCCCTAGGACACTTTGCACCATCTTGCAACCCCTTATCAAGTGTCACTAGCAGTTATAAAGACAGTGTTTAACCCTTAGCTCTTTGCTCAAGGACAACAGGGAAGGTAGGAGTACAAATGGGGGTGTCCTACCTCAGTGCTCCTCTCTACCTCTGTGAGAATCCACCTCTTCATCAACAGGAGTTATCAAGCTCCTTCTCTAGACCAAGGGCTGGGTCTAACGCTGTCAGAGTAAGGGAGACAATTTGAAAAGTGCCTAAGACATAGTTCTTGTCCTCAAGGAGCATACAGTTCAGCTGGAAAGAGGAGTCATGTGCACATAGAATTAGAGAACAATCCAGTACCTCTGAAGAGTCTCTCATTTTTCAATACTACTTTCAGCTGTATTTGGTGACAGAGATAGATGATGATAGATAGATAGATAGATAATATAAAATATTGGAGGTATGTTGGTTTCTGTGTTACTTTGTGAACTGGAACTTCACAAAGTTGGAACTGTGTTACTTTGTGAACTTTGTGAAGTGGAAAATACCACAGCTAGATAGAGGGACTAATTTAATGCTGCTGTGTCTCATGAGTGACAGCCAGGTACAAAGGATGCCATTGTTTCCCTGTGGGCTCTGAGTGTGTCCCACCTGCTATCACCACTCACTGGCCCTCCACCTGCGGGTTGTTCTGGACTATAGCACTTTCCTCCCCAAAGATGTTATGTTGAGTCCCCAGTTCTGTTAAGCAATCTCTGATGTGAAACAGTAAACTAACCTGTTTCTCAGAAGTCTGAAAGGAGTAGGAAAAAGTCCAGAACCCTGTGTACTTGGGATTAATTTTACTTGTTAAAAAAAAAAAGTTCCTCCCTCTGGCCTATTGCCTTAGAATGACACTTGGAGTAACATCTAGTGAGAGAGAGATTAGTCTTGTCAATTGTCTTGCGTTATGGTGTACATCATTAAAGATCTAAATACAAAAGATATATACACAGTCTTGAAGCTTAAAAGTAAATTGCAAGCTATTTTGGTTCTTCAGAGGGAATTAATAGTATCACATTCCTTAATCTTTGTAGAGGATTTACAAAGTAGTTTCACAAATATGATCTCCTTTGATTCCCACAACAACCCAGTTGGGTAGGTTGAGCAGGTAATATTATTCCCATTAAATCCATGGATCTTCAGACTAGAAGGGACTTGAAGACCTATCCTGCAGATAAGAAAATGAGGTCAGAGCAGCCGAGCCAGCACAACAAGTAGAGATGGGATGAGAAAATCTCATTCTGACAACCAGGCCCATTCCCTTTCTGTGACATCATGATCCCTCAACTATTCCAAGTAGGGAAAACTAAAACTGATCATTTAGTCGGTAGATGATCACAAGGGAAGGAAGGAGGACAAGGTATTCAGGGGTTTCAAGTAGTAGAATGTTTCTGTTTTATGACCACATCAACTGAGACCCCACATTCAAGGTCATGGGAGTGGGGGACGGGTGGTGTATGTGCCAGTGTTACACCTGATGAAGCAGTGAAAAGCCCCACATTCAGCCTCTCCACCTCCAAGGGAACATTGGTTTCCAGTCAATGCATCCCTCCTGGCTTTCTCAGGGGATGCCTCGGTCTGGAATTTTAGAATCTCTGAGAAGGAAGGTCATTTCTAAAACTGACTGGGATGCATAGGGCACAAACTTTAGCACAAAATCTTGAAATCCCATTAGGACAAATTCTATCTACAACGAAATCAAACTGTGCAGTTTTCCCCCAGAATCAAAGCCATGGAATAGTTCTAAAGCGAGGACAACTTTCCAGCCCCTGCCTCATTGGACTAACCCTTGTGTTAGCCCACAGATGTACTGATAAGACTAGATAAGGTGACAACCAAGCTGGGAAGGGGGAGAAGGGCCATTTATTTTAGAAGGAGACCCCTATGTCTACCTTCACATGGGAGACGCAAGGTGAGACAGGTTGCCCAAGGAGCATATCGCAACCCCCTTGCCCCTTGTGAGGCAGGGTAATGTGTGGCCGCCAAGCTAAGCTCTTTACTTGGCAAGCTACCAGGCATTTGGGACAGACAACTGGGTCACCATGCCCCTGTGACATCAACACTGTTCAGACACTGGAGCAAGTAAGACAGGAATTTGATCCAAAGATTGGTTTTGGACAACCACACTCAGACTGGAAGGCTGGGCCCCTGAAAAAGATCTGTCTCGCCAGCTGGCCAAAATAAATACGTGCAAAAAGAAAAGAAAAGGGGAGAAAAGCAGATTATGAAAAGTTTTTCCAGACATGCAATTCTAAACCGAAAGTCCAGATATGCACTTTAGAAAAAAAAATGCCCTAGTCTTTTAAACTATACATCTCTGGGAACAACCTTATTTTACTTTAAAAATGCTTTAATTCAGAAAACTGACAGAGCGAGTTCAATAACTTATATGCCTTTATGTAGAAGCTTTATTATTCTGAACATTAAAGCACATTAATACAAGACTGAAATGCATGTCAGTTGATTATTACCAATATAAAACATGCATGACTACCTTCTATATCCTGGTAGTTAGCACTGACTTTTTGTTGTAAATTACTGAAATCCATGTTCACATTTTAAAATGTTTCTTCTTGAGGGGTCAAATTTTCCCCCAATATTGTTTACTTATTTCAATAAACATGCATCAAATACCTACTCTTTGCTGTGCAATTCATTACTGAATTCAAGACATCTTGGCTTTTATGTCGAGGAGAAGAAGAAGAGAAAGAAAATGAAGTTCCCAAGGGGAAATAGTTTATGAGACTTGATTGTTCACAATCCTAATCTTCATGTAACTTAGAAAAGTGCATGTCAAATTTGGAAAGGTTTTAATACTCCCATTAAGAAGACATGGGCATAGTTTTGCTTCTGTTCATAATGAATATTGTCATCTTATTGTATTTGCAAATGGTAGCATGCATTGGTTGTTTTCGATCCCACAGTCTCAAATAAAGACAATATCAGTGAAACAAAATTATCCAGAATAATATAGTAATGATTTTGTGCTAGAAGTTTAACAGCAGCAATATTAACTAGTAAGTAGACCATTTGAAAGTAAAGTCTTCAGTGATAGAGAAGTAATTCATCAAAATACTGTAATACTATGGAAAATGGAAAATATATTCTTATAATTAACTGCTGTATTCCCCTGTTCTAATACTCTGGGGCCTAGGAGAGCAGAATGTTTACAGCCGGTATTAGCATCCATATCCTAAATAGCTTTTTAATGACACTGTTCTTCTTTGGTTAAATTATGTCATATAAAACCTCCCAGAGAAATTAAAAAAAAAAAACAGCACAGCAATGAATGAGACACATAAAGTTCCTAAACTCCTTCCAGGGCCTTGCTGATACCTTGCCCATTACTGAACCAGCATACGTTCAAGGCAGCCACTCTCACCTTTCTAATGAGCATCTTTTGGGAATCACAACTGTCATAAAAGAAAAGAGATCTTATTAACCAAGAAAGTCCATAGTCCATGTAAGCCTCACACATTAAATATTGCATAATCCATTCACTAGGGAGCAGTAAAGATCAATATTCTAAGTACGATAATCTCAGATAAGCTTAAATGAATGCTTTTATATTTGTATAATGATGGCACACTTTGAACCCTAAATTATGAGTGAACTTTTAATACAAAGCACATAAACACTATCCCTTATTTTTGACAATTTATTTAAAACTGTTAATTATGCCTTTGATGCCTGACCTATTTATACATGAGTTATACTATAAATGAAAGCCAAAGGGAAGATGCCTTTACTTGGGTACCACATAGCATAACTAATTTTCCATATCAAAGGACACTTATACTTTTTTGTGACAAATTGAGATCGGTTGTTGAGGGGCTCAGGAATATCAATCTTAATGTAACCTGCCCAGGTAACTGTTTATTACCAAATGTCTGTATGCAAATAGCTAAAAATACCTTGTTTTGAAAATTCACAAATCAAAGAAATGTGGATTATAGGGGGTGAATAAAACAAAGACTTTC
This sequence comes from Prionailurus bengalensis, assembly GCF_016509475.1. Lineage (NCBI taxonomy): Eukaryota > Metazoa > Chordata > Mammalia > Carnivora > Felidae > Prionailurus > Prionailurus bengalensis. The sequence goes on along the minus strand of NC_057355.1, from coordinate 87,451,134 downwards.
AAAAACAAATCCATTCATGTTGTATTGATGCTGGATCTATAGGCTTCATAGGTTTACTTATGTCTTAATATCTGCTTACCCACATCAATCATGTCTGGCTTTGTGGTAAAGCTCAGATTCTTTACATTTCTTTAACAGTGTCTAGTACAATATGATACCCATATAATAAGAAGCTTTGATGATGGTTACAAATCCCCAGTAAAACTGCCAGTTACCACAAGGGTATCTTACAAATAAAACATTTCTTAACAAACTTGTAGTCACCAATAAAAAGGATCCTAGCACTGACTTGTCACTATTTTTAAGTACTCTTTCAGTCAGAAGGAAACTCTTCTGAGTAATGTAATATTTCTCTAACTTGAATGCACAGAGATAGCACCAAGAGATTCTGATTCTGATTCTGATTCTGATGACCCTGGGGTGAGGCTCAAGACTCTGAGTTTTTAACATGCTCCCAGGTGAGGCCAGTGCTGCTGGTCCAGGAACTACACTTTGTGTAGCCAAAACAGAATTATTTCTGGAAAACCAGTACAAAACCTCAGCACCCTATTGGAACATTCCTTGGATTTTCATTTACCTAACTTCTCAGCAAAATTAAAGAACAACTATCGTTGCTGTGAAGACTGATCCTTCGAGTGGAAAACATAAAGCATTAACAGTCTAGCTCTAATTTAAAGGAATTAAATATATCTTTGCCTCACTGAAATATTCACTCATTAATCAAACATGTGCTCAGCATTAATGAAGTGCCACTGTCAGGCAAGGCAGAATAAAAAATGGTGCAAACCTTGTATTTAAGGAGTCTTCAGTATGATAGGAAAGATGAAACATCTTCCCCAAACACAATTATCTACACCCCTACATAGAAAGGAATCAGTATCCTCAAACAAGTGGAAAGCTGGGGGGTGGGGAGGGGCCAAGGAGAGAAACAGAGTGAGCTCACTGTTGTGTAAATCAAGATTACCTGAAGGGGGTGGGAGTCACCCTCTGAAGGATGAGCTGGGCTGAACATATAGAGATGTAGAGTGAGGAATGGTCCCACACAAAGGTACAGATAGAAATTTGGGTATTTTTGTTAATATTGTTATTTCTATAAACAAAATATTTAACATTTTAGAGCATGTTTTATTAAAGGTGTTTTTTTTTTCAGGACTTCAAAGATTAGACTAGAACTTAAAGCTCTAGTGTTCACAAAGTGGGGTTTCTGAACCAGCAGCATTAGCAAGTTTTTGGTCCCCACCAGGGACATATTGAATCAGAAACTCTGGACCAGGGCCTAGAATTCTAATGAAACAAGCTTTCCACAATAAAGTTGGAAAACTACTGGGCTAGACCTTCTCTGCTTCAGTCTGGATAGGAATCTTTCGGGAGCTTATTGAAATGCAGAGTCCTCAGCTCCACTCCAGAGAATCAGATTTAGTATAGTTGAGGGAAGGCCTCAAATATGCATTTTTAATAAGCATTCTAGCCAATTCTGAGTGAGCCACAGGCTCCATTTTGAGAAACACTGAGTTACAGTCTCAGTACAGGGTATAAAGGAAAGAAAAGAGGTGTGAAGAGAGTCAACAAAAACAGGGAGAAAAGGAAGAAAAAGAAAATAAAACAGTTCTGTGTTTACCAATATGAAACCAGCCAGTAAGCAAAGGGTTTGATTCTGAATGCTCTGGAAAAAAAACAAAAAACAAAAAAAACAAAAAAACAAAACTAGATCCAGAAAGCTGATACCTAAGTAACTCACACATTTCATAAAGTTTGATGGACAGTTCTGGGAGGATTTTTCAATAGCCATAAACAATTCCTCTTTTATAACAGAGGTCTCTGAGTAGGACTCCTCTTGACATTACAAGTGTAGAGAAATCACTCGTTCTTCCCTGCTTGATGCCCAGGATAAGCCATTGCTGTTTTTAAAAGACTGTCATTTATTGCTTGTGGGTCACAGGAGAGTTGAATGGCAGAAATTATTCTTAAAGCCTCATCCTGTTTAGAAAGCTAGGTCAGCATTAGCCATTTTTTCTTAGAGAGACTGTTCTTTTTTTTTTATAAACTTTAAGGGGTAGATCTCAGAGAGACTTAGTATCTAGAAAATAAAGTTCTAGTTCAGTAGAAGCCACAACCTATAGCATAGTGAGGTTAGTTACTAGGTTTTTAAGGTCGAATTGTACTTTCTAACCTTCTTCATTTTAAGATGAAACTGTATTGCCACTTTGGGTCTACATTATTCCAAACAGAAGACAGGACATGGAATTCCTGAAGTTCTCAAGGAACCATACAATTTCTGGGGTGTCAAGAGACAGTGTTTCCAGGGCACAGATCCCCCTGAGACTTGCAGACCGCTGACAGGCACTTCTCCGTATTAGATGTGGCCTCAGTGTCTGTCCTTCCTTAGGCCCCTTAGACTCAGGTAAAGAGCAAAGGCTTTGCAGTCAGATTGTTTGACCCCTTGGTTGATGTGTGGCTTTAAGCAAATTACCTAATCTGCTTCTGCCTCAGTTTTCTCATCTATAAAATGCAATGTTAATTATAAGAACTTCATGGAGTGGTTGTAATAATTAAAGAGATAATACATATAGAGCATTTAGAAAAGGTTTTGACAGTTTGTAAGCACTTAAATGTTATTATTCTACATATTTTATATAGCTTCAAATGGATCTAAGGAGACATGAAGATAGCACCTAAGACATTAAATAAAAATATAGGTACCATGGAAAGTTCTTTTAGAAATGAGTTACTCTACTCTAGTTAGTCATAAAGATTTTCAATCAGAATCCTAAAAAAAAAAACAAAAAAACAAAAAAACAAAAAACAACTCAAAGAGAGGAGATTCAGTCTTTTTTATCTGACTTTATTGGTATTTTCATTCCAAAGTATTCCTGAAACAGCATTTCTCAAATTTATCAGGTTGCCTGGGTTTGTATTATGATTCTTTCCTTAAATGTGGGACCTTAACAATAGCCAAATCATGGAGAGAGCCTAAATGTCCATCCACTGATGAATGGATAAAGAAGATGTGGTTTATATATACAATGGACTACTACTTGGCAGTGAGAAAGAATGAAATCATGCCATTTGCAGCAACATGGATGGAACTGGAAGGTATTATGCTGAGTGAAATAAGTCAGTCAGAGGACAGATATATGTTTTCACTCATCTGTGGATCCTGAGAAACTTAACAGAAGACCATGGGGGAAGGGAGGGGGAAAAATAGATACAAACAGAGAGGGAGGGAGGCAAACCACAAGAGACTCATCAATACAGAGAATGAACTGAAGGTGGACAGGAGGGGGTGGGGAAGAGGGACAATGGGTGATGGGCACTGAGGAGGGCACTTGTTGGGATGAGCACTGGGTGTTGTATGTAAGCCAATTTGACAATAAATTATATTTTAAAAATGTGGGACCTTGATGGGCCACTTAATATCTCTGGACCCAAATTTCCTCATCTGTAAAATGGGCTCACGGGCACCCGCTGTGGAGGAAGCCTCAGGAACAATGTTGCTGTGTTGCTGTGGTGGTGGATGTTGCGACTATTTCATGGTCACCAGGAACAGAGGGTGAATGCTGACCCCTACCGATCTGTGGTATATCCCCAAGCCGCCTTTCAAAAGGGAGCAATGTCTCCAAAGTCTCGTGCTTTACTGTTAAGATTTCATGTGAATTTTTAAAGTTCTATTCCATAACGAAGCTGTATCTTTTTATGTGAAAATGCTTAAATTGCTTTCCAGTTAAATTACTTAAATTTCTCTCTCTTCTCTCCCTCTAACCTTCCCCAAGTACAATAGATATTCACTGGCTACCCACTTATTCCCTGGTGTAAAGACATCCCAGGTTCAGAACCCTAGAGGGAAGTTCTATTCAAAACTCACATTTTCATAACCACGCTGCAATGAGAAGTCTAGTGTATTAAGCTATTTTCTAGATTGCCAAGGATTTTCAGTTCTCCAACATTCTTCCCCCACCTTGACTATTTACTGTCAAAGATCCAATATAGTAAACATACGGCATAGGAATTGAAAGCGGGAGATGCAATACTAGAAGCCAGCATCCTGCGGAGATGAGAACGCGCTGCAGAGCTATTACACAACTCATACATTATTCAGCATAAATTGCACCCAGAAAAATTGTATTGAGATGTTTCCCACATTACAAAGGCACAGAGTTGTACTATAGAATTTGCAAATTTTCTGAACAGGGCTTCGAGACTTTAATAAAATCATTGTTATTTTTAAGGAAAGGAGATCTCGTCTCTGGTTTTTGTGTAATAAATCACCTTAAGTTAGACACTAAAATTCTTATCTTGGTCTTCAAATTCAGAAGAGAAATTTGTTCCTAGCTTATAAAGCAAACATACCTAGGGGTGCCTGGGTGGCTCAGTTGGTTGAGTGTCTGGCTTCAGCTCAGGTCATGATCTCACAGCTCGTGAGTTTGAGCCCCGCATCAGGGTCTGTGCTGACAGCTCAGAGCCTGGAGCCTGCTTCAGATTCTGTATCTCCTTCTCTCTGCCCCTCCCCTTGCTCATGCTTTGTCTCTCTCTCTTTCTCTCAAAAATAAATAGACATTAAAAAAATTTAAAGCAAACATACCTAAATGGCAGTCTTCCAGTCTAATAAATTCTGAATATTTTAATTTATAACAAGCTTTAAAAAAACTTACTACTGGGGCGCCTGGGTGGCGCAGCCGGTTAAGCGTCCGACTTCAGCCAGGTCACGATCTTGAGGTCCGTGAGTTCGAGCCCCGCGTCAGGCTCTGGGCTGATGGCTCAGAGCCTGGAGCCTGTTTCCGATTCTGTGTCTCCCTCTCTCTCTGCCCCTCCCCTGTTCATGCTCTGTCTCTCTCTGTCCCAAAAATAAATAAACGTTGAAAAAATTTAAAAAAAAAAACAAAAAAAAACCCTTACTACTGTGTAACAATCATAATGCCATAAATCATGAAGTTAAATTCTCAACTACTTTTTCTTTCTCCAAATAGAAGTCAAGCTAAGTTGATTCATAGATTTACAATGGTCTCCTATGGGAAATTTATAGAAAAAAGAAATATTTCATGCAGTGTAATTAGGGATCTATTCCTTTGGCCTTAGAACCACATAAATAAAAATAATACTTTAAAGTGTTTATATATATATATGTGTGTGTGTGTGTGTGTGTGTGTGTGTATACATATATATGCACAATAAATGGAATTGTCTAGCCTACTAACCAACTGAGGTAAGATTAAGGAGAATTTTTCTATCTGGAATGTAAATGATGCTTTTTCCACTTAGTGATTTATTGCTTGTAAGTGATGGTTATAAAATTACAAGTATCATCAGCATAAACCACTAGTCAGTTAAGCTTCCTTTCTCTATTAAAATTTGTGTCATGAAGTTGACACAGATATGTTGAGGCAAAGTTTTCGGTGATTAATATTTTTTTTTTCTTTTCATCGGGGGCTTGGAGATCTTTCTACCTGCAGAGAAGCAAGAGCTCTAAAGTAAAGCAAAATCACCACACAAGTACATGCAAACTAATACCTTATCCTTTTGCAAATAAATTAAAATTGTGGTGCTGGGAAGATAAAAGTCTTCAAACACAGGCTTAAACAGCAAAATTTTATATTTCTTTATAAATTTAAGTGACTACGATCGCCACACTATGTATTTTAGGGAAAAAAAATTTTTAAGGCTGTTTTTTCAAAGAGATGGTCACAGTACAAACGTGGACTGAGAATTTTGTGGGCAGAAACTGCCTGAGCCAGTTGCACCTGCAAAGGAGGCCTGCCTGCCAGCTCTAGCTGAGTCCATTGTAGGCTCCCAGGGAAAAAGAGAAACATGCATCTTTCATAGTCTTTTCTCTTTTTTTAAGTTTAGTTATTTTGAGAGAGAGAGAGAGAGAGAGAGAGAGAGAGCGCACACACTGAGCAAGTGGGGGAGAGGCAGAGAAAGAGAGAGAGAGAGACAGAGAGAGAGAGAGAGAGAGAGAGAGAGGATCTCAAGCAGGCTCTGCATCATCAGCACAGAGCCCTATGCAGGGATCAAACTCACAAACCATAAGATCATGACCTGAGCAGAAATTAACAGTCTGACACTTAACCAGTTGAGCCATTCAGGTGACCCAGCACAAACTTTCTGAAGGAAGGAAGTAACTAAAAATTTGTTATAGTCTCTTATTCACTATACTTAATTGGGTTTTAACTTAATTATGTCATAGCATCATCCAATTATAAAAATTACAATGATTATCCTGAGATGTTGATACATCGTGATTTCATTTTGCCCTCATCACCTTGACAAGAGTTGCTGTTCAGCTGTTATTTTTATAGCAGGCTGACTTCATTCATCACATCTTGAGTTTTTCTAACTTCATTTTCTAAAGTTATTCATCTCATCTTGTGGTTTTCAGGGTGCTGTGTGTATATGTGTAAGTTAGGCATTGTAAAAGCTGTGGTTCTAAAGACCTCTCTACTCACAGGAAAGGTTAAATAAGAATAGCACTGATGTCATTGCTTTGCCTTTTGAAGATTCTGGGCTTGCCTAGAATCTCACAGCATGCTCACTTTATCATAGAAATGAATAGTAAAGTGTAGCCATAGTGTGTTGGGTCATATTGTCCTGCAGGACATAATGTTCAGGCTTGTGTTTTGTTTAAGTAAGTTCATCAAATATTTATGAAGCACCTGCTGTGTGCCAGGAACTGTGATAAGCATTGGTGAGGTAGCAGTGAACAAGGTAGACCTAATCCTTGCCCTTGTAGAGTTTCTGAGTAGTGGGGAAGACACTCATTAAACAAGGATGTACGGATATGAAGCATGTTCCAGAGAGTAGGTGATAGTGCTGTGGAAGGGGAGAGCACAAATATCTAAGCCACCCCCCTGTGTACGGAAAAAGTCTCTTTCTGAAAATAAATTAGCCATGCAAAAGTAGGTGAGGAGAGGAACAGATGTTGGACATTGGGATCTCATCATGGATAGTCATAAAATGCCTGTTATTCTTGGAGATCAATGATTCTAAGACATTGACTAACATTTTTTATGCTCTGCTGGAAAACTTCTGGGAGTAAGACCTTGTTATTACAAAATGCTCTGAATACAGACTAACACTATCAAAGCACACAATTATTGCTTCTGGTTCTGATCTGCCTGTCCAGGTACCAGTCAACTTCTGCTTCTTGTTCTTTCTCTTTCCCTCCCCATCTCAATAGGGATTATTGTTTTTCCCTCTCTCACTCTGATTACTCTTCCAGATGCACTCCAGGCACTAATACTATACAGTGTTTCCCAAATTGTAATATGAGAAACATTGGCATAAGAAGAGATTCTTTCAGGTAGAACAAGGACAAACTTCTCATTATTTACACATTTATTTTTATAAATTCCTTATTTTAAGTAAATTCAATCGATATTAATAAGTCCACTAAAAGAAATATATAGAGTAAATAAAAATGAAACAAAGTTTGGGTAACATCATTATCCTAGAGGTACTCTAAATTGATTATTTAACCTTTTCGTACCTTGTATTTTTCTTCTGTAAAGTGGGAATAACAAGACCTCCATAGGTTATAATGGTGAAATGAAAATGTCCTTAAGCCATAACTGAGTTTCTGATACATAGTAGGTCTTTAACAAATGACGATTTCCTTTTTCTTCCCTTTCTTACTGCCTACATATTGAACTTCTACTGCCATTCTTATCTGGCTTTTATTTTATTTTTAGTTTTTTTTTTTAACAGTTATTCATTTTTGAGAGACAGAGTGCAAGCAGAGAAGGGGAGAGAGAGGGACACAGCATCTGAAGCAGGCTCCAGGCTCCAAGCTGTCAGTACAGACCCCCAACACGGGGCTCGAACTCACGAACCCTGAGATCATGACCTGAGCTGAAGTCGGATGCTTAACCGACTGAGCCACCCAGGTGCACCATCTGGCTTTTAATATTAAAGATAAAATACAAGGTATTGCCCATTGACTATATTTCAAATTAAAAGCTCAAGATAATCTTACTATTATCACACATTTATCTGAGGCTAGATTAGATATACAGATACATAGACACATTGACATGGATATAAATATATACATATATATACCAGTACAAAAGAAACATTAAAGACTGAAAATCCTTTTTCTGCACTAACGATCATTAGGCAGAAAGCTTTCATGTCATTATGATAAAGACTAATAGACTATGAATTAATCTTGTTTTATTTCTCTCTAGTGAAAAGGAGCAGAAAGAGCAGTGGCTTTTAAAGTAGAGTAAGCGTTGACTCTCAGCTCCACCATTTACTAGCTATGGATAACTCATCATATAACTCAATCTTCTTGAGTCCTGGTTTCCTCATCTAATGATACCTACTACCTCACAAGACTGTTGACAAGGTAGAGACAAAGTATCTACGTTGCTTCAAGTAAGTGCTAAAAATCATGATTATTATAGTTATTATTTTCAACTTTGACCCACTTTGACCCATGACCAAACTATATAAATACCTCATTGCAGAAAAGATGCTATTACTCTGACTCCATTCATGAGAAAAGAAAAGCTCTAAATTGTTTTTTTTAAAAATCTTTGAAACTATGTCAGTCAGAGTTCAGCTGTAGATAACAGAATCCATTCTTGTAATTTTAAGAAGAAAGAGGTTTCATACAAAGAAATGCATGCTCACATCATTGTCAGAAGGTCCAGCAGGTTCTAGACTGAGCCATCAGAAGAGCAACACAAAAGTGGCCAAACTTGGGGAGTCTGCTCTGCCATAAAGAGAAATGCAGAAAATCAAGAAAAGGTCACAGAAGCTATTGGCTCCAGGAAAAATGTACAATTCATCCAGGATCAGAAAGCCAGGGCCATGAGGGCTGGCTTCCGAATAAGGTTGCTAGATAAGATGCAGGACACCCATTTAAATTTGAATTTCAGATCAACAACAAAAAGATGTTTGGTGTAAGTGTGTCCCATACAATAGTCAGGACATACTTAGACTAAAAACTTTGTTGTTGATTTGAAATTCAAATGTAACTGGTTGTCATGTGTTCAACTAGGAGTCCTGAATTACCCCTTCTTTATCTGAAATTAAAATTCAACCAGGTGCCCTGTATCTTTATTTGCTAAATCTAGAGCTCTGCTCTAGAGCCACCCATAGCCGACTGTTTTAGTATCAGCAGGAAGGTGTTTTGCATGATGCTGCCTCCATTTAGTCTCATGAGATTGTATCAGATTGGCAGAAACTAAATCACATCGGGAACTCTGGCTGCAGGGACATTTGGGAGACATAATCTTAGCTTTTCAGTCTCGGTATTATGGCAGACATGCAGGAGGTACAATGGAGTGTATGACAAGCAAACAATTCACCACAATATCTACACAGAAATATTGACTTACTGCATTTGTAATTTGTTTTATTTTAACAGATATATCTTGAACATCTCTTATTTTTTAGTCAGTATAAGTATTAGGGATGCAGCACTAAAGAAAATAACGATAATAAAATAATAATAATAATAATAATAATAATAATAATATCCTTGTCCTCATAGAGCTTAGGCTCTCATGGAGAAAAAAACAACAACAAAACCCCCCTGTAAGTTACAAAAATGTGTAAAAAATTGAAAGTAAAGGCTACTTGTAGTCCTACCATTCTTCTTCCATCTTAATGTAACAATAACAACAACAACAAAAGGTAAAACAATCTCCTTATCCTTTTTTCCCTCCAATTTTACTTCCCAGGGATAATCATCAGTAAAAGTTGTGAGTGTATGTGCACGTCCACATGTACTGTGAATAAGTTAAACCTGATCACTAAGTCCCATGATGGTGGGAGATATAGGCTCCATTCATCTGCTGAAGAAGTCAACGTTACTCAAGCTAAAAAGAAAAAGACGGAATCCAGACATGTCCTTCCTCTTCCCTTGGGGTCCTTCATGTCTGATTTAGCTCTCATGGCTTTCTGGAAGGCACTTTCTCCCTTGGTCTCCATCCTGCCTCTATCTTCTTCTATCTCTATCCTGCTGTGTCTCCTTCACCTGCCTTTATCTTCAGAGCAGACAGACTCACTCGGAGTCAGAGTGGAGCACATCCAGGACAGGGCAAACCTCTCTCTGCAGAGAACTGATCAATTTTCATAAGTCCAGTTTTCATCTGGTGATGACAAAATGTCCCCAGTTCATTAACATGAGGATGCCAGGAGATGAAAGAATGAAGGGGTGGAAACTCTCTGTCAGTCACCCCACACCAGCCCTACCTTATACGCCACACAGAGTTAGGTCTTAACTCCTTCTTCTGGCTCCTTTATCTAGCACCAAAGATTTTTCATGTCTGACCACACGACCAGGTTTTCCTCCCACCATTTCCTCACAAAGACTCTGCTCCAGCCACTCTTCAAACATGCTTTATTTTCCCACTTCTGTCCCTGTCCTGACATTCAGTCTGTATCGAGGGCCTAACAGTCCAACACCTCTGCCCATGCATGAGCACTTACCCCTGCTCAGGATCCAGCTTCAGTGCCTCTTCCTTGGTGATGCTGCCTTAGATTCATTCCTGCAGAAGCCAAACCTGAGACCAGGATTTGAGGGCCAGGGGGTTATTTAGGAGGAGGTTCCAGTAAGCTGGTGTCAGGAGGAGAGAGTGAGGCAAGGGTGAGGAAAGCCAACAAAGGGTATGTTATTGAGGAGGCTATATGGTGGGCAACTGGTGGAGGTGGGGGGAGAGTTTAAGCCGATTGGGGAAGTCAGGGAGAGGCGCCCACCTAACATCAAGGAGGCTGAAGTGTTTATCCTCCACCTTCCATCTGTCATTGCTGAAGGCTGCTCCTAGTGACATGAACTCCCTTCCAGTTCTGACCTGGCCTATGTGTGATCTGAGAGAAATGCCTCAGGAGGAAAGTGTAGGTGTGTGCAATAGGACGCTGCCAGTGTGCACAGAAACTGGGTGCCGAGGGGATCTGGACAGGGGGACATGTGGCATTTTGACAAGTTAGACATGATTCTATTATGCTAGGATGGCCTTTGGTTTCTATCATTCCTGCTTCATGTTGTAAGTATTTGTGTGCAATCAGAAAAATATCTATATTAAATGACTAATTGCCTTAGCCTGGGTTACCCCAGAAAGCAGATCCAGAGGCAAATGCTCCTGTGGTCTGACTCTATCAAAAAGTGCAAACCCGGGGCGCCTGGGTGGCGCAGTCGGTTAAGCGTCCGACTTCAGCCAGGTCACGATCTCGCGGTCCGTGAGTTCGAGCCCCGCGTCGGGCTCTGGGCTGATGACTCAGAGCCTGGAGCCTGTTTCCGATTCTGTGTCTCCCTCTCTCTCTGCCCTTCCCCCGTTCATGCTCTGTCTCTCTCTGTCCCAAAAATAAATAAACGTTGAAAGAAAAAAAAAATTAAAAAAAAAAAGTGCAAACCCAGAAAAGTAGGAGCAGTGACAAGAGGGAGTGAGGCAGGGAAGACAGAAGCGCCAATACGAGGTATGTTTTAAAGCTGGCTGCCACGAGCGTCCTCCAGGAGGCTGTATACACCACTGAGTGTCTCGAGACATGCCACCAAGAGAAGGAAGGGAGAACAATCTATCAACTAGTTCCTTTCTCCCAGCATCAGAGGTGTATTTGACAGGGACTCAGGCCCCTGCACATCCATGGTACAGCTGGGCGAGCACTGGCCGATCCCATGGCAATCCAACACCTCAGCACTAACAGAGATGCCCCAGGGCAGTGGGCGAAGTAGGAGGCAAAGGGCTCTCTGTGGGTGCAGGAGGTTGGTCTCAATCTCATCGAGGTTCTGGGCTGGATGGGACAAAAATATCTGGAGACAAATGAAGGCAAGAGATCCAAAGTGGTTTATTAAAATGTGTCTGGTTCACCAACTGAAACAATTCCCTAGGGATGACCCAATCCTCACATGAGCCCACATATCATGCCTAGAAGATTATCCTGAAATAGTGTGAAGCATCCAACCCCACAGTGGCTCACATATTAAAATCAACCTTCTATTGTGAAAATCTGGTACATCAAACTAATAATAATAATAACAAAAACAAAACAAAACAAAAACCAGAAACTGAGTAGATGGAGGTATTCTTTCCAACATGCCTGATGTCTCTGAGGAGCTAGAGATGTACAAGAATGAAGCAAAGAAGAAAAACAAGTGACTGAAGCAAATGTGAATGAATCCTTGTTTTTATCAGGACGGTAAAGGAAAGGGCTTCTCTGGTTCACTCAAGGATCCTTCAAGGACAATCTATACAGAATTTTTACCTGTTTTTTAAAAATTTTTTTAATGTTTATTTTTGAGAAAGAGACAGAGTATGAGCAGGGAGAGACAGAGAGAGAGGGAGACACAGAATCTGAAGCAGACTCCAGGCTCTGAACTCTCAGCGCAGAGCCTGACACAGGGCTTGAACTCATGAACCGCGAGATCATGACCTGAGCCGAAGTTGGACATTCAACTGACTGAGCCATCCAGGCGCTCCCTTACCTGTTTTATTTATTCTCATTAACTTCTGTGAGCCGCTAATTATACGTGTATACAAATTTTTGATATATGTTTATGAAATTTGAATTAAAGAGGCAAAACGAACTATATTAAAGAAACAGGAGGGCCAAAATTTTTATAGGTGCTGTCCTGGCAGGGAGATAACATGTAAAAGAGAAACATGTTTATCTGGTGGAATGATGTAAGTAGCAGGAAAAATACAGGCCTGTATAGACATTATTTAAAGGAAGAGAGAGGAATGTACTCAATTTCTTTACAGCTATCAGCTCTGTATTTATTTTTTTTAATCTAGATACTGTTGAAAACATTATGAGTAGGTATTGATGAAAAGGTCAATGACCTTCTATAATCACGAAGTGTTATTTCAAAAGGAATTATTTTACTTTAAAAAATATCTTAGATGTTAATATTCCTTAAGAAACATTCTATTTATGTTTCCTCACCTTATGAGGAAATTCAGTTATTATTAGCTTTTCAAATATGCATAAAAATGATCTAGAAGCTTTATAATTAATATATAGTATAAATATATTGTTAAAATGCATTAAAGGGTTATGTAGATAACAAAACATAATGTATACAATAATGAAGATAGTGCAACCTTTTAAACAAAGAAGTTTCTATTTCTGGAAGAAGAGCTGTGTAGACTCCTGCAGAAAACATGGTCGGTGTAATCACATCACTGGGGCATATTCTTGAAGATCAAGTGCTTGAATATAGTCAGCCAGGGCTTCCTCAATCAGACCTATTCTACCACGAACTTCTGCTCTGCGATTATATATGAGAGCATCATCAGGCTTCAAAGACAGGGCTGTAAAAGAAAAAAAACATTTCAAGCTATGTTTTATGCTAACATTAGAAAATAGGCTCCTTTTTTAAAAATAAAAATTTTATAAGAACTTTAGTGTTATTTATTTGAAAGCATTTTTCTTCAAATGTAAGTAATTATTTAGTAAGATTAAAAATATCAAATCTTTCTAAGGAAACTAACTTGGGGAACACTGTACAATGTCTTTCTTTGAAAGGCTGCCATTGTTTATGTATGGTTTCCCTAATAATTTTCTGTATCTCAGCTTACCCATGCTTTAAGCTGTTCCATAAAGGAATCAACATTGGTAGTATTAAAGATATAATGTATAAAAACATTAATTCTTATGTAAGTTTACCTACACAAATAGACCTGATGACTTTCTCCTTTTGTTGTCAAAAACTAAGCATATCAACAACCCCTGTGATCTTAGCCAAAAATTACAAAACAAAAATACCTCTACTTAGGTCTCCCTCGGCTAGTTCATATTGCTTTAAACAACAGTAGAAGTGTGCTCTGTTAAAATATACTGCAGCCCAAAAGGGACAGCTTTCAACCACATATGCAAAATCTTCTTTTGCTTCTTTGTATTTCTTCAAAATTGTATTTGCAATAGCTCGATTCATGGCAGCACATTCATTTTCTGGATCAAACTTCAAAGCCTTTGAGAAGTAGTCACTGGCCTACAAAATGTGAAGATGATGGTAATTTGAATATATTTCAATTGGAAGCTATATAGTAACTTGAAGCACTTTTGCTCTTAAGTTAAAATAAGGACATTGGCATACCAAGGGGACAGAGGAAGCATTTCATCCCAAATAGGGATGATAAAGAGGTGCATTGTCTGTAGACAATGTAAAAAAAACAGTAATAAAAACAGCCAAAAGTCACTTTTGTTTTTGTTATCACCATGTGTTGGCAAATCTCGATAATGTCAGTGATAAAACACTACTCCTTGCTGAGGTGAAATGCTCTACTACCGACCCCTGAAATCCCACATCCCTGTACAGCACTAGAAGAAGGCAAAATATAAATTAGAAAAGAAGGTCACAACAAGATAAAATATGTTGGAAAATTAACATTTTTCATATAAAAGCGGAGTATCTAAGAGCTACAGAGGTAAATGAATTTTAAAAATAAGGTTCTAAACCATACCATTAAGGGATAAAAACTTAGTTATACTATGAAAGTTGGGAAGAAGGAAGAGAGAGGAAAAAAATCAACTTGTCAAGAAGACCAAAGACTCTAGATTATTCTCTACTCATCATCAAGCTGAAGGAACACTTCAAAGTGTGGTCTGTAGACTGGTTTTGAGGTCTTAGTTTGAGAATCATTTGCTACAGGTCTGTAAAGAACTTAAGTACAGAAATTAAGAGTAAACTGTCAGTAACTTCTAAAGCACTTTGACGCAGCTATGACATTCCGGCACATAAACATATTTCTAGTAACTTGTTTATATTGTCTTAGCAACATATTGATCAATAATAAATTGGAAACTTTTAAAATAGTCCTTCACCACAACTCACTTCAGATGCTCATTAGACACCCTACTACTCAAGATAGGAGTGTCTTCTCTAATTCCATGATGGATAAAAATTTGGATCCTACTTTAAAACTTACTTCACTTAAAGGAAAAGTCATTTTTAACAATACAGACTGTTCTCCGATTTTTTACCACTCAGTTTTTCCCAACACACCACAATCTTGCTTCTCTCTATCTCCCCCTATTTTGTGAGTTCTGCTCTTGCTGAGACTGCAGATGTCCTCAAGCCCAATGGACACTTTCTAGTTCTTTTCTTTCATGACATTTCTGTGGCATGGACACTTTTGATCTTTGCTTCCTTCGTAAAATTCCCTGTCCTTGAGACAGAATGTCTCCTTGGTTTTTCTCTTACCCCTCTAATGATTTTCTCTGTCTCCTTCACTGAACTATGTTTCTCTGTGTATTACAGGGATTCATGAGTGAAATGAAACACTGGTAGCATGGTATCCAGGAGCCCAGACCATGGAACCAGATTTCTAGATTCAAATCCTGGCTCTACCACTTGTTATCACCATGTCTTTGGATGAGTAACTAAAACTCCTTTTGCCCCCAATTTTCTCATCTGTAAAATGGAAGTAACAAATAGAACTCTACTTCCAGTGCTCAATTAGGGTTGTGAGGTTCATATGTAAAGTACTGAGAATGATATTCAAAACACCAATTATTTTCTATTCAATTATTACTGATAAACCATTTTTTCCCAGTGTCTACAAATGGAGAGATGACATAGCCCTAAGGCAATTCTCTGTGAACTTTGCTACCTCTGATGACTTTTAAGAGGCAATTAGATCAAGATTGTGTAACCCATCTTGTTCCTGGATGGAACTATTCTATGTGGCAGATAAGTGCAGTTTAAGGATCTACTAAAATGGTGACAGAAATGACATCCTTCTCTGAAGAGCTTAAAGAGAATTCACTCCCGAACAGAAGGCTGGACTCAACAATCATCAGAAATGAGGCAAGGAAATGACTCTAAGCAGGGCCAAGACTTTCTTCAAAAAGTAATTCAGGCTTCATTTTAGTTAACCAGTAAATAATCAATAAAGCTCACACTATTCTACATCACAAAAGCATGACTTCAATCAAGTAGGAGCAAATGCTTACTTAAGCTACAATAAAATAATTCAGTAACACCCAATAATGTACCTGTGAACAATGTAACTTTCTATCATAGCTTCCAAAATATATTACTTAGAAAATAAAAGCCCATACATTTAATGAGGTTACTTGCAGTATAGGAGTAATAGTTATGAAGCAATTAAAGGTCAAAGACACCTACTGCAAAGATGGCCTTGATTTTTTAACAATTCACCTAATGCCATAATATCTGTAATTAAAAAGCAGATCTAGTTACTTTTTAAGTCACCCATACTTCATGATGTATGTACGTAGCTCATCCAAATGTGATTTAAAATGATTAAGTCACTAATGATAAAAGAAGCCAAAACATAATACACACACACATATGTGTGTATATATATATATACATACACACACATATATATGCACATATATATGTATACATATATATGCACATATATATTAAGTCTCTAGAGATTATTTGATCTGTTGAAGGACCCTTTTTCCTGCCCCTAAATCTTCCTTTCAGTATAGTTAGAAACAAAGTTTGAGGAGGTGGGGAGGAGGAAATAGAAGCCACTTTCTCCACAAAAAGGCTTCAAGCATACTAAAATAGCTGCATAATTACTGTCAAAGTCTGCTTAACTCTGGTGAGGGTGTGCTCTGTGAAGCCTAAGTATCCAGCATATCAGGAAAGAGGACAAAATACATTTTAAATGAAATATTCACCCAGCTAATGAGTCCCTAGTGCCAGGAAAACAGAGCCATACTTAAAAAAAAATCAAGGATCAAATACACCTTAAATCTAACTAGTTTCATCCTAGTTATTAAAGGCAAGTTTAAAAGATTAGAATCTCCCTCCCGTGTGGATCTTAAACATTTATGGGAACAGAAAACTGACCTGGTCATTTTATTTATCTTTATCTCACTAACTAACTCCACAATGCAGGGAAACATTGCTAGGACCCAGACAAAGATGGTCTAAGATTGATGAAGTTTAAGGCAACTGACCTTGGCTTATCAACCTGGGAAACATTAGCCTCCCAGCTGTCCATTGAGGTCTGAGCTACAACAATCTCATTCACACCTCATAGAATTATACCTTCAATAATTCTCTGTCCCAGCATTTAGCTTCACTACTGAGGTCAATGAATCTCATCACAGGGCTTGGTGTCCAGGGTCATGATCTAACTTGGGAAAAAATAAGACCTAAATAAACCAAGGCAATGGCAGTAGAACAGAATGGAGGGCACATGTCTGAGGGAAAGAAATCAAGAAGCAAAACTGACAGGATTAGATAACTGATGGATGAAAGAAGTTAGGAAGAGAAAGATACGGTTGATGCTGATGTGTCTACTCAGGTGACCTGATGGAAGATGACATCTTGAACTGAGAGAGGATCTATATGAAGAAGAGCTCGACAAGAGGTAGGGGATAGCGAGATCAATCCAGTTTGGGCTCTAATGTACTTGGAAAATATCCAGTTTTAGCAACTCATATATGTGAGTTAGGAGATCATGATCTGAGCTGAAATAAAAAATCGGATGCTTCCCTGACTGAGCCACCCTGCCACCCACTTCCACAACCCTTTTATTCAAGGCTCTGTCTCTGCTGCTGTGACAGTGTTCTTGCCATAATCATCAGTGACTTCCTCCATCCTCCTCTTTCTTGACCTCTCCCAGCAGCATTTGCCACAGGACACTTTTCCCTTCTTAAAGCCCATTATTCTCAAGGTATTATCATAATCTCCTACTTTTCTTCTCATCATCCTAGCCGGGTGCTCCCTTCTCAGTCTACATTCTGGTATCTCCTCTCTGCTTTGCGCTTAAACACTGGTGCTACCACAGGGCTCGCTCCTCAAACCCCTCTCTCTGGGCTATACTACCTGCCCAGGCGATCTCATCTCATATAGTCCCACATATATGCTTATACTGATATAATGCTTATGTGAGACTGTACTAGATGTTTGTCACTACTAATATTTTTCTTGTTTATTTTCTATTTCTTCCTCCAATAAAAAGTAAGCTACATCAGAAAAGAAGCCTTCCTTATCTTGTTCAGCTCTGTATCCTCAGGGTTATTATTAATGCCTCACACATGGCAGGTACATTATAAGTATACGGAGGTTGAAGAGATGAAGAGCTAGTGGAATCAGAAAATATTTGCTGAACTTTTCCAGCAAAATAAAGAGAAGAACGATAGCTCTTGGTATATAAAGATGCCCCACAGGTCATTTTATTCAGGGATACGGAGGCAGTCTTGGATGTCAGAGGAGAACACCGAGGCTATAGTTCTCAGAAAATACAAGCAATAAAAACAAGTTTTTAAAATGAGCACATCATCTTAGAAGGTAAGGGTTGTGAAAATTTCTAAGAAACACAGAGCTTGTAGTGGAAGCCTTCCTAGACCAGGTAGGCTTAGAGAGGACATTTTGCAGTCTTTTGCCATAGCATCAAGGTGAGCAGAACTTAGAAAGTTACCATGGCCCATCACCCTGCTTCCCACAAGAGGCTCTGCTGTTAGTCCAGGAACAAGATGTATCTCATTCAAATGTGAGTTAACAGAGAAGCAATTTGCCTGCCTTCATTGTAAAAGCCAAGGATGAAAAGTAATAGCTTAATTTTTGGAAAGATTATAAAAACTCAGTAGAAAAAAAAAGTATTGTTACAATGTAGAGAAAAATTATAATGTAACATTTCAAAACGAACTAGAAAAAAATGCTAAGGGAGCAATTGTGTTTAAGAAAAAAATAAACAAATACTGAAGGATACCAGAAAAGACATGGCTAGGAAGGCATGACATAGAAATCAGATGAAAAAAAAAAATTTAAGGTCCACGGGGGATAACAGAGATCTCAGAAAAACACGGGAAATATTTAGAAGAGAAATGTAAAAAAAGCAAAGAAATGCAACAGAAATTAAGAAATTAAAAAACATAAGAAAAAATAATTGGTATATAGAAGTCAGAGGGCATCTTATATATAATAATGGGCATTCATTCCAATGAAGAGAATAATAAAAAAAGTTTTACACTGAATTCAACAAAACTCTTCTGAAATCTGCGTCTTGAAAATGCACACCGTATACTTTGATTCCAAATCATCAACTCTGAGACGTACCTTGGTAAAACCTTTTACTTAAAAACAATAACAAACGAACAAAAAAACTTTGGTTGTCATGACAAAACAAAGTCACCAATAAAAGAACAAAAATCACGTTTGCATCAGGCTTTTTGACAACAACATATAACACCAGAAAATAGTGAAATACTTAAAACATTCAAGGAAAGAACAGTGAGTCAGGACCTTAAACCCAGACATGCTACCTTTAGTTGTAAAAGCTGCAGGCAAACAGCTATGAACATTAAAAAATTCAAGGAATATTGCTCTCATGAGCCCTTTCTCAGGACTCTGCTAGAGGACCCATTTCAGGCAACTAAGAAATTAGCAGTTGGGAGGGAAACTTTGGCAAAAAGCCTGGTAATGACAACTGAGTATGCTTAACTGGAGAACAGAGGCTGAAATGTGAAATAAGGGTAACAAAATAGTGTGCAAATATTAACCCCTCTGGCAGTGGAGGAATAACGAAACTCTCAACAAAATGGGAGAATAGAGAGACACAGTGGAAAACTGGCACAAGCTGATACCATAAGCTTGAACATATTTAAGAATAAAAATAGACACCTTTTTTAAAAAAAGATTACTATTAACTAAAATCAACTAATAATGAGAGGGAGGATTAAGGGAAGAAGAGATTAAATGGTAATCTTGTTGTTCATAGTAGAGAAACTGGAGAAATAAGAAACTAAGAGTATAGAAATATGTTTATAAAGGTAATCACTAAAGCAAAACTGAAAACCTTCCTAAATATCAGAAAACCTTTCAAAAAATTAAATAAAGCAGACTACAGAATAAAATATTTTAAATGCAGCACACAGAAAATATGACATAAAATAACAGAAGATCAAACATACTGACCATGCCAAAATGTAAATGGACTTAACCCATCTATGAAAAGCCACATGTTTTCAAATTGCCATCTAAAGCAAAATCTAACTCTATGCTGTATAAAAGAGATGCAAACCTAAAATAAAGGATTCTAAACACTGAAAATAAGAGGAAGGGCAAAGGAATATCAGGCAAAAAGCAAACCAAATGAAATCAGAGGTCACAATCTTCGTATCAGATAAAAGCAAATTTATTCCAAAGAGCTAAAAGAAACAGAAGGGCATTTGTAATGCACTCACAATGCATATGCAATGTGTATGACTATCTGTACATAAAATAATAATGTAGCAGCAATATTTATAAAGCAGAAATTATAAGAGATGTAAAGAAAACTACAGAGGGCCACACTAATTTTAAGATACTTAAATAAACCTTTCTCGGTCCAACATGAACCAAATGAAAAACAAGTATGGATGTAGGCTAAATTAAAAACATAATTTATAAGGTATATTTTATATGGATATTTTTAACTATATATCCTTATAGCATAAATTGTTTTTAGAAAAGGCCCCTGGAGTATTTAAGTTGCCATATACTAGACCACATTAAAACTCAATAAACTCTAAAATTAGAAAATATAAAAGTCCTTCTACCTAGACATTTTAACTGCCTTGTTAATTTATTATTCAGTCAAAGGGGAAATAAAATTTCAGGTGTAACATTTTAGGAAAACAAACAAACAAAAACATTGCAGACCGAAATACATAGGAAACTGCTAAAAGCAGTACTAGGGAAATGGCCTCACCTTGACAACTCACCACAATATAAAATAAAGGGTGACAATAGATGAATTGAACTTCTGACTCAAAGACAGACAAAGAACAAAGATAAACTGAAGATAAAGAACAAAAGAGAGAATATAAATAAAAAATTAAAGTTGAGTTTGAATTATGTAAATATCAGAATAATTTGAATTATGTAAATATCATCTAATAACCCAACATTTTCATTTCAGAGACTCTGAATTGCAGTCCAAAAAGATTAAGATGTCATAAAACCACAACTAACATCTTTATCTCCTTACTCCCGGTCAAGTGCTCATGTGACTGAAGTTTAGGAAAGGTAGCAATTAAGTTAGATAATCACGTCATGAAAAAAGAGTCTTGGAGGAATCTGAGATTTGGCTAAGTGGAGTCAAAGAGAGGATGCCAGGACAGAAGCTGGCAACAATGGATAGCCAGGCAATGGCCCGTGCTTGGGGAAGTCCAGAACAATGTTTACTGGACAAGTATCGAATGGTTGATGATAATGACAAGAATAAACCCATAGAGATGTAAACATTTAATAAATAATTACAAACATTCTTATGAAAGAGAACTTAAAAAAAAAAGAGCTAATGAATGATTAGCCTGTTATGTAAGGATTGCATTTTGAAACTATATATAACAAAGAAAGCATTTAGTGTCTAAAAGGCAATGTTAAGGAAAACTCGTTACCTGGGAAAACTGCCTGTGGTGAAAATAGATATTTCCTGCATTGAAGTAAGCCAGTGAATACGTAGGATTTAGGGAAATTGCTGCTTGATAGTCTTTCATTGCATTCTGTTGTTGACCCATAAACTCGTGAATCACACCACGATTTGTTAAGAATTCTGCTGTAGTATTGATCTGCAATATAATAGTATGAGTATTTAGCATCTGGGAATAGTGTTTATCTCCAATTTCAAGTCTAAAAATGAATGTTATGAAATCTACTTGTGGGAAACTAGTAATTTTATAGTGCAGGTGAAACCCATTAGAGCAAATATTTTGAGAAATGACAGGGTATGAAGTTGATTCAAAGTCAACCTTTGTTGATTTGGTTGCAATAAAACAAATAATCTTAGTGCTTTACTCAGTTCCTTTCCAAAAGATAGACACAGTGGTAGTGGGGAGGGGGGGCGAGGGGGAGGTTGTCTGTTTAGCTCTGTTAAGCTGGAGAAGAAATTAAATAGTTAATATGTTTATTTGTCCTAGGTAGTAGCAATTATCTTTCAGTTCTTTCCTTTTTCTCATCTCAACGATTACAAAATCTGCCCATTTCTACAAAAACAGAATCCAAACTCCAGAAGAAAAGAGAAAGATTTTTCTGTCACTGTATACAAAACCTAAGATTTTTATTTGCCATTTCACTACAGAAGGATTTTGGAATTTATATTGTTCTTTCTTTAGTTCCTTTGAACCCAGAACATTATTTTATTTTTTGCATTTATTTTTTTATTACAAACTAATATTTATGTCCCATGAAACTATAAATTGCATTTACTGACAAGAGTCAACATTTGTCATGAGTTTGTATTTTGGATTTTAAATGTTATTTACGTTATAAAATTGACAAACCATGATAACTCTTTAGGATTCTTATGGAAAAAGAAAACATACAAATATCATTTTCCCTATAAGTTACTTTAAAAAGTAACCAAGAAGTTACATAACCCTATTTATTAATGGTGCTAATTTATGCCAATGATAATATAATCTAAGTGCATTTTTACCTTTATGGCAGCATTAATGTCTTGAATTGCGGCAAAATTATCACCCATCTGAAGAGAGACCACAGCTCTTCCTTCATAGGCTAAGTAGCATTTTGGATCAACTTCTATGGCAACGGTAAAGTGATTCCAAGCTTTCTGGAATTTTCCTTGGGCCTAAAATAAGGTTTCATTTACAGGAAGTTAGAAATTGTCTATAACATGACAAGTTAGAAATTGTCTATAATGTGACAAATGTTTATGGTTCTAACTTAATCAGTTAAAGCCTTCAGTAAGGGCCAATTTATATTGTGCTAAATCCAAGATATTAAAAAAAAAAGTAGATTGTACTGTGAGTGCACTCAATTGACTAAATTACCTCTGAGTATTTATACTAACATTTTAATTAATTAAAATAAATCTACTTGTCAGAGTCATCTCTTATGCCAATCTTGGAGAACACTAATGCTTCTGACAATCACCACCATGAGGTTTACTTGAGCTCCATACACACACAGGTAGGGATTGTATTTATTCCTTGGCATTGAATCTCCAGCTATACATAACATATACATAATGAAAATAACAAAATAAATGTGTTGAGAATAAACTAATAGCGTAAAACCTATTTTGACAGATTTTACCAGCATCTAGAATTTTAGAATCACTATACATATTTCATGGAAAAATGCATTCAAATCTACCAAGTATCTGTTCATACAAACCTTAGCAGCAACTGGAAAATAAGAACAAAGGTTAGGAGAGGGGTGCTGTAAACTGAAAGATGTCCAAGTATTTCCAAGGGAAGACCAGCTAGCAACTAAATACCTCATCACCGTAAGGCAGTGAGCTGATAAATTCATGGAGGTCCAGAGTCTGTCTGTCCTTTATTCTCATAGGTTAAAAATCCACCTTGCCAGAAGCTGCCCCACATACACCAAACTGAGCCCAATGACTCTTACATAAAACTAATATTTTAACTATACACTGTTTAACCAGCAAATCTTCTGCCTCTGTACAAATTATGTGAAAATCAACACTGTCACGACAAATTCATTTGAGAAACAAGAATAAGAATATTAAGCTGCAGACAGCCTCACAACAGGATATCTGTCATCTGTTTCTGACATCTGTTTTGGCTAACTTCTATATCGCTAGTGGTAGGCACACAGTAGAGAAATCTTTGTTGAACAAATGGTTACTCTTTCCCCTGAGCAGAAATTGGATGAACCTCTGTAACTCTTCTAAGTCCTTCCTTTCCTGACTCAATCCTTCCTCATACTGATGTTTCTCAATCTTCTTTCAGGTTGATATATACAAAGTGAGATCTTCATAAAACAAAACTCTGATGTCACTGCTTTGGTTAATTATATTAGCATTTTTAACTGGCCTGAAAGGCCTTCACCTCCAGTCATTTTCCAATTCTCTAGCCTTGTCCTACAACACTCTCTTCTTCCCGTAACATTCCATCCACTTGGGCCCTCTGTTTTTTCACAAGACGTTCTAATGGGTTGTTCACTGTATCTTAGCCCCAATTCTTAATTCTGACGGATTACTAGTCTTTCACACTCCCTTTAATTGTTAATTTCTCAAAAAGCCCTCCCTTACCCCTTCAACAAATCTAAGTTCACTTGTTATAAGTTGTCCTAAAACACATCTTTTTCCTTTGTTGCACTTATCATAAGTATAATTAAATAATTATTCACATGATTGCTACTCATCTCTCTATTAGGCAGTAAACTCTAAAAGAAGAACCAAGTATATTTGGTTTACTGCATATCACTAGGCCTAGAGCAATTCTTATCCTATATAGGTGCTCAGTAAAATGCCTTTTGAATGCAATGCATGACAATGTTAACACATTTCATTGGATTGCAATCAGCTCTAGCAGCTTTGGAAGTCATCCTGTCTCTTCAAGCTGATTTTGCAAATTTCTACTGTGATCCAATAATGGCTAATTTTATGTTTAAGTCTCAGAGGGCCATCTTATTTCCCTTATTATGAGTTCTTGGGCACACTTCACTATAGCTGCCAATCCTAACAATCAACTCCAATGTTATTAATATTATTAGATCAGCCAAACTCATTTATTTTCAAATTTAAAAAAATCAACTGTAATTGCAGATTAATAAGAATTTCTGCAAATTACAATATTTTGAACATATTTGTTGTCCATTATCTAAAACTTTGAATATTGAAAAAAGATTTTAAAAAAGAGAAGAAAAATTTAATTACTCAGTTCCTCTTCATGGAATATAAAGCACACTTAGCACTTTATTCCAAGGATGTCGCTACATATATTATTAGTGCAAATAGGTTCGTGAGTGCATGGGTCAGGTCAGTGTGTTCCAGAAACCACTCAGAGACCTGTGTAGTGACACAGAGAGTAATACTTTCCCATCTTGCTGAAAGGACAAACACCTAGTCTCTTGCCTGCCCAGTAAGTTCTCACTCACTGCCATTTGGAAGATGACCTGAATCCCTGTACAGTGGTTATCTGACCCATTGTATGGCTAAAGTCCACTTCAAAACTCTCACCCATTGCTTATTCTCACCCATTAGCTTTTCATTAATTCAACAGGACAATAGCTCTGGGGTCCAATACAGGTTAGTGAAACAAATGTTAGCCAGGTTTGTTATATGTGAAACCCATCAGGCAAATTTCAAAAGATATAAGTGTGGGGGTAAGGTAAGGCAGGGCACAGGTGTTAAGGAATCTCAGGTTTGAAGGGTCATCACCTCACTATGCACCAGGCCCCTGGGTGTGGTCCCCAGGCAGCCTCCCTGTGACTAATAAACCCTCGCTTCTCACTGCTGCTCTAACCTTAAGGGAAAGGTAAAATGTACATAACCAAGGAAATAACATGTATCCTAATCACCAGTAAAGGGCCAAATATATTCTTCTCCTTTTTCCAAAAGGAATTTTTATGAACTAATATGTTATTATAGAATACTACCTGTAAATTATAGCCTAAACTAATTCTGGCTTTTGTGTATGTTGGATTAATGCGCAACACTTTAAGAAAGTCCTTCTGTGCTTGTTTGGTAGCTTCATCATGGCCGTATTCCATGTAAGAATTCCCCCGTCCAACATAAGCATCCAGAAAACATGGATCAATTTTAAGAGCCCAGGTGAAGAAATCAACAGCTTCTTCAAACTCCTTATTTCTGAAAATAAATGAAAATATTGATGTTTTCTGATGTATTTTCTAAGTGCTTTTCTGTATATAATTTATCCATGAAGATTTGCATTGACCCTTATAAAAAAATCTTTCATTTTTATTATCCATCATAGGAAGTGAGTGGATGAGTTCATATGACCTAAGGAAGACTGACAGGGTCTTTGAAGATTTTGGTGAAAGGAAAAAGGCAGAATATGTTGGGATGATATTCTAAAGTTCTTTTTTCAGAACTATACAAGTATGAATGGCATTCCCGAACTTGTTTTTAACAGCTATCAGCGGCCAGTACAGAAAAACATACACTATTAATGATGAAAATACACTATTTAAATCAGATTAAAATAAATGTATTTATGTATTTCACATTTCCTTATACAATGAAAGGAACCAAATTTTTATCACATGGCAGGCCTATATCAGATCTTCTATAAAGGGAAATGCTTTCTTTATGACACCAGGAAAGGAGAAAAGAAAAAAAAAAGTGAAAAGAAAAAAAAGAAAAAAAATGTGAACACATGTGAATAAATGATAACTCTATCTCTCATCCCTAATTATTCTCTTGTGGTAGGATGAGAGCTAGTAAAATAATCAAATATTTGTTCGTGGGCAGATATAGTCACTTTTCCATCGTATATGCATATCTAATAATTATATTCAGTCTCTAGAATGAGGGAGCTAACACTGAGTAACTTCTTACATACCACGTACTGTGCTAAATGCTTTACCTATGCTATTTCACTTAATCCCTCCAACAATTCTTAAGCTAGTTATAATTTTCTACATTTTGTAGATGAAAAGAAAATGGCTCAGAAAAGTCTGTGTGCAGTAAATAGCATAGTGACGTTCAACAGTGTACAATATCTAGGATTCAGACTTGGGTAAACCATAACCTCAAACGTCACGCTTTTTCATGTGGTCATCTCTGCTCACATTCTTTGCTTTAAATCTACCTACTGTTGGTGCACAAGATCTGATATCTCAACAGTGTAGTCAGAAGAAAGCTCAGACGTAAACCTGAATGTGTAAATTAATATTAATTTTTCAAAATTGTTCTGAAGAGCAAATGAGCACGTGTGAAAACCACTGAGCAAAGAAACCCTCAATAAAGATGGCCATCTTTCTCCCAGCCTCTTCTTCATTACTTCTCAAAACGGTCTCAAAATTTAACAAGATGCACCACTACTTTACTAATTTTTCCTTCATAAAATACATGGAGCCCAGGGAAACTATTTTAGACTGTCATCTCCTAGATATTACTCAGGAATATCTCTTTATAGTGTTCCCCAAACTTCAGCCCCTCCCTTGTGACAGCTGCCCTATGTTCTACCTACGCTATCATTTACTGAACATTTTTCTTTAGGCCAAATCACTGTTTTTTACTTAACTCAATTTATTTTTTTTTTAATGTTTATTTTTGAGAGAGAGAGAGAGAGACAGCATGAGTGGGGTAGGGGCAGAGAGAGAGGAAGACAGAATGTGAAGCAAGCTGTAGGCTGTGAGCTGTCAGCACAGAGCCTGACTCACAAACTCACAAACTCACTCAAACTCACAAACTGTGAGATCATGACCTGAGCCAAAGTCAGACGCTTAACCGACTGAGCCACCCAGGCACCCCTTAACTCAATTTATTTTAAAAGACAACTTAATTTCAATCCCGTAAGTAGAAAATTAATATTTCATACCATAAATAGAAAGCAACCGTAAAAATAAATAGCTATTGGAGTTGGATACTATGGTCTGTAGAAAACTGAACCGGAGTTCTATTACAAAGTGTTGGAAAGTTATTAAGACTAGATTTTGGCTGAGACTTTGCCCTTGATGTATTCATAAGGTTTGAGAAAGAATTCAGTTTGAGGCTGAAAAGTAATTCAGTTTCTCACAATGTGATTCAATATTGTTTAATGCCTAAGCCATGAAGAATAATTGTGGTACTTAGGATATTTGCTGCATGTTTTGGCAAACACTCCCCAAACATGGGGCATCAGGTGTTCTGTCAGAAGATCATACAAGAATCAACAGTGAAATACCAGGAAGCTAGCTAGTCCTTCCTTCTAGTATAGGCAGGCAAAAGTGAACATTCACATACATGAGTCAGTTGGTACCCACTGAGTTCTCTCTGTGGATTGTTACTAAGAAAACACAGGTTCACTTCCCTCAGTAGTTTACAGTGAAATTGTGCTTCTCTCCTGATTACTGGCACTATTGGAGAGGTAAAAGTTCACTGAATATAGGGTAACAATGCCTGAGGCTGCAGTCTCACTGCTTACAGGAATCATTCTAAAAGTGGATAACGCATTCTGTTTTCCTTTGTACCTCTCAATCCCCTTCACCTATTTTGCCCATTCCCCATCCCTGCCCTTTCTGGAAACCACCAATTTGTTCTCTGTAGTTAGGAGTCTGTTTCTGTTTTTGTTTGTTTGCTCATTTGTTTTGTTTTTTAACTTCCACATTTGTCATTCTCTGCCTGATCTATTCGACTTAGCATAATACCCTCTAGGTCCATCTATGTTGTTGCAAATGGCATTCTTTTTTATGGCTGAGTAATTCCAGTGTGTGTGTGTGTGTGTGTGTGTGTGTGTGTGTGTGTACCACATATTCTTTATCCATTCATCTATTGAAGGGCATTTGGGTTACTTCCATATCTTGGTTATTGTAAATATGCTGCAATAAACATAGGGCTGCACAGATCTTTTCAAATTAATGTTTTTGTTTTCTTTGGGTAAAGTAATGGAATCACTGGATCATATGGTATTTCTGTTTTTAATTTTTTAAGGAAATTCCTTAATGTTTTCCACACTGGTTTCACCAATTTACATTCTAAACAGTGCACCATGAGGGTTCCCTTTTGTCCACATCCTCGCCAACACTTGTATTGTCTTTTTGGTACTAGCCATTCTGACGGGTGTGAGGTAATCTCTCATTGTGGTTTTGAGTTGCATGTCCCTGGTGATAAGTGATGTTGAGCATCTTTTCATGTACCCTTTGGCATCTGTATGTTTTCTTTGGAAAAATATCTATGCAAGTTCCCTGCCTATTTTTGATCTAATTATTTGGGGGAGGGAGGGGTTGGTGTTGAGTTGTATAAATTCTTTATATATATTAGATATTAACCCCTTATCAGATATTTATTTTGAGAGAGAGAGAGAGCATGAGCTGGGGAGGGGCAGAGAGAGAGAGAGAGAGAGAGAGAGAGAGAATCTCAAGCAGGCTCTGCACTGTCAGCACAGAGCCTGACATGGGGCTTGAACCCACAAACTGTGAGAGCATACCTGAACAGAAATCAAAAGTCAGATGCCTAACTAACTGAGCTACCCAGGTGTCCCTAAACTAACAAATTTTAAAAGAAAAAATGAGGCAATAAATCAAAGCTATTTTTCTATACCTATCTAGTTATCAGCCCTAAAGTTTAATGAGCACCTAGTCTATTCGGGCTAAGTAAATAATTATTAAAGCTTAAAGCTGGAAAGGAACTTTGAAAGACACCTCGCAAGTTCTTCAAAGCTGACAATGACTAAAAATTAAGTCCAGAGGAGGTGGACAGTGCCAAAACCAGAGACTTCCCAGAGACTTCTGTCTTCCCAGAGACAGAAAAAGAAATGACACAGATACCACTATAGACATAGCAATTTCATTTTTCTGAAGATGTCAATATCACACAATATCCTAGATTGAAGCTCTTGTTGAATAATCACATGTAGTTAAACAATTGGGAAACAATAGTAAACAACTGGTAGAGTATCTATGTTCTATCAGGATACATATTAATCAAGACATAAATTGTTAAGCATCAATTACAAATATATATAAAAGTATATTAAATTAGTTTTTCTAAAATAAAATGTGCTTTTATAAATTTAAAAATAACGTGATCACTGGGGAAGATGCATGATTTTCATTACAATGTCCATAACTATGGACCATGTGCTGAGTGTGCAGGTGAGGCCACAGACACAAAGGTCCACTGCATTTTCAAATTAATCACATACGTGACCAGATGTGCGCTACTGAGTTGTACAAATAAATCATAAATACCTCCCAAAACTAAAGAATGTGGTTTGCAGAGTCCAGGATTCAAAAATATTTTATGCAAATGTAATAATAGGAAAATAAATGTGCCAGAGTAAAAAGTGGATAGGATATATAATTCTGAGTAAATCAGGCTTTCTCTCTGCGCCATTTTTTTTTTAATCTGAAGGTGGCTTTCTCAAAGAGATCTAAAAATTAACTCTACCATAACACTCTTAGTGACCAAATTGGACAACAAGTAGGATATTCAGCCTAAGGAATGTTGTCTCCTAGCAACGACAAGAGTGAGAGCCAGAGATATACAAAGGCATACTTCAAAAGTCTGCAACCCCATGAGTTCAAAGATCAAAGTCCTAAAATTTAAAGATTTATTCCTTTTTCTTTTTTTGAATTTTCCAAATGAAAAAACTTTTACTTTCCCCGCTAGAAGACATCAATAATGAATCTCAATACTTAGAAACCATGCTGCTGTGGTAAAAGTATGTTATGGCATACCTTGAAAAGCAAAAATACGTTTCCTGAAATAAATACAACCAATCACTAAACATTCCTTATTGCCAAATTCAGTAAAACTGAAACCACATGGAATTGGGACTGTTGAGTTATCAGGGCTTTACTGTTGATTTAAATTCTACTTTTATTAAAGGACAATAGAGATTCCAGTCGGCTGATGAAAGTTGGGTTATTTGGAATTGCAAAGCAGTATCAGCTTAAGGAGGCTCTGCCATATAGACTCAGTGATTACATTTCATAAAAGAGATCGGGAACTGACAGAGAGAGAACTTTACTGTCTCTAATAGTTGCTAAACATAGGAATGAGGTTAGGAAAAATTTTGGAGTCTTTTTTTTTAATTTTAAGAGAATACAATGACCTCAGACATTTTTGGTCTGCACTCACCCACCAAAACAAACACATCAGTCATCATTAGTCCATCTCTCTTTAAGAATGACAATTACCTAAAGAGATGGGTTATGCAAAGGTTGCTGGATTAACACAGACAGTGGTGTGACTATGTTTTGCTGTCTATAGAAAAATAAATGCTTTTTAACTCAGTGATGCCTTTCACAAGTACCAGTTATTAGATTACTATGTTTGTTAAAAAAAAAAAAAAAGTCTTACTCTCACAGGGAAATGTAGTCTGTACTACACCTATGTCCTAAAGGGAAAAATAGAATGTTGATTTCCTAAATAATTCAAACTGTATTCTATTCTCTAAATTGGATATTTACATAGCTTAGTCTACATAATTTATGAATATCCTAATTTCCCTTCCAATTAATTGCTATTGTTTCATGAAAAATAATGCTGTAAACTATTACTTACTCAAATACATTTTATTCCACATTAAAATCTTCATGTGTGAACCTCTATGCTTTTAAAAGCAAAATGACCAGAAATTAATTTTTAGATGCTAAATGTATATGTAGAAACACTATAGTTAACAAAATATATCTACTCTAATACTATCTAAGGTTTTTTCAGTGTTTATTTATTTTTTAGAGAGAGAAAGACAGAGCGTGAGTGGGGTAGGGGCAGAGAGAGAGGGAAACACAGAATCTGAAACAGGCTCCAGGCTCTGAGCTGTTAGCACAGAGCCCGATGGGGTCTCAAACTCACAAACCGTGAGATCATGACCTGAGCCGAAGTCAGACACTTAACTGATTAAGCCACCCAGGTACCCCCAATACTATCTAAGTTATTAACTGATCACCATCTGTATTTTAGCCTATGTAACTGCTCTTTTCTCCCCTTCTATAACTTACTTATGTTTATAATATCCCCAGAAACAGGTAACAATGTTTTAGTAATATGGGTTTTTTTTTTTTGCAGATTTCATTGTATTTTGTGGATATTTACTGGTATTATTGTAATTGGTTTTAGATTTAGAACTATGTTGTCTAAATGCAAAATATTCTTGAAAATGTATTACTTTTTGAAATCACCCTCTCTTCCAAGAAACATGCTTTTTAAAAGCTAGTTCCATTTTATGAATAAAATTAATTAATTTGATTTTATTTTTAGCTATTTCAAGCTATGCATGATTTTATTCAGTATATTACCAAGGTCCTGTCCTGGGGTGTAGCAGGTGGGTACCGCAATGCCATGATACAGGTATTTTCTTCTACACTTGGCTAAATCACTTATTGGAAGGTAGAAGGGTGCTAATGACACATTCAGGTGTGCCCCCCACTACTTCATAGGGAGTCTTCGTGTCTCTCCCCATTTTTGTACTCTGTTACTTCCACAGCATTTTCCTCTGTTTCTTCTATTCTTCTATCATTACTATAAATTTGTTGGTCCTACCTGCTTTCATGTCAACATACATTGCACTCCGTACCTGTGATGGCACATGGCAGTGGCTTGACAAAGGCTCACATTAGTCTTGCTTATCAGCGCAGCTTGTTTAAAATCCTGAAACAGTTTTACAGGGCTTTGTTAATTTTGCAACATGATCTTCTGTGCTTTCTTAAACTTCCTTCTAACTTTGATTCTACCACAAACATACTTAACACAAACATTAAAAATATACATCTTCCTAAAACTTTTTTTTTCCTTTTAGCAACACAGCTAGTGAGAATCGATGGAGCAGAGGAAACCCATAACTGAAAACTCACTCGGATTCTTACGCTACTAGTCTCCACTTTCCTTGTGGTTTTGGCCTGATGTGTGTAAGGAGATATTTGCACCTTCCCTGACACACCACCTACACTTGCACTGAGGGCAGGCGGGACTGGTTCCGGGATCCGGAACCTTTGTGGTTTTGCCCTGATGTGTGTAAGGAGATATTTCATTTGCTTTCTTTTAATTGTTTTTTGTTTTTGTTTTTGTTTTCTGAGTGCACATCACCAGAAACATCCTCATCTAGATAGAAAGAGAAATTCACTTGGAGACAAGCTTTGGCAATACATGTCTATAACACAAGCAGATACTCAGGCCCAGTTAAAGCGTATAACTGGGCCTTTCATGTGGATTAGCTAAGGCTACTCCTACCTTTGGAATCCACACTTCTGGGAAGGAGTGTATCATTTTGTGCAGGAATCCTAGAAGCCTCCTGAGAGGGAGCAATGTAAACTCTAACCCCACGATTTTGAGTTAGAGAAGTCAGCTAGGATAGACCTGAATGACCCTGGGGAAGAGGCTGTTAAGAGAATTAAAAGTGCTAAATCTGATGCTGTGGCCCTAACGTTGTCCTCTAGTAGGTGCCGGAGATGGGCTAAGCTTAACAGATCGTCTCCCTGTCCTTCTCTGTTCCCCCTTTTCTATCTCCTTCCCATCTTTCTTCCACAAACCTTCCAGGGCTGTGCCAGAGGGAAGCTGGCTGTCTTTTGGGGATAGAATGAGTTTTCTGCAAATACTGGGGTGAAAGATGGAGTAGTGGGGTCAAATGAGCATTCTGCGATCCTACTGGGGGAGGAAGGTATTAGTTACCGAGACCAACCCGCGAATATGGATTCCCCACTTAGATTCCTGAAGTAAATTTTGATACCAAATGGAAATATTCGGGAGAAAATAAGAAAGTCATTGTCTAATCAAATATAATCTAATCAAATATGCTGGTAACTAACTCCTCTAGAAGGATCATTTGGCTAAAATAGAGGCAAATTTGTAAGTGTGAGATTTACTTAAATGTTCCTATTAATTTGAGGAGTTGTGGGGAGTGATCATAAACCTAAAAGGTTGAGAATACCAATTTCCATTTTGTAATCAGATAAAATTTATAAATGTCAACCTGACTTTATATATATAACCATTATTACACTATATGGTAATTAGACATTAATGATCAGCAATAGACATAAATGATGACTGTTAGCATTACTCAAAATAAAGCTATCAGCATTTTTATTATTTTTCTCATCTGCATTAATCTTTTCTTTAATATGGATATCATAAATAACAAACCACGCCAAGTCATTTTTACACAAAGCAAAGTCCCAACTCTCATTCCCTCCACTGATTTGAGTTTATTTGTAAAGACCTTCACCCACACTGTCTTGCTTTCTGTGTCAGAGGGTGGGCTGGGACCTCATTCGTGCCTGTCTCTTCTGGATACCTGCTCCATCATAGTCCTGCTGTTTTCTGTACCTTTAATCCTTGTCTCACTGCCCCACCCTAACGTGCCTTCCCTCAATCCTCCCACTATCAAACTACACATGCCCTGTCATTCTAGTTCTTGTCCTCGAAAGAACATCTCCTTGAAAGCATGGTCAACACCAATGGCTGCCATGTCTCCACATTCCCTCAACTTCTACTTGTTGTTTAATAAGGCCAATTTTAGGGGTGCCTGTGTGGCTTAGTTGGTTGAGTGTCCAACTTCAGCTCAGGTCATGATCTCATTGTTCGTGAGGTCGAGCCCCGTGTTGGGCTCTGTGCTGACAGCTCAGAGCCTGAAGCCTGCTTCAGATTCTGTGTCTCCCTCTCTCTCTGCCTTACTCTGCTCGTTCTCTGTCTCTCTCTCTTAAATATATATAATAAACATTTAAAAAATTAAGAAAAAAATAAGGCCAATTTTATTTTGTAATTTGTAAACTGCCTCTAAAGACATTTGTTGTTTATTTATTTTTATTCTTATCAAAGCAACCCGTGTATACAGTGTATAGGGTCTAATAAAACTAGAAAGCTTACAGTGACCTCCTGTTCCCCCTCTCCTTACTTGATTCCCACTCCCCAGAGGCAATTCTTTTTACAACTTGCTGTTTTTTGTTTTGCTATTTACCTTCCAATTTCTAAATAACATGAGTATCCTATCAGGTTTAACTTCCACCATAGGATAATACTTAGCTATCTTACACCATCGTTCCATGCACCTCACACCTCCTGCCACCATCCCATATACCTATGGCCATGCATTTGTTGGTTTCAGTCTCTGTTTTACTTCACTCAAGTGTAGGAACCTTGGTACTCATTTATTTTTAAGTTTGAGGTATTAAAATCTTGAGTAGTAGTTTGGGGTGCCATGAACAACTCTTTTCCACTATCTTGAACTTTGTGGAATTATATATTTTTTATTCCTTTACTGTCTTCCTGGTAGGTTTTCAAGAGGACAAAGGGATAAACAAATGTTCTTAATCCAACCAGCTTAACTATTAACTTCCTAAACAATGCCAGTCTAAATGCTGCATTCTACTTCCTGGTCAACGTGTTCTTATGAAGGTCATACAACTTTCAATTAACTAATAAGTTTTCAGTACTCATCCTACTTAACCTCACTATTAATCAATTACTCCCACTAAAAAATTTTCCCTGGGAAGTTTTAAGACTGTTTCTCTTGCTTGTTTTATTTAGCCATCTTAATATTAAAAGTCATATACTTTCACTGGGTTTTTTTCAACTTGCATTTTTTAATTTAGTTTTTAAACTAATTTTTTTACTTTACATGAAAAAAAACTCTTTTTTTCTGTTTTTACTTTTAATTAGTGGTTGCAGGGCATGCTTTTTTCCTAGACTTTTACCTATTTATATCATTTAAAGTATATTTCTTATAGCCAGAATATAGTTGGGGCTTTTTAAAAATTCCAATCTGATATTCTCATTATTTTAATTGGCACATTTTGCCCTTTTCCATTTAATGTAACATCTGATATGATTAGATTCAGGTCTACGATTTTATTATTTGTTTTCTGCTGGTTTTCTCTGTTTTCTGTCCCTGTGTTTTCCCTTTCTAGACTTATTTTGATTTATTTTAAGTTTTTAAACATTGGATTTTAATTAATCTATGGTCTTTTTTACTAAGGAGGCCACATTTGGGCAGAAACTGAAATGAAAGCAAGATAGGCACCACAGACAGATCAGTGGGAAGAGTGTTCCGTGCTTGCTTAGGGAATCACTTGTGTGAGGGCTCTTAGGCAGGAAGGGAGCCTGCCATTTCCAAGCAAAAGCAAAAGGCCAGAGTGGAGTGACTTGCGTGAAGAAAAGAAGAGCATTTGACCATGAAGGCAGATCAATGGGCAACAGTCAGACCATGTAGGGTCTTGGCTGGCCATAGTCAAGGATTCATATTTTATGCTCAATGTGATGGGAAGCCACTGGAAGGTTTTGAACAAAGGAATAACTTGATCTTCTTTATGTTTTTAAGAGGTCTCTCTGGCTGCTGTGTGAAGAACAGCATGTAGAGGAACAAGAGCAAAAGCAGAAAGGCAATTAAGAAGCTACTACAGGAGTCCAGGGAAGAGATGGCAAAGGCCTGAATTAGGAGGACAGCAGTGGCAAAAATGAGAAGTGATGAATTCAAAATATGCTTCGACAGTAGAGCTGATTGGACTTGCTCATGAGTTAGATGTGGGGTAAAGAAAGAGAAGGGTCCAGAATGATTCCCCTGAGACCATGAGGTCCTCAAGAACTGGAACTCTGGTCTTCCTGATTCCCAAGGCTTCAATGCCAATGCCAGTAACCTGCTTTTTCAGAGAGAACATAGGATTTGGAATCAAGAAAGATTGGAGCTCAAATCTTGCCCCAGTACTTCTTAGTTGAAAGATTTTATTAAGTACTAAATAAATACGTACTTGTTAAATAACATGGGTCCTATATTAAATTCTCCAGCAGCTGAGGTATTTTGCTCCCAACCCCTACTGTCCTCACTTGCTCCACCCCAACACTGGTGCCCAGAGTTCCAGAGCTTACTTGCCTGCTCCAAAGAAGTGATGGAGCTCTACCTACCTGAGAGAATTCTGAATGGTGTATCTCAAAACCAAAACCTGAAGGAGTTCAAATCTTGAAACTGCATTTCATCACAGTATAAATTGCCTAGAATAAGTTTTCTCAGGCACTTCCTTAACAATAAGTAATTCTGGGGGGGGGGGGGAGGGGGGCAGAATCTCAAAAGATGGCTCCCAGGCATAGGAAAATAATATAAGCCATGTCTGGAGGTGAAAAAATTAGGGACCACTCCACTCCGTATTATTCTGTTGTGGTTCTTCAGACACACAAAAGCAAAATGTCACTATTTAACTACAACCCTCAAATTGCTATTTAATTTTTGCCTCATATCAATTCCAAAATTAATTTAAAAGAGAAAATACAAATAAGATAAAAATGATAATAGTGAATTTTGTTTAATTATAACTAATTATTTTT
Organism: Prionailurus bengalensis; assembly: GCF_016509475.1. Lineage (NCBI taxonomy): Eukaryota > Metazoa > Chordata > Mammalia > Carnivora > Felidae > Prionailurus > Prionailurus bengalensis. The sequence continues at coordinate 87,414,523 of NC_057355.1, read as the reverse complement.
TTAATTTTTTAATGTTTATTTTTGAGAGGGAGAGACAGAGAGAGACAGAGAGCCAGACAGAGCACAAGCAGGGGAGGGGCAGAGAGGGAGGGAGACAGAGAACCCTAAGCAAGCTCTGAGCTGTCAGCACAGAGCTCGACACAGGGCTGGAACTCATGAACCGCGAGATCATGACCTGAGCCAAAGTCGGAGGCTTAACCAACTGAGCCACCCTGGTGCCCCAATAATTAATTATTAAAATACATTTTAAACCACCCGTTTTTCTTCTGATACACTACAGATGCTATCTTCCATTGCAATTCTGAGTGCCTGAGTGCCTGTTTCCACTAAAAAGGCTATTCCCAGTAGCCTATTTTGAGCACCTATTTTCTCCCCTAAACAAAACAAACAGATTTATTTTGATATATTGTCAATGGGGAATGAGGAAAATTGTGAATGAGAAAGAATTATCACTGAGCAGCAAAATAAATCAATACGTAAATCATTCTATTTGCCAAATAATTGAGTTTTGTGTGTAGCCAAAATATTCCCTGGGGGGAGGTGAGTGTTTTGATACTTCATCAAATCAGAAACATTTTTTTTTTACATATTAGATGTTTCCCTGTAATCAAAGCAAAGTAAACATACACGATTTCTTGGCAAAGATTCTCTTATTCATTCAAAGTACTTCAATACAATTCTTGCTAAAGTTGTTATTGCTCATTAATATTGCCATTTGATACCAAAAGAAACTTGTTCACTAGTTTTCAGAACAGAACATGCAATATCAAATAGGTTCATTTTTGCAAGGAAACAAGGTTTACCTCCAATGCGAAAGTATACTGCTCTAACTCTACATAGATGAGTCCACGGTTAATGAAGGTGTTTAACATCACAGTTTCTCCAGCATCGAGAAGCAGCACAATGCCATAATCTGTTAATGCCTAAAAATAAAATAACCACTTACAACCTGGATTCAACTCTAGAGTCTCACTACACTGGCTATGAACAAATGTGTTTATGCCCAAACTAGGACCTCACATCAGTTCTTTAATATGGCGTACATTTATGGCCAAAAATAGTCATTTATATTTAAAGGGTCCCCTTAACTAAGTGTTACAGATACTGCTATGCTTTAATAAATGGTCCACACTGCTCGCTTTTCACATGTTATCTGTGAAATGCTTCTAAGCACTTTTATTGTGTATGGTTTGGTGGGGGGGCATGCAACACCCTCCCTCACCTCAGTAGTTTCACCAAATGACTGTTGACATGAAAGCAGAGCACTTGCTACCTTTTAAAATTTAATTTATTTTTAGTGTTTTATTGTTTTCCTCACGGAAACCTAAGTTTTATGGAGGTAGAGCTTATCTATTTTGCTCACCATTGTAAAGCCAGTAACTAGTTCAGTGCCCGTACATAATAGAAATCAGATAAATTTTTGTTGAATAAATCATGAATCAATGTAAATAGATTTTAATAAACAATAAATAAGCACTCTTTTGATAAGCACTTTGATAAGCATATTTGTATTCTGTAAGACATTATTCTAAACTAAGAATGATCAACTCATAGGACCTTTCTCCATTACTTTAATCTTTTTAAATTACATTATTCACTGACTAAGTATGTTTTTACTGGTCATCTACTCTATGCCAGGTACCAGGAATACGGCAAATTTGGGTTGGAACTAAATCTTTTAACTCATTTTCCTGCTGAATATTTTGTCCAAAAAAGCCATATGGTTTCATCAGAAAAGGGCCAAAACGTACACACTTGTAGCACATACTAACTGAAAATGCAAATAATATTATTTTGCTATTTGCTCATTGGTCCTTCTCTAGTGTTTCATTACTAGGCACTCAAGTGTCTAAAAGAACTGTACAATTAAAGGTCCTATATGTTCATTGTGACATAATTATCAGTGGGCCTATGCCAGGGCTGTAAAAATAATTTGTAATACTTATAAAACAAAAACAAAACTAGAATGTTAGCAATTTTCCTTTCACAGAATAACAGAATGTAAAATCTGTAAGATGCCTTAGAGATCCACTAAGCAACTGAATATGTGACACAAGAGGAAACAGAAGCTGGGAAATGAGATTTCATGAAGGTCAATGAGCAGGATTTGGATCGTGCCTCTGCTATTTTTACTTAGCTTTTCAGTCTTGGGAAAATTGCTTAACACTAAGCCTCAGTTTCTTCGTCTGCAAAACTGGGAGGTAATTTATCATATTGTTGTTGTAGAAGTCCACTTAAAAATATTTGACTTTATGCTGGTAAAGGATTTAGCCCTGTGTTTGTCACCCAATAAGCCCTAAGTAAGTGGTAACTGTTACTTATATTAATACACGGTGGTAGAAAGCAGAATTCACCTTTTGTTAGTTTTTATGAAAGTATATCTTGGAAGAAAGCCTAAGTACATTTTCTACAGAAAGATACTTGGGTTTCCTCAGTCTAGTGATGGCAGGAATCACTGTTTCTCCCTGAGAAACAGGGAGGTAGACAAAAAGAGAGGAGGTGACACTGTTAAATGACATCCGGTCCACATGCTCGATGTCAGATGGTTTTACAAAGCCACCTAAAGACTGTTAACCAGAAGCAAACAAACCTGTGAATACCAATGCAGGTCTCTACTCTCTCTGGGACTTGGTTGTGTTTCTAACTTCTCCCTACTTTCATTTCCTCCTCTGTAAAATGACTCAATGGGATGAAATGTGTTGGATACAGAGCAGCTCTAACATAACCAATATGTTATTATTCTAGTTAGGTCTCTAGGTAGTTTTACATTTTTTCCCATTCATAGAACACTGACTTTGTTATATATCAGAGATAACAAAAATGGGAGTTCCCTGCCCCTACCCAGTCCATTGTTTGTGGCTTCAGAATTACCCAGAAAAGGCAGGAATGGGGGTGGGGAGGGAGTTGTCAAAGACACCTGCTATGCAGGTTTCTCTGATAAATGATCCTTTAATTAGCTCTTAGAATCTTAACAACTCCTTTGTTAAAAATTAGTTATTCATTTGTCAACATTTCTGGAGGAAACCTGACAGACTGGTTACCAGGAATTCTACAGTCCTTAGGTAGAAAAAATGGTTCTCAACTTTTTCCCTTCCATAGCAAATAAATTTCTAAATCTCCAAATGCTTTAAACAGATTTAACTGCCCAAATTTCAAGGAGATTGCAGAGTGTATCCACACAGAACAGCAGGAATGTGATGTAGTTTTTTAAAGGAATGTTTCACTGGCTATGGAAGCAGAGAAAAAAAAAGGAAGACAAGCAGGCAACAGAGAAAGGGAAGCAAGAGGATGGGACAGAACACTAACAGACTGAGACCAGCTGGCCAGTGAGGAATCTCCACTGGAAAAGGACCAAACCTACAAGAGTAGGAAAGAGATGGGGAAGATTAGAAAATATAAAAGAGGCCTTGCACTGGTGGAAGGTGGATCATGACAAATTGAGAAAAATGATTACTGTAGCCTTTAGTTACAGCTTCATAATAAATACACAGGCAATACTGGTCACTGGTCCCAGTCTTGGAAACCATCATTCAAAACTCCCTGCTGTGCCCATGGTCTGAACAGTGTACAAAAAAAAACAAAAAACAAAAAAAAAACCAAAAAACAAAAAAACACCCTGACAAACTGTTCTGGCTAATGTTGAGATTTTAAAGCAACAATATTGCTAGTGATCACTGCTTAAAAATTCAGTAGAAACATTTACTCAAGTGAGAATTATGCAATATATTTTAATTTATAAATGCCTTTAAATGCTTATATAAGCATTGTAAAAGTCATTTTCATTTGACATTGCAGAGATTGGTATAAAAATATTTGGTGAGGACCAACAAAAACACTAAATATTCTTTGAAATGGTTCTTTGGTTTCGCAAGTGTGTAAGTGTGTGTGTGTATGTGTGTGTGTGTGTGTGTGTGTGTGTGTGTGTATTTCCATAGGAATTATTTTTCAAAATTATAACATAAATAAGAAGAACATGTTTTACACATACTTTAAATGTGTTTACAAATGCGTTAACATGTTGTTTACTAAAATGGTCATCTTACCATTCGAAGCTCACTTATCTTGGTATAACATAAGGCTCTGTTATAAAATGCTATGTAACTGTTTTTGTCCATGTTGATAGCTGTAGTTAAATCTGTAATTGCTAGCTTATAAGTCTACAAAGAACAAAATAATTAGATAACAAGGGTTAATCGTAATGGAATGAAATTTAATTGTAAAATAAGTTCTTGATTCTATCAGAATTTTTTGAACACTCATTCAACCATCCTGCGTATCATTTGAAATTAAGACAAGTAACCTAATTTTTCATAGAGTTAATTAAGAAGATCTTTTGATAGGAATTATTATAATAATGTTTCTCCTACCTTCAAATAAAATTCAATATACAAACAACTTTAACTTAGATGATTATTTTATTGCCAATATTGCTATAAAGCAAAAAGAAAATTATACTTCTTATTAGTAAAAGAGAAATAAGCCATATTCATCCAGCAAATATTCATCAGAGCTTGCTTCTGTCACTCTTACTGTTAGATCACATAATCGCCATGTTACCTACCCATGTTCTCCTTCACTTCCTCTTTGATGCTTTCCTGATACCTTAGATCACTCATTTCTATAGATAGTAATTTTCATGGAATTAACATGTAATACAAGGTCTTACCTTTGCTTTCAGGCATTATTTGCAAAGTATTTCATATGAAATAGTTACAAAGAAAGGTCAGAAAAGAAAAGTAGGGAGAAACAATGTATTCCATGAAGTATCAGATATCAATGGTACTGCTCACACCCTTTGATCCAGTAATTTCCACTTAAGAATCAATCATAAACTCAAGCAATGACTTTGTTTTCAGTGTAACAGTATGAAGATAGTAATATAGTAAAATAGTAAAATATTTAAAACAATCCAAATGTCCAACAATAAAGTGATCAAGAATAAAATATGGTAGAATATTATTCAGTTGTTAAAAATGGTACCCTCAAGTATTGTGACAAGCAAGGCACAACAAATTTATAGGTAGCATAATCCCAATTTTGGATTACACATATATAATATATATATATACATATATATACACACACATATATACATATATATACATGTATATATGTATATATACATACGTGTATATACATATGTATATATACATACGTGTATATACATATATACATACATATATATACACATGTATATACATATATATACATACATACATATATACATGTATATACATATATATATATACATACATACATATATATATATAATATATATATTTTCCCCCCAGGGGAAAAAAGACTAAATGTAAATACACCAAAATGCCCTCTGGAATTTTCATTCGATGGTGGGGATAGTAGGTGATTTTAATCTTTCCCTTTATTCCCCTGTGTACTTTCCAAATTCTATAATAAATATACACTATTTTCTTAATCAGATAAATAAAGAGTGCTATTCAAAATACAAATGTCAAAAATAAATATCACTATTTTGTGAAAAAAGTATAAAGTGTCTTATGCAGTTCTGTCCTTTATACCTTGGCAATTCTCCTCTCACAGAGAAAAAAAGGAAGCAAGTCATAACTTGGCATCAGAGCACTCTAAAATCTCAGTTAACAAGGCAGGAAACCGCCCTACCTTGTTGTAGTATTTCAGAACTCCTCTGTAGATATAGGCACGCACACTCTGAGGATAAATTTTGATGGCCTCATTACAATTCAAGATTGCTTTGGAGTATCTTCCTTTTAAACCATAGAAGGCTACTCGGCTTAGATACGCCTTTTCAGGGAAAGAGCAGAGGAAAGCAAGAATGGAAGTTTTAGTAAAAGCATCGATTCCCCCAAAATATGTAATAGTTTGAACAAATCCATGCCACCCAAAGATTATATAAAATATAGTCTTTTTTCCCACTCTCTTTTATTAGAAAATATTTCAAATATATAAAATAGAAAAAATAGCATAATGAACATCAATATGACTACCATCTTGATTCAATAATTATTATTTTGCAATATTTGTTGTATCTATTTTTTTCTGAATTATTTAAAAATAAGTTGTAGACATAATACTTCACCCCCGAGTTTTCCACTATGTAAACATTCTCTTACATAAGCACCCTATCATTATATATCTAACAAAATTAATAGTATTTCCTTAAAATCATCTAATATTTAGTCCATATTCAAATTTCATAGGCTTTTAAAATCAAGATGCAATCTTGTGTCATCTCTCCAGCCTCTTAAAAGGCAAGAATAAATGTGATAGCAAAATAAGAAGTAAATGAAATTAATAACAGTATATAAAATTATAATTATTAATAGGTATAGTAAAATATTAACAAAACTTATAAACATCACAATTCAGAAAGCACCTTTACATATAACATATCACTGTTGGAAATAACATCTTTAGTTCAAAGGGAAATACAGATATATGGATTATCAAAACACAGTTGGCTAAGAAGTAGGTATAAGTAACTGATTCTTGCTAACTAATAATAACAACGTATAAAGGCTTGAATAGTTTGAGCAAATTTAACACACTCTCCAAATCACTGAAATTGTTCATTTAAATACCTGGTAATGTTTTGGATTGAGGGTAATTGCACGATTAAAATCCAGGACCGAGCTATCCTTGTTAAGTTTTACTTTACAAAGACCACGTTGATAAAAGCCTTCTGCAAAATCAGGATTTGCTTTCACAGCTTTTGTAAAACAATCAAAAGCCTAGGAGAGTATATTGTTAAAAAGAAAATCATTTAGGGAGTAGAATAGATTAACTTAAAATGCTAATAAATTACAGTGTATAACAATTGTTTAAAAGTTTTCACTTATTTTTGGTCATTTTAAATACATTTTCCAGTGAAATTCGTGGAGAAAACAAAAGTAATATAAACAAGTCAGGTTTATTACTATAATTTATAGGTTCCTTTACTCCCAAACTGATATCTATATAATCCATGTTGTTAGATACCAATACTTTTGGAGGTGTAATTTTAATTGTTATTCTTCATAATGTGTTTCTTCAAAGAAATCACAACCAGTACATTTATTTTCTATGAGGGCCCAAGAACCATAGCAGATACATAGTAATAACATTTCTGAACAATGGAACTCTAAAAATTTCCCCAATGTTGTAAAGCAAATGTTGGTTTGCTCTGGTTGTCCAAAAGGACTAAAAACACAGAAAATATTTATAATTAATTTTATATTTATTGGAATTTCTTAATGGAACAACTCATCAAGTGCAACTCTTCTTCAAGTTTATGGAGATTCAAGTTTCAAACACTGTCCACCCCTAAATACAAAGACTGGAATGGTGTGTGTGTGTGTGTGTGTGTGTGTGTGCATCTGTGTCTATGCCTGTGTATAGGGAGATTCAGTTATGGAATATCCAACATTAGCCACTGTAAAATATCAATTGTATTACTTATTTATCACATCATTGACAATTTTAAAATGGAGAATTATATAAATTAGCCGAATATTGGATCAATACATAATAACTGAGTCAACTGGCTTTCAATGAATCTGACCATCTTAATAACCAGTTTCAATCTGATATGAATTGTTCAGTTGTCAATAAAAGAAATTAGTATCCTACTCATGTTCTATTTATTCTATAGTATTACTCAGAAGCACTCAATTTAAAATGTTTACAATTTAATGAGTAAATTCATGTTAATGTGATGAAAATATTCTGCTATAACAATTTCTTACAGTTAGATTTATTGTTTTGGTGGGAAACACACATTAGTCTTTGGAATACTGTTGGCAAACCAACATCAAATAAAAGGTACTGAGTCAATAAAATGATATAGCAGGTATTGCAGGGTGCAGACTGATTGTATTAAGCCAACCTTTATAAGAAACTTTGGTCTAGTCAATCGCTGTATAGGTAGCCTTCAGAAATAGAACTGAATTCAAGAAATCAATTTCCAAAATCACAAAAAACCTATGCTCCTAAATACACAAAATACCATTTGTATGTTGCCTTCCTCCATGTAACAAAGGCCCAAGTTATACAGACAGTCTGCTGAAGCTGCTATGGCATTTGGTCCTTTATCAGAATGAGAAAAGATATCCAACGCCTTTTTAAACATTCTCATAGCTTCCTAGAATGATTAAAAAAAACATGGAAGGGAATGTTTTAACATTTATTTAACATGACAGCCTTAAACGTTAAAAAGAATGCTAAGCATGCAGCCCTACTCTCATTTCACAGTAGGCCACAGTAGGACACAGGCCTTGTCAGTGCACCACCAGCTGAGGACCCAAGCAGGGAGTCTGATGGCAGGGAATCCCAACAAGGTGTCTCTCCTAAATCTGCTACTTAAGCAGACCTATAGATATGCACTTTTGATACTATAATTTCTACATTATTAAGGCTATTTTCTTGTAGTATAAAATCAGCTTAAAGTTATAGACTAGTTTATGACCAGTTTTTCAGTAATTTTCCTGAAAGAAATACTGAACAGCTATTAAATAGTAAAAGATTTCCAATGATAATATCTGATGTGGTTTTTATCAAACTTTATTTTGTCCTACTGTGCTCTTTATAATTTTTTTTAACGTTTATTATTTTTGAGACAGAGAGAGACAGAGCATGAATGGGGGAGGGTCAGAGAGAGGGAAACACAGACTCTGAAACAGGCTCCAGGCTCTGAGCTGTCAGCACAGAGCCCGACGCGGGGCTCGAACTCACAGACCGCGAGATCATGACCTGAGCCGAGGTCAGCCGCTTAACTGACTGAGCCACCCAGGCGCCCCTGTCCTACTGTGCTCTTAATGGGAATCCACTGGCACCAGAAAATAAACTAACATCAAAAATCACCCTCTTAGGGGCACCTGAGTGGCTCAGTCAGATAAGTGTTTGACTCTTGATTTCAGCTCAGGTCATGATCTCATATTTCATGGGTTTGAACCCCACATCAGGCTCTGCACTGTCAGGACAGATTTTCTCTCTCTCTCTCTCTCTCTCTCTCTCTCTCTCTCTCTCTCTCCCCCACTCACTCTCTCCCTCACTCTCTCTCAGAATAAATACATAAATTTTAAAATAAATCACCCATTTAAACTAGTCAAAATAGTTGAAATTTGCTAATGAAAAAAATTCAATTTTCCAGATAGAAATGACTTTTTTATAATTAGCTAACAGATATATTTATGGAAATATAAATATTTGTGACTCTTTAGACCATTTTCTTAATCATATTAAATTACTAAATAAACAACGAGATTTAGCTTGGATATGCTAAGTGTCCTTTGTGCTTCCACTTAGCATCTAATTCACATATAACTTCAACATCCATCTTTCCATCCTTATTCTCAGCACTTGACCTTGCCATAGAAAAAATACATCACCTTCTTTCTCCATTTTCCTCCTTTTTACTTTTCAACACATCTATATCTTCTTCCATTTCCATTTTTTTCTCTCCTGACTTTGAATGGTTTCTATTCTTCTCCTTTTCAGAAGGAGAAATTCCTTCTGAAATTTCTAATTCTAATTCAGAAGGAATTAGATTCCTCAAGCTGTGTTCTTGACCCCTACTCCTTCTGCTCTGCCTGAACACAAGTTATTTCCTTCCTCTTCTGGGTCACTGCCCCTTCACTGTCTCTTTGAGTCCACAAAATCTTCCATCCCATTTAAATTAAAGTAAATACATCTTCACTTCCTCCTGCTTCCTCTCATAGCTAGCTGATGTCCTACCTGTCTCTTCTTCACTTCTCTGAAAAGACTCCTGGGGAAGATCTAGAGGGGTACCCAAGTAAGGCATATTTATGTTCTAAAAATAATACTGCAGCTGTTATGTGGATAAAAGCTTAGAAGAGTGCAACAGTGTTGCTATCATTCTAGTAAAATAAAAATATGTTCTGGATTAGATAATGACCATAGAAATGGAGAAAGGAAGTAGAACTGAGAGATATTTAGAAAGAATCAAGAGAACATCACTATTGATAGGATAGAACAGGGCAATCAAAGGTAATTCCAGATTTCTATAGAGCAATAAGTGGAGGAGAGGAGGTTAAAGTAAACATAAGAGGGGTGCCTGGGTGGCTCAGTCAGTTGAGCATCTGACTTTGACTAAGGAAAGGATCTCATGGTTCATGAGTTTGAGCCCCGCATTGGGCTCTGTGCTGACAGCTCAGAGCGTGGAGCCTACTTCAGATTCTGTCTCCATCTCTCTCCGCCCCTCTCCCACTTTCACACAATCTTTCACTCTCCCTCGAATATAAATAAATTTTTGTTTAATTTTTAAGAAAATGTCAGAATATTCCCAAAACAAATTCAGTATCATAAAGGTGTCAATTCTCCCCTAAAATAATCTAGAGATTGAATACAATTCAAAGAAAATTCTGAATTTTCACCTTTCCCATGCATGTGCATACATGCACACGTGCACCACAACGATACACCCCAGTAAGCTAAGCAGCGCCATGCAGTGGAGAAAGGAGCCATTACACCAAGCCCAATCCAACTGCACCAACCAAGCTCAGGGCCTAGAGCACCACTATATGTCTTTCTGCCTGCTTAGTGTAGACTATAAAGTGCTTCATACTTTGACTTCCAGGGGAAATTGTATGTAATTTCAGATTTCATTCTGTTTACTGGTCCATCTATTTGTTTTTTTGATTTTTGTTTTTCTTTTCTTTTTCTTGGATACAAAGAGAAAATTTTATTTTTATTTTCTGTTTTTTTATTTTTTAATTCTTTTTACCATATTTTCATTTTTTATAGACTTTTTATTCTATTTTACTTTCTTAATTTCTTTTTATTCTATTTTATGGTATACATTTGTTTTAATTTTTAAACATTTTCTTTTTTTCTTCTTTTCTTTTCTTTCCCTTTTTGCTCTATTCTGTCAAGCTTCTTTCAACAACCAAACCAAAACACACCTAGGATCCAGCTTCCTTTATTTGACTTTTTTTTGTTGTTTTTCAATTTTCAACTTAATATTTTATTTATATTTTTTTCTTCCTCCAGAATGACAAAACGAAGAAATTCACCCCAAAAGGAAGAACAGGAAGAAATGACAGCCAGGGACGTTATCAACACAGACATAAGCAAGATGTCTGACCTAGAATTTAGAATCATGATAATAAGAATACTAGCTAGGGTTGAAAAAAGCATAGAATACCTTTCTGCGGAAATAACAGGTGAAATTCAGTGAGGATGAAATTAAAAATGCTATAACTGAGACACAATCTCAAATGGATGCCACGTGGCAAGGATGGATGAAGCAGAGCAGTGAATCTGTGAAATAGAAGACAAAATTATGGAGAATAATCCCGAAAAAAAGAGGGAAACTAAGGCAAAAGAGCATGATACAAGAATTAAATAACTTAATGACTTATTAAAAAGGAATAACATCCAAATCATAGGCATCCCAGAAGATGAAGAGAGAGAAAAAAGAGGAGGTTTATGGTAGCAAATCATAGCAGAAAACTTTAATTTAAAATTTTTAAGTTTAACTTTAAAATTTTAATTTTAATTTTTTCAACCTCATTAATTCCTTTTCTCCCTTCAAAATGATGAAACTAAGGAATTTACCTCAAAAGAAAGAGCATAAAGAAACAACAGCCAGGGACTTAACCAACACAGACACAAGCAAGATGTCTGAACCAGAATTTAGAATCATGATAATAAGAATACTAGCTGGAGTTGAAAATAGATTAGAATCCCATTCTGCAAGAAGTAAAAACTAGGCAGGATGAAATAAAAACTGCTATAACTGAGCTGCAATCACAGGTGGATTCTGTGGCAGCAAGGATGGATGAGGCAGAACAGAGAATCAGCAATATAGAGGACAAACTTACAGAAAATAATGAAGCAGAAAAAAAGAGGGAGATTAAGGCAAAAGAGCATGATTTAAGAATTAGAGATATCAGTGACTCATTAGAAAGAAACAACATCAGAATCATAGGGGTCCCAGAAGAGGAAGAGAGAGAAATAGGGGTAGAAGTATTGTGAACACATCATAGTGGAAAACTTTCCTAACCTGGGGAAAGACACAGACATCAAAATCCAGGAAGCACAGAGGACCCCCCATTGGATTCAACAAAAACCGACCATCAATAAGGTATATCTTAGTCAAATTCACAAACTACTCAGTCAAGGAGAGAATCATGAAAGCAGCAAGGGAAAAAAAGTCCCTAACCAACAAGGGAAGACAGATCAGGTTTGCAGCAGACCTATCCACAGAAACTTGGCAGGCCAGAAAGGAGTGGCAGGATATATTCAGTGTGGTGAATCAGAAAAATATGCAGCCAAGAATTCTTTATCCAGCAAGGCTGTCATTCAAAATAGAAGGAGAGATAAAAAATTTCCCAAACAAAAATTATAGGAGTTTGTGACCTTAAGCCAGCCCTGCAAGAAATTTTAAGGGGGACTCTCTGAGGGTAGAAAAGATAAAACAAAAAAGACCAAAAGTAATAGAGACCAGAAATGACCAGAGAACACCACTAGAAGAAACTCCAACTCTACAGGCAACACAATGGCAGTAAATTCCTATCTTTCAGTACTCACTCTAAATGTCAATGGACGAAACACTGAATGGATAAGAAAATAAGGTCCACCTATATGCTGTTAACAAGAGACCCATTTTAGACCTAAAGACACCTTCAGATTGAAGGTAAGAGGATGGAGAACCATCTATCATGCTAATGGTTGCCAAAAGAAAGCCAGAGTAGCCACACTTATATCAGACAATCTGGATTTTAAAATAAATACTGTAACAAGAGATGAAGAAGGGCATTTATCATAATTAAGGGGTCTATCCACCAAGAATATCTAACAATTGTAAACATTTATGCCAACGTGGAAAAACCCAATATAAATTAAACATAAAGAAACTCATTGATAATAATATCATAAAAGTAGGACCTTCAACACCCCACTCACAGCAATGGACATATCATTTAAGCGGAAAATCAATAAGGAAACAATGGATTTCAATGACACACTGAACGAATGGACTTAATAGATATATTCAGAACATTACATTCTAAAGCAACATAATACACATTGTTCTTGAGTGCACATGGAACACTCTCCAGAATAGAACACATACTGGGACACAAATCAGCCCTCAACAAATACAAAAAGATCGAAATCATACCGTGCATATTCTCAGACCACAATACTATGAAACTTGAAATCAACCACAAGAAAAAATTTGAAAAGACAACGAATACTTGGAGATTAAAGAACACCCTAGTAAGGACTGAATGGGTTAGCCAATAATTTAAAGAAGAAATTAAAAAGTACATGGAAACCAATGAAAATGATAACAGCCTAAAACCTCTGGGATGCAGCAAAGGCGGTCATAAGAGGGAGGTATATAGCAATGCAGGCCTTCCTAAAGAAGGAAGACAGGTTTCAGATATGCAATCTAATCTTACACTTTAAAGAGTTGGAAAAAGAACAGCAAATAAAACCCAAAACCAGCAGAAGACTGGAAATAATAAAGATTAGAAGAGAAATCAATGCTGTCGAAAACAAACAAACAAACAAACAACATTAGACTAGATCAATGAAATCAGGAGCTAGTTCTTTGAAAGAATTAACAAAATTGATAAACCCCTAGCCAGTTTGATTAAAAAGAAAAAATAAAGGACCCAAATAAATAAAATCAAGAATGAAAGAGGGGAGATCTCAACCAACACCCCAAAATGCAAACCATAATAAGAGAATATTTTGAGCAACTATATGCCAGTAAGTTGGGCAATCTGGAAGAAATGTACAAATTCCTAGAAACATATAAACTAGCAAAACTGAAACAAGAAGAAATAGGAAAGTTGAACAGACCCATAACCAGTAAATAACTGGAATTAGTAATCAAAAATCTCCCAAAAAACAAGAGGCCGGGGCTGGATGGCTTTCCAGGGGACTTTTACCAAATATTTAAAAAAGAGTTACCACCTATTCTTTTGAATCTGTTCCAAAAAATAGAAATGAAAGTAAAACTTCCAAACTCATTCTATGAAGCCAGCATTACCTTGATTACAAAACCAGACAAAGACCCCACCAGAAAGAACAACTACCAACCAATTTCCCTGATGAATATGGATGCAAAAATTCTCAAAAAATATTAGCCAACCAGATCCAACAATACATTAAAAAAATTACTCACCATGATCAAGTGGGATTTATACCTGGGATGCAGGGCTGGTTCAATATCTGCAAATCAATCAATGTGACACATCACATTAATAAAAGAAAGGACAAGAATCACATGATCCTCTCAATAGATGCAGAGAAAGTATTTGACAAAATACAGCATCCTTTCTTGATAAAAACCATCAAGATATTAGAGACAGAAAGATCATACCTCAAGATCATAAAAGCCATATACATAAGACCCACTGCTAATATCATCCTCAATGCATAAAAACTGAGATCTTTCCCCCTAAGGTCAGAAACACGACAGAGATATCCACCCTCACCACTGTTATTCAACACAGTACTGGAAGTCTTAGCCTCAGCAATCAGACAACAAAGAGAAATGAAAGGCATCCAAATCAGGATGGAGGAAATCAAACTTTCACTCTTCACAGACATGATACTTTATATGGAAAAGCCAGAAAGAGTCCACCATAAAACTGCTAGAACTGATCCATGAATTCACCAAAGTCACAGGATATAAAATCAATGCTCAGCATTCAGTTACATTTCTATACACCAATAATGAAGCAGCAGAAACAGAAATCAAGGAATTGATCCCATTTTCAGTTGCACAAAAAAAACCATAAAATACCTAGGAATAAACCTAACCAAAGAGGTGAAAAATATAAACACTGAAAACTATAGAAAATTTATGAAATAAATTGAAGAAGGCACAAAAAAATGGAAAAATGTTCCATGCTCATAGATTAGAAGAACAAATATTGTTAAAATGTTGATATTATCCAAAGCAATCTACATATTCAATGCAATCCCTATCAAAATAACACTAGCATTCTTGATAGACTTAGAACAAACAATCCTAAATTTTGTATGGAATCAGGAAAGACCCTGAAGAGCCAAAGCAATCCTGAAAAAGAAAACCAAAGCTGGAAGCATCACAATCCCGGACTTCAAGCTGTGTTACAAAGCTGTAATCATCAAAACAGTATGGTACTAGCACAAAAACAGACACATAGATCAATGGAACAGAATAGAGAACCCAGAAATGGACGCACAAACCTATGGCCAACTAATCTTTGACAAAGCAGGAAAGAATATCCAGTGGAATGAAGACTGTCTCTTTAGCAAATGGCATTGGGAAAACTGGACAAACCACAAGCAGAAGAATGAACCTGGACCACTTTCTTACACCATACACAAAAATAAACTCAAAATGGATTAAAGACCTAAATGTAAGATAGACACCAAAATCCTAGAGAAAAAAGCAGGTAAAAACTTCTTTGACCTCAGCCACAGCAAGCTCTTACTCAACATGTCTCCAGAGACATGGGAAATAAAAGCTAAAATAAATTAACTATTGGGACCTCATCAAGATAAAAAGTTTGTGCATGGCAACAGAAACAATCAGCCAAACCAAAAGGCAACTGACAGAATATGAGAAGATATTTGCAAATGACATATCCAAAATCTATAAAGAATTCAAACTCAACACCCAAAAAACCAAATAATCTGTTGAAGAAATGGGCAAAAGACATGAATAGATACTTTTCCAAAGAAAACATCCAGATGGGTAACAGACACATGAAAAAATACAACACATCACTTATCATCAGGGAAATACAAATCAAAACCACAATGAGATACCACCTCACACTTGTCAGAATGGCTAAAATTAACAACTCAGGCAATGGCAGATGTTGGTGAGGATGCAGAGAAAGAGGCATCCTTTTGGACTGCTGGTGGGAATGTGAACTTGTGCAGCCACACTGGAAAACAGTATGGAGATTCTTCAAAAAATTAAAAATAGAACTACTCTACGACCCAGCAATTATACTACTAGGCATTTATCCACGGGATACAGGTGTGCTATTTAGAAGGGACACATGCACCCAATGTTTATAGCAGTGCTATCAACAATAGCCAAAGTAAGGAAATGTCCATCGATAGATGGATGGATAAAGAAGATGTGGTTTGTGTGTGTGTGTATACATATATATACACACACAATGGAGTATTACTCTTCAATCAAAAAGAATGAAATCTTGCCATTTCCAAGTACGTGGATGGAACTAGAGTGTATTATGCTAAGCGAAATTAGTTAATCAGAGGAAGACAAGTATCATATGACTTCACTTATATGTGGAATTTAAGATACAAAACAGGTGAACATAAGGGAAGGGAAGCAAAAATAATATAAAAACAGGGAGAGGGACAAAACAAAAAAGACTCTTAAATATAGAGCACTGAGGGTTGCTGGAGAGGTAGTGGGAGGGGGAATGGGCTAAATGGGCAAGGGACATTAAGGAGGACACTTGGGATGAGCACTGGGTGTTATATGAAGGGGATGAATCACTGGATTCTACTCCTGAAATCATTATTGCACTACATGCTAACTAACGTGGATGTAAATTAAAATAAATAAATAATAAAATAAAATAAAATAGAAGAAGAATAAAGGCCCAAGAATAACCAGTAGTTTCCTAGAGAAGAATATGGTGTAGGGGCTAGCTTTACCAGATATCAATAATTACAATAAAACTAAAATAATTAAGAGATTGTACTATTGGGCTGGGGATACAAAAACTGACCAAAAGACAAGAGTAGACAGCCCCAAATCAGATCCACATATGCATGAAAACTTATAATATGACAGCTGTACCACTTCACATCTTTGGCTTGAGAGAACAGTCCAATAAATGACACTTGAACATTTGAATATCCATATAGGAAAAATTAAAATGTTACCACTATCTCACACTCAAAGAAATCAATTTAAGTTAGAGTAGGATCTTAAATAGAAAAAGCAAAACTTAAACTTTTAGAAGAAATATGGAAGAATATCTGTATGACCTTGGGAGAGGGAAAAACTTCTTAAACAAGAATTGTTTAGAAGCCACAACAGTAAAACAAAAAAATAGATACATTCTATTATATTAAAATTAAGAACCTCTGTAAAACCAGCCACAAATTACAAGAAGGTATGTGGCACACATGACAACCAACCAAGGATTGATATGCAGAATTTATTTTTTAATGCCTAAAATCAATAACAACAAGACAAACAAAAAATATGTGCAGGAAATTGAGAGAACATGAAATATGAGCAATTAACAAACATATAAGAAGATGCTCAATCTGTGCTCAGAGAAATGTGAATTAATACCACAATGAGACATCAGTTTTTACCTACTAAATGGACAAAAACAAAGTCTGACAACCAATTACAGTAGAGGATAGAGATCAACAGGAACATTCATACATGACAGGTAGGAGCATAAATTGGTACAGCCCTATGTAACAACATGCCATTTTCTTGAAAGTTAAATATTCACATTCTATACATACCAGCAATTCCATTCATAGGAATATATCCTGGAAAGCTACTCCACATGTTAACAGAAAACATGTAAAGGAATATTTATACCAGCCCTAGTCTTAAGAGGAAAAATAAATAAATAAAAAGAAATAACCCAGATGTTAATTAACACAAGAATCAATAAATAAATGTTATAATCTAGTTCTGCAAAAAAAAAGTATATAAGCTGTCATGCTGAGCACAATATAAAAATTCTATTAATAGGTTTAGTAAATAATACACAAGACTTTCACCTTGATTTTCTTGGCTTTCATTTGGGCTTTTGCTAATAGAGTATACATGGTGAGCTCAGGCCTGTTCAAAGTGATCCGATCCAAGACCTGAATGGCCTTGTCATGGTTTTCACAAAATGAATAAATGAGTGCTTGCTGTATAGGACTCAACTCAATGAGACCTAAAAGGAAAATAAAATTTATCAATTACCTTTGCCAAGTATCTAGGATTTAGAATATGATTATTTTAAGGAAGTCAAGCAATTCAATAATTTATCTTTGTAATATGAATAAATCAATGCAATACTAAAATCTATTTACTACCAACACACAATAAGATATTCCAATTACAAACAACAACAAAAACAAAAAAACTAAAATTATAACCCTGGAATCTCCCATAACAATCTCTCAGAAAATTCATTTCATCAGTGAAGCATTTACTAGTTGATTTTGTACATGTGAAACTGAAAATTTAAATTTTCAAAATCATCTTTGATGAAGTACACCTTCCATGTTATTCCTACTTGCCTATTGAAAATAGTATAAACATTGTAGGAGGTATTTATTTTAAAATTAAGACAATTATAATTTTGCATTAATTATGTTTACCTTTGTTCATTTCTGCCACTTGATAAATAGTAAACTTTGCAAGATCATAACATTTCATCATAAGAAGATATTGTCCTCTGAAAAAAATAATACCTTTTAATTCTAAGTAGTTAAAAATAATTTTTCTAAAATAAAATTTCTTATAATCAGTTACTTAAAATTTATAATTATAGTACATTTATTCATACTTATATGTGTATAATAAAAACAATGTAAAAATTATAAACATTTTATATAGTCTAAATTGACCAATTAGCATACAGATGTGATGAGAAAACAATTTAGGAAAAGTGAAGCTGAAATAAAAATACTCAAATCTTTTTCGAATTATCTATATTTTAAATGTTATACTCTGACCCCACAGCTAACATCATACTCAGTGGTGTAAAGCTAAAATTTTCTTCTTCTAAGATCAGAAGTAAGACAAGAATGCCCATTCGTTTATTCAACATAAAAATCCGAGCCACAGCAATCAGACAAGAAAAAGAAATAAAACACATCTAAATTAGAAAGAAAGAAGTAAAACTCTTACTATTTGCAGATGACATGATACTATATAGAAAACCCAAAAGACTCCCCCCCCAAAAAATTATGATAACTAATAAATGAATCCAGTAAAGTTGTAGGATACAAAATTAATGTACAAAAATCTGTTATATTCCTATACACTAATAATGAACTATCAGAAAGAAATTTTTTAATCCCATTTACAACTGCTTCAAAAAGAATGAAATTACTAAGAATAAATTTAGTCAAGGAGGTGAAAGATCTGTACTCTGAAACTTATAAGGCATTGATAAAAGAAACAAGATGACACAAATAAATGGAAAGATATCAGTGATTAAAGATGGAAAAACTAATATTATTAAAATGTCTATACTACCCAAAGGTATAATCCATATCAAAATACCAATGACTTTTTTTCATAAAACTAGAAGAAAAGTCCTAAAATTTGTATGAAAGCACAAAAGACCCCAAACAGCCAAAGCAATCTTGAGAAAGAAAACAAAGCTGGAAGTATCATGCTCCTTGATTCCAAATTATACTAAAAAGCCATAGTCATCAAAACAGTATGGTACTGGCACAAAAACAGACAACAGACATATAGATGAATGGAAAAGAATATAAAGCTCAGAAATAAACCCACAATCGTATGGTGAATCAATGTATGAAAAAGGAGGCAAGAATATACAATAGAGAAAAAACCATCTCTTCAATAAGTGGTACTGGGAAAACTAAACAGCTATATGCAAAAGAATGAAATTAGGGCACTTTCTCCCACCATACACAAAAATAAACTCAAAATGGATTAAAGACTTTACCTAATGTAAAACCTGAAACTATAAACTCCTATAAGAAAACATAAGCCAAAACCTCTTTATCATTTGTCTTAGCAATATTATTTTGGGTCTGTCTCCTCAGGCAACAATAGCAAGGAAACAACAGCAAAAATAAACAAATGGGACTACATTGAACTAAAAAGCTTTTTCACAGCCAAGGAAACCATTAACAAAATGAAAACTCAACCTACTGAATGGGAGAAGATAATTGCAAATGTTGTATCTGATAAGGGGTGTATATCCAAAACCTATAAAGAACTCCTACAACTCAACACACACACACACACAAAAACCAAAAAACAAAAACAAAACAAAACAAAACAAAAAACAAATTGTCTGGTTATAAATGGGCAGAGGGCCTAAAGAGACATTTTTCCAAAGAAGATATGTGGATGGCCAATCATCCACTAATCATCAGGGATATTCAAATCAAAACCACAATGAGATATTACCTTACACCTGTCAGAATGGCTATTATCAAAAAGACAAGAAATAACAAGTATTGATGAGGATGTGGAGAAAAGGGAACCCTTGTGCACTATTGATGGGAATGTAAATTGGTACAGCCACTATGGAAAACAGTATGGAAGTTCCTCAGAAAATTAAAAATATAAACACCATATGATCCAGCAGTTCTACTTTTGAGATTTATCCAAAGAAAATGAAAACACTAATTCAAAATAATATATATACCAATATGTTCATTGTAGCATTATATAACATGCTCAAGATATGGAAGCAATCTAAGTATCCATCAATAGATGAATAGGTAAAGAAGATGTGTATAAATATACAATGGATTATTACTCAGCCATTAAAAAATGAAATCCTGCCACTTGGGACAATATGGATGGACCTAGAGGATATTATGCTAAATTAAATAAGTCAGAATGGAAAAGATAATTGCCGTATGATTTCACTTATATGTGGGATCCAAAAACCAAATGAACAAACAGCAAAAGCAGAAACAGACCCATAAATACAGAAAACAAACAGATAGTTACCAGACAGGAGGGGGTAGAGGGATAGGCAAAATAGGTGCAGACAAATGGGTGGTACAGGCTTCCAGTTATGAAATGAATAAATCATGGGGATGAAACAGCATAGAAAATATAGCCAATGCTATTATATGTTGACAGATGGTAGCTACAATTGTGGTAGGCATAGAAGAATGTATAAAGTTATTGAATCACTATGTTGCACATCTGAGGCAAAACGTATCATTGTGTGTCAACAATATTTCAATTTAAAAAAAGATGTGGTATATGTGTGCAATGGAATATTCCTCAGCTGTAAAAAAAGTACAAAATCTTGCCATTTGTGACAACATGGATAGGACTAAAGATATTGTACTAAGTGAAATAAGTCAGACAGAGAAAGACAAATACTATATGATTTCACTTACATGTAGACTCTAAAAACAAAATGAGGGGTGCCTGGGTGGCTCAGTCAACTAAGTTTCTGACTTTGGCTCAAGTCATGATTTCTCTCTGTGCTGAAAGCTCAGAGCCTGGAGCCTGCTTTGGATTCTGTGTCTCCCTCTGTCTCTGCCCTTCCCCAGCTCATGCTCTGTCTCTCTTTCTCTCAAAAATAAACATTTAACAAACAAACAATAAAAACTAGAACGAATGAGCAAACAAAACAAAAACACAGACTCATAAATACAGAGAACAAACTGGTCACCAGAGGGAAAGGGCTTGGTGGGGAGGGATGATATAGGTGAAGGAAATTAAGAAGTACAAATTTCCAGTTATAAAATCAGTAACTCACAGGGATAAAAAGTACATCATAAGGAATATAGTCAATGATATTATAATAATTTAATATGGTGATAGATGGTAATTAGACTTATGGTGATCTTTTTGTTATATATATATATATATATATATATATATATGTGTGTGTGTGTGTGTATATATATATACATATATATATATATATATATAATTAGGAATCTTTACTGTGTACCTGCACTATTGTACACCTGAAGCTAAAATAATATTGTATGCCAGCCATATATTAACAAAAGTAAGTAAGTAAATAAATAAATAAATAAAATGCCAGTATAGTTAACATACAGTGTCATATTAGTCTCAGGTGTGCCATATAGTGATTCAACACTTCCATACAGTACTCAGAGCTGTTCGAGATAAGTATACTCTTTAATCCACTTCACCTATTTCCCCCATCCTCCCACCCACCTCCCCTCTGGTTACCCTCTGTTCTTTATAGTTAAGAGTCTGTTTTTTGATTTGTCTCCTTTTTTCCCTTTGTTTTGTGTCTTGAATTCTACATATGACTGAAATCATATTCTAACTGGCTGGTTTATTTTGCTTTGCATTATACCCTCTAGATTCATCCATGTTATTGCAAACGGCAAGATTACATTCTTTTTTATGGCTTAATAGTATTCTACTGTGTATCTTCTTTATCCATTCACCCATCGATGGACACTTGGGTTGCTTCCACAGTTTGGCTATTGTAAATAATCCTGCAATAAACATAGAGATGCATATATCCTTTAAAATTAGTTTTTTTTTGTATTCTTTAGATGAAAACCTAGTAGTGGGATTACTGGATCATGGGGTAGTTTAAACAGGTGTGTTTTGATGCAAGGATAGAGAAAAGGGTAAGATATCTGGTTATCTTATAAATAATCTTAAATTTTAACAAATACAATAGCTATATCTGACTTGCTAGTTGAAAGGTGGCCATTGCTGGGAAATTAAATGTAAAAAGAAGAGGACAGAAAGATCAAGAGGGAAGTAAAGATCCCAACAGCTAGCTCATGTGCTTAGTTATGCCAAGAAGAACTCCATTTCTATGTTCGTACCTTATTATATATAATTGGATTCCATCTGGCTGAAGGTGGATAGCACGAGATAACTCTCTTACTGCCTTTTTCAATTTATGCAACTGTTGAGTGATAAACAGAAACTTTGCTTATAATAATACTGATTTGTTTCTTTTCTGATGCTTCCCTCCCATCCTTCAATACAGAAATTTTGCAAGAACATCTCCTAATATACATGAGTTCTTTTGGGTTTTGTTTGTTTGTTGCTTTTTAAGAATCATCAAACCAAATGGGATACAAAGAAGTTTTTTAAAACTTTTTAAAAAGTTTTTAAAGTTAAAACGTTTTTTTTAAAAAAACTTTTTACTAAGCCTTCCCTGGGTCTTCTACCTCCACCATCAGGAAAGGAAGGGCATTGCACGGGACTCGAGCCACATTGGGTCCTGAGATGTCGACAATGGAGAACAGAGACTCTAGCTAACTCGCAGTAGACAAGCACTGTGAGCAAGAAATAAACCTTTGTTATTTTAACACAGTGATTTTTTTTTTTTCAACGTTTATTTATTTTTGGGACAGAGAGAGACAGAGCATGAACGGGGGAGGGGAAAAGAGAGAGGCAGACACAGAATCGGAAACAGGCTCCAGGCTCTGAGCCATCAGCCCAGAGCCCGACGCGGGGCTCGAACTCACGGACCGCGAGATCGTGACCTGGCTGAAGTCGGACGCTTAACCGACTGCGCCACCCAGGCGCCCCTAACACAGTGATTTTAAGTGTTCGAGGTGGGGGGAGGGTTTGGTGCGTGTGTGTACATGTTTAGCCACAGCACAAACTAGACTATCATGGCTGAAACCAGTGTGACCAGAGAACTTGTAGAAGATGAGGGCAGAATGGTAATAAGGAGCCAATTCCTGTGGTTCCTAGAGGCCTTTGGCTTTTGCAGGATTCAGCTTTTATTCTGAGTACAAGGGAAGCTATTAAAGGGTTCTGGGCAAAGTGAAATAATCTGACTTATGTTTTAACAGGATCACTATGGAGGCTATGTTGAAAATCCTTCCGAAGGGAGTAAAAAACAGAAGCAAGAAGACCAAGAGGTCCCTGCAGCAATCCTGATGAGGAATGACACTGACTTGGACAAGATGATTAGTGGTGGAGTGGTAGACAGGGATATCTATTTTGAAAGGCAGAAACAACAGCTAACAGTGTTTATCTCTGGAAAGTCAAATTTGGTTGGAATCAGGGAGGACTTTTGCTATTTATTGCATCTTTGACTTTGCAACACTAAAGATATATCACATTTTTTAATTTAAATAACTTGTAAAATTTAAACAAAATCTTGGGGCGCCTGGATGGCTCAGTTTAAGCGTCCGGCTTCAGCTCAGGTCATCATCTCACAGCTCTTGAGTTTGAGCCCCATGTCGGACTCTGTGCTGACAGCTTAGAACCTGGAGCCTGTTTCAGATTCTGTGTCTCCCTCTCTCACCCTCTCCCTTCTTCACGCTCTGTCTCTCTCTGTCTCTCTCTCTGTCTCTCTCTCTCTCTCTCTCTCTCGTTCTTGCTCTTTCTCTCTCAAAATAAATAAACATTAAAAATATTTTTTAATTTAAACAAAATCTAAAGGTAAGTATGAATGAGTAGGATCCCATTATATACACAGATCCCATTCTACGAACCCACCTGCTCTCTTTCACACACACACACACACACACACACACACACACACTCTCAAAACCACTGTAAAGTGTTAATAGTAGTTGTCTCTAGAGAATAAAATTATAGATTATTTTAACTTACTGTTATTTGCATACATATATTACATGAAATAAATATATATTGTTTTTGTAATAAGGAAAAACATTGTGGGTTTTTTTTGTTTTGTTTTTTTTTAATTTTTTTTTCAACGTTTATTTATTTTTGGGACAGAGAGAGACAGAGCATGAACGGGGGAGGGGCAGAGAGAGAGGGAGACACAGAATCGGAAACAGGCTCCAGGCTCTGAGCCATCAGCCCAGAGCCCGACGCGGGGCTCGAACTCACGGACCGCGAGATCGTGACCTGGCTGAAGTCGGACGCTTAACCGACTGCGCCACCCAGGCGCCCCAAAAACATTGTTTTTTTAATGAAAGACAAAATTCACACTTCATAAGTAAAGGCTTTATACATAGGTAATTATAATTAACTATATCTACTTTATATTTATTGCTTGGACATGCATTAGCCTCTGTAATTAACTGAAAACAAATATATTAATATACTGAAATTACACTGAACAATAGATATCCAGAAAATTAAAGCATTTTTTTTAAATCAAGGTTTTCAAAACTTAAATACCTTATGATAGGTTTCTGCTCTACAAATATAGCTTTGAATATATAAAGGATCAAGTCTAATAGCCTCAGAAAAATGCCAAATGGCTTCAACGTAGTTATCCAAGTATAGCAGATGTATGAGGCCAATATTTATGTAAGCCAAAATAACAGTTCTAAAAAAAAAAGTGAAAAAGCAAAATCTTGTTAGACATTTGAATTAATCCAAATGTTTTCCAGTTTTGAATGAACCTAGTGAAATACATACATCAATATATATCAGGATGTTTTATTAAATGTTTTACTAAAACAAAGTAAATCGGTTAACTATTCTCTTAAAAATTATAAGCACCTTTATAAAATCCTTAGTTGAGAATCAACATTTATAGAGTCTATGCTAGGAACAGAATTCCTGAACTCCCCACTCCATCTTTACTCTTCCTTGACTTAATCTTGACTTATCTTGAATTTCAAGCTTAGTTTTTCTCAATTTAAAAGTTTTCCCCTCAGGCTATGTTGTGTTCGCCATGAGTAACAGAGAGAAACAGTAATATTCTCAGAGCCTGGGGTTAAAAATCCTCTCCACCTACATATTAACCCAGCTTCTTTTCTTTATAAAATAAATGTATTTTTTCTCTCTTTGAATCAAAACATTTTCAATAGAGAATTGATCTTAGAAATTACTTTATTTGATGCCTCTATTTCAAAATGAGGAAACTACATACCCTATAGCCCAGCTTTGTTAAAAGCCTAGACCCTTTGCCTAAAAGACACCAAAGTTCTTACTGCCCATTTTTTGGCTTTTTTTGAACCTGAAACTCTTTTCTTTCTGGCTCAAAAATATCTAAAAAGGAACTACTTTGGCCATTATGGAGCCATTCTCCATGACTTTCCTAAGTCAAGTTTAAAGTTTACCTTAGATAAAAGTAAACAGTCTGCTGGTTGGCATGGAATTGGCATGTTGTTTTTAGGGTTTTTTTGATGCCTTTCATTTTAACAAATGCTTCTTTGAAAAGAACAGAAATTAATTAATTCTGTGTTTTAGAGCTTAGATTTCTGTACACACTAAAAGTGTGTACAACTTTTAGTCTTTGTTTCTTCCTGAACCTACACTCTAACAGTATTGGTTTTTTCCTTTGCTTTACTATCCAAAATGAAGTCAGATTCTAAATAGTTTCCTATTATTGAGTCATATGTTGTGTGCATAGCAATATATCAAGCAGAATATTTTCTCATTATTTTAAAACTTGATAACATTTTTTCATGAAGTTAATTTCAAGAAGCTCTGATCTGTTTATCCCCACACTGCTGTTAGTAACTTTATGTTGTTATCTGTGAATTGGACTCATCTCAAAAGCATTCAATATCTAAAATTTGCAAAAGTATCTGAGGTAAACAGATGTTGGGAACCAGATCTTATCTTAGAAGTAGTATTCTAATTCTAGGATGCTTTTACAATTGTTATTTTATAAGGTTATTAATGATGAGGGGAAAGGGCTTTTTCTTTCATTTTGTTTTTTTTTCTTAACTTTATACAAAAGTGAAATCAGTAAGAATGAAAAGGAAAACATACCTTTCTAGAGAAATAACAGTTTCAAAGTCACAGATTGCCAGCAACCAAAGCTTTAGATCTGCATAGAGTATGCCCCGGTGTAGAAAACAACCAAGATTCTCATAGCCATCATTTATGAGAGCTTAAAAATAACGACATACATCTTATTTGGGTTCTGAACAAAAATATCTGAGTTGTGTTTTAGTCTTTACCCTTCCCATTGCTTATTCTTACATTTGAACACTTTATAAAACATATCTATGATGAGCGCATTTATTTGGTAAGAAACAGTATTCACATAAAAATGTATTTGTCTATAAGTAACAATGTGGCTATCAAGGTTCACAAATTCATTAAAACTGGAGAAATCCTGATGGTAATCTAGGATAGTCCACTCACTTCACAGATGAAGAGATTAAGGTGCAAAGGGGCTTAACCACAGTCATGATTAAGTCAATGGCAAAGATGGAATCTAACCTCTGATTCACTTCAGTGGATTGCAGTCAGAAGGGCACCATTGCCTTGATGGGCTGTTAATTATCAGGAAAGCATTGCTATTGGTCATAACACAGGCTCTGGTACAACTCCAGACATGCAGATGACAGAGATCAGGCTGCTACACATCAACCAGGAAGAGCAGCTCAAAGAGACTACTCCAAGGAAAGCTGAACTTGGAGTTAAGGCAGGCAACTTGACTATGCATATTCTAAACAACAGGAGTGTGGGGCAAAAAGAATCTTCTCAGTACTCCAGGTGTGTGTCTTTCATCTATAAGCAGTCTAGAGGTCATCTCATGTATCCCCACTTAATAATTTTCCCTTCACTTTCCCAAAAACATGCTAGTGAATTACATGGGTTTTCCACAACATTTGATCCATGTTTTCTAAGCTTCTCAGGCCCATTCTGGCTAAGAAGGGAAAGTTCTGCCAAAAATGTACATAGTGCTCACAGTCTGGGACAAAAATATTCACAGTGTTAGATTTGGGGAAGTATATTGAGTTTAAGCAATGATGACACAGATTAAATAAATAATCATGAAGGCAATCTGCTCCATTCACAGTATAATTGGCTAGCAAAGACAAAGTCAGCTGCACTTTTGGTGGTTGCTCTAGGAAAATTAAAAAATTCTACCTAAGGAAAAAATATTAGAATTACTTAACCTCTCTGTGCCTCTGTTTTCTTATCAGGGATGAAAATAATTCCTACCTCATAGCATTATTCTGAATATTAATTGAAACACTCTATATAAAGAATTTAGATTAGTGTTTGGCAATTAGTGAAATGCACAATACATGTTAGATATTATTATTAGCTTGGAAAAATATCTTAAGGGTCCTTTTTGATTGTGGAAGATAAAACTCCTTAAGCTAGCCTGTAGAAAAGAATTAAAGCCAAAATCAAGTTGGTCTGCTCTTAATAATTAAATAACAAAGACTTTGTATTATTGTGATAGCCTAGAAAAGAGAGAGTGAGGAGCCCACAACTTGGAGAAGAGGGAAGTATGAAAAAGAGGCTTTTAGAGATTACCAAGAAAGGAGTTTGGCCAGATGGCAGACAGACAGAGCTGACAGAGAGAAATAAACTTCAAGAAAAATGGGTGGGCTTGACCTTCAAATTTAAATCGCTTTGGGGCACCTGGGTGGCTCTGTCAGTTGAGCATCCAACTTCGGCTCGGGTCATGATCTCATGGCTCGTGAGTTCAAGCCCCGCATGGGGCTCTGTGCTGACAGCTCAGAGCCTGAAGCCTGCTTCAGATTCTGTGCCTCTGTCTCTACCCCTCCCCCACTCATGTTCTGTCTCTCTCTGTCTCAAAACTAAACAAACATTACAAAAATTTTTTTTCTAAATTTAAATCATTTCTGCTAACTTTATCCTTTGAATCCTAAGATATTCATTTTCTTAATGTTTATTTATTTTTGAGAGAGAGAGAGAGAGAGAGAGAGAGAGACAGACAGAGAGAGAGAGATAATGAGCAGGGAAGGGCAGAGAGAGAGGGAGACAACAGAATCTGAAGCAGGCTCCAGGCTCTGAACTAT
The DNA here is from genome assembly GCF_016509475.1 of Prionailurus bengalensis. Lineage (NCBI taxonomy): Eukaryota > Metazoa > Chordata > Mammalia > Carnivora > Felidae > Prionailurus > Prionailurus bengalensis. The sequence continues at coordinate 87,386,176 of NC_057355.1, read as the reverse complement.
CCACAGAGCCCAAGGTGGGGCTCAAACTCATGAACTGTGAGATCATGACCTGAGCCAAACTCCAATGCTTAACCCATTGAGCGACCCAAATGCCCCCCAACCCCAAGACATTCATTAACAGTAATCACAAGAATTGTGTGGATATACAAAAATGGAGAATCAACCAGAGAGCAAAATTAGATGCAAAGATTACAAGAGAGTTAAACAAAATTTAACTTAGTCTTCCCTTCCAAAAATCCTTAGAAATAGAAGGGAGGGTACCAGATTCCTTTCAGCACATAGGATAGACTCTAGGTTATTTTATTTGAATATTCATGGCACAGGTGGCCTCAGAAGGCTATCATCTTATATTGCCTTCCTTCAGGAGCTATGTAATTCTCTTTGTAAGAGTATAGTTGTCTCTTAGTCTCTAGATACTGATACTGCCTCATCTAGAATGATGGGATTGTAGTACTTTGCACCCAGGGGAACACTGTTGGTCTCTGGCTGGAATTATCGAATCACAATGGGCTAATTTATTCAGCTGGGACTGTTTACTGAGCACTTACTCTATGCACAGAATGGTGCAGGGCATATTTATATACCAAGAATACACTGATACAGGGTAAAGTGGAAATGACTACTGTTAGCTTTTGGCATCCTATTATTACTAAAGATTCTCAAAGCTCATTTTTAGTTTAAGGGTTTAAAAACTCAGAATTTGACTAATCAATGGGCTAGGCCTATGGAGTAGGACACAGCCCACTAGGAAAATTCACTGTTGTTTTAGCAAGCTGACTAGAAAATAGACCTGGATTTCCAGAAATAACCTGAGAACTCAATATATAGAAAGAGATTTCTTTGATATGATATTCTCCCTTTGCCAAAGTTATACACATACATGTAAGTACAAACACACTCACATTCACTAAAAGGGCATACTAGGAACACTTAAACCATTGTAGCTTGTAAAAATATGTGAATATATATACTATACAAATATATCTTAATATGTAACTACATAAAAATATACATATTATATTAATCATCCCATATTAGTATTCCACTCCATGAACTTCAAATCAAATTCCTATGTATGTGCAGTTGAAGGCAAAGTACCTGAAACGCTGTAGTCCTGGAGCGCTCTAAAAGGGCTACTCTTTCTAAACAAGCAGGCTCTATAATACAGTGCTAACCAGTTATTAGGATCTAAGTGAATTGCCACAGAAAGATCTTGAGTTGCTTGCTTATAAAATTGCCGTTTAAAATATGCTCTTCCTCTGTATGTCCTAGAAAAAGAAAAAAATTCAATATGTATTGCAAAATACACATTTTCTCTTTTTTCCTTTACAACTAATTTTGTATTTGAATAACAATTTCTGATTATTTCCACTTGCTCCCCCAAAAAGGTTAGCAATGATGTTAATAGCAAAAAGGATATGAACTTTTTATAAATAAATATACTTTATTTTATATATAATTATATGCTTATTAATAATATGCTAATTATATGCCTACTAATCTTATTATATTTCTTGTACTTATCAGAGAAATGTATCAATAAAATAAATATGAGTTTATTTATTTTTATTACTTATTGAGTACCCAAAATGTTAGGCTTTAATTTACGTAAGATTGTTCTCTAAAAAAAACAAATAATCCAGTTTGAAGGAAATGGGCCTCAGTGAGTGGAGTTGTTAGAAGATTTTTCTTTGGCACTGAAAATGCACCCAAATAAATAGGAGGCTGCTTCACATGGATGAAAGCTATTGCATCAATTGTGTGATTGGATTTTATCTCCATTAACTTCTGACTCCAATTTCAAAATTATCATTAACCTACATCAATTCCTGAAAATTCCATTTTCAATCATTTAGTAATGTAAAGCAAATCAGCTTTTAGAAATAAAATAAGGCAATTAAGGAAAAACAGGAGGAATAAGCTAATAGGTTATCTGCTGCAAAGAAGTTAACATAAATCTAGTTGGGGGGAGGGAGAGGGGATAAGGAGATGTATAAGAAAGTTATATTATGAAATCAATGATAACTTGGAGAAAAGAGTGAAGCCAGTACATTGACAGACTGGTAACAAAGATCTCTCAAAAGCACTAAGCATCCTGAGACTCATGATATTTTATCTTTCACCTAAATGTTTATTGCCCCATCTTTAAGAAATGTCTTATTTATTTTCTAATAAATATAAGAATTTTATATTTATTGTTAAGTATTTCTGATTGCTAAGAATATTCCTAGTGATTTTTCAGCATATTATATGACCCCAAACTTAAAATTTACAGGATAAACCTTTAGTAATATTTCTGTAGGATGCCATTAAGTCATGTCAACTCTTCAAACATACTGACTTTTATATCTTTTCCTTATTTTGTTTCCACTGCTTCATACTTCACACCCTCCTCAGCTCACACCTGTACTATTTTACTCCATTCCTAGTTCTAGAGTAATAAGATCTGATCATCAGATAATAAAGATCTCTTTTCTCAAAAACTTTCAACAAACCCCTATTGGCAATGGAATGAGGTCAGATTCTTCAAAATGGCATATAAGGTGTTCCATAAGCTAGCATCATCTTACAATAGCTTTAATTAATCTTCTTGTTCTCCAACTAATTTGATGCTTTCCTGCAAGTAACACCCCTTTTACTCAAGAAGAAGTAGACAACCAGAATAGAGCAATAACTAGGGCAGAATATTAAAAGACTTTCCAAAAAGATTGTCCTCCTTTCAAATGACTACAAGTTGGGATAATTTTAGAAGCAAGTTATCTCAAACTTTCAAAGAACAAAAATTATCTAATCCTAAAGGATATGTTCCGAAGAAAAGAAAAAGATGGAAGGCTTAATTCCTTTTGAAAAGAAGCCAAATACTGAAAATACAATCTGACTATGAAACTAGAGAACAATCTCACTACAAATGTAGATGAAAAATCTTCAAGAAAGTAAAAACAAAAAGAACTCAGTATAGTTTGACAATATTCCATCCAAAAATATATGAGGTCCAAGAGGCACTTATCTTTCAAAATTAGAAAAACTGTTAATATGAGATTCCTATAAGTAAATGAAAATTCCTATTATTACTAACAGTATTGTTAAGTTAAAGTCAATGCAGTGATATAAAGTTGTGAGATTAGAACAGAGAAAAACTGGCAGAATAGGGAACTTCAAAACTTCATCCTTCCATAAAGGTAATGAATATGCTAACACCATCAGAATCAACTTTTTTAGAACTCTGGAATCAATATAATTAAAAATTTCACAACCACCATGAGAATGCTTTATACAGGAAAGAAATCTACACATCAGATGAAGCTCAGAATGCTAGGTAGGATAAATTCAAAGAGATCCACACAGAGACACCTTATGATTAACCTGGTGAAACAGAGACAAAAAACAAAAAAACAAAAAACAAAAACAAAAACAAACAAAACTCTTGAAAGCAGGATGAGCGAAGTAACTGCTCCTTTACAGAAGATTTTCAATAAGACTAACAACTGATATTTCATACAAAATCATGGAGGCTAGAAGGCAGTGGAATAGCACACAGGCATGCCTTGTTTCATTGCACTTCCCTTTATTGCATTTTGAAGATACATTTTTTATTTATTTTTTAATTTTCTTAATGCTTATTTATTTTTGAGAGAGAGAGAGAGAGAGACAGACAGAGTGTGCAGGGGGCGGGGGGAGCAGAGGGAGTGGGTAGGTGCAGAGAGAGTGGGAGACACAGAATCCAAAGCAGGCTCCAGGCTCTGAGCTGTCAGCAGAGTCCAATGAGGGGCTGGAACCCATGAACCACGAGATCAGGACCTGTGCCAAAATCGGATGCTCAACCAACTGAGCAACCCAGGCACCCATTTTTTTTTAATTTTCTTAATGCTTCTTTATTTTTGAGAGAGAGAGAGAGAGAGAGAGAGAGAGAGAGAGAGAGAGCGAGCGAAGATACTACATTTTTTACAAAGTAAAGGTTTGTGGCAACTGTGCATCAAGCAAGATTATTCACACATTTTTTCCAACAGCATTTACTCACTTCATGTCTCTGTGTCACATATTGGTAATCCTCACAACATTTCAAAGATTATTATTATATTTGTTATGGTGATCTATAATCAGTGCTCTTTGATGTTACTATTGTCATTGTCTTGGGGCTCCTTAAACCATGTCCATATCAGACAGCGAACGTAATCAATAAATGTGTGTGTTCTGGCTGCTCTACCAACTGGCCATTCCCTTGTCTCTCTTCCTGTCCTCCAGCCTCCCTATTCCCTGAGACACAACAATATTGAAATGAGGCCAGTTAATAGCCCTACAGTGGCCCCTAAGCATTCAAATGAAAAGAAGAGTTGCATGTTTCTCACTTTAAATCAAAAGCTAGAAATAATTAAGCTTAGTGAGGAAGGCATGTTGGAAGCCAAGACAAGCTAAAAGCTAGAACTCTTGCACCAGTGAGCCAAGTTGTGAATACAAAGGAAAAGTTCTGGAAGGACATTTAAAGTGCTACTCCAGTGAACACATGAGTGATAAGGAAGTGAGACAGCCTTGTTGTTGATACGGACAAAGTTTTGGTGGTCTGGATAAGGATCAAACAAGCCACCACATTCCCTTAAGCAGAAGCCTAATCCAGGGGAAGGCCCCAACTTTCTTCAATTCTATGAAAGCTGAGAGAGGTGAGGAAGCTTCAGAAGAAAAATCTGAAGCTAACAGAGGTAGGTTCATGAGGTTTAAGGAAAAGAAGCCATCTCCATAACATCCAAGAGCAAGGTGAAGCAGCAAGTGCTAGACATAAAAAGAATACTACCACATGATTCTATTTATATAAAGTTAAAAAAAAGAAACAGGCAAAACTAAACTAAAAATATTTAAGGACACACACTTATGTGATGAAACTAAAAAGGACTACAAGGAAGTGATTAAAATGGACATCAGGATAGTGGTTGTTAATCTTCTAGGAAGGCAAAGGCACAAAGGGGTCTCTAGGGTGCTGGAAATGTTTCTTGACCTGGTAATAGTTACGCAGGTATTTACATTGTGATAAGTCATTAAGTTACACACTGGTACACTTTTCTGGATGCATCCCTTATTTTACTATAAAAAATTTCAATATTGAACAAATTGTAAGTAAAAAAATGAGCAGGTACAACTACCTACACATTTAAATCTCTTCAAAACAAAACTTAGATTAAAGGAAAAAGCAACAAAATGAGAACTTTTTAGGCACAAGAACGTTGGAAAAAGCAAAGTTCATTATCAAACTTATAATAAGATATTACAGAAACCTATATAAACAATTCTCTGTACTCAGTGAATTAAAAGGATATGAAAGAAAGCTTAAAGATTAAATATAGGTCAATATTTTCAAAATTGATAATGTATCTAGTATTTAGGAAATGTAAATGAAACAACTCTAAATTGTCATTTTATGCCTATTAAATTACCCACTACTGTTAGGACTGAAAATTGACTTCACTATTTTTAAAAAGCTGTCTGACATATTTCCAGCAATTTTCTTTCCTCAGAATGTATTTTAAAACAATAATTTCAAAAAACACATCTAAAATAATTCCTACCTGGCTTGAGAATTTTGGGGATCTATATTTAATAAAGCTGTAAAATCTTGTATGGCTGAAATCCAGTTTTCATTTTCATAGTAAAACATCCCACGTTTCAATAATGCATCTGTTCTTTTGGGATCATAAAAAATGCACTACATGGGGTGTGGAGGGGAGGCAGAAAAACACAACACAATAATGAAAAAAGAATAAAACACAAGAAAAGTATATAATCTCATAGCAAATTAACTAGCCGACAACTACGTTTTTAACTTTAGATTATATACATGCAAACTAACTTAAGATGCCTAAACTTTCAAATTTGCATTTAAAGACCAGGTCTTCAGTAAGAACATTTATCAACAAATTCTAAAAAGGGGAGGAGGTTTACTGAAAGAGGGAAAAAAAAAAACCCAGCATATATCAGAAGCCAAAGCTTTTGCCCACCAAAATTTTTACTGATAAAATTTCAGAGGTGCAATGTTCAACTAAAGTGGGGTTGTATTAGATCATAGCATTTATCCCAATTAAAGATGATACATATTAGACTATATCAAGGCTGATTCAATCAAATCAAATATGTATTAATCTAGTCCCTAAAATGGTAAAAAGGAATTAATTGGTATTGGCCTGGTTTATTCATTTCACATTGACATGCAAGGCAAGAGTGAAAAGGCTACATCATTGTATACTCAGTTGTAAACTCCTTGCCTATTGATAGTGGGGGGCTGGGGGGGGAAATGGGGAAGTGAAGCACAAAGACTACTGAGTATTTTTTAAAACAGTAGAAAAAGAAAAGAAAATCCTAAAGATTTTGAAGCTTATTTGGCCTCAAGTGGCTGCATTAGTCAATGCATGGAGGAAATGAACAGGAATAGATAATCTAATAATTTCATTACCTTAGAAGAGATTTTTGGTCACTTCTAGTTTACAATCCTCTTGAAACAAAAGAATGTCAAGTATGAGGCTAAGCATCATGAATTAAGAAAAAGGGTAGTTGGGAACACAGAAAGCTAAGTTACTTAAATAATTTCTAAATTCTCAATTGTATTAAGAAGTAGAATTTAGAGCAAAGTCAGGAGATCAAGGTTACAATTGTGCTGCAATTAGGGGACTATTTGGCTGACTCTAGCCTCAAAGTACAGTTCAGCTAAAAGTTCACTTCTTCAAGGGAATTCCCTGATATTTCACAATATAAATATATAATTAAATATATATATTTACCCCTCCATTATCTTTATTTCTTTCATAGCACTCATCATAAATTGTATGTATTTATGTACGTATTTATTTCTGTAATATGTCCTTTAACCTATAGGCTCCCTGTAAGCAAGAAACAGGTCTGTTTCATTCACCAAAATTTATCTACTACATTATAGAGTGATAAATATACAGTTGATAAATATTTGTGAATGAATGAATGAATGAACCAGCAAGCACAGCTTCTTTAAGAGCAGATGGGTTCTCTGTAGAAGAGAATCAGCCATGTCTCAAGAGTTAAGAGGTGGAAAATAATTTTCTCTCTTGTCTGAAGGGAAGAAGCAATTTTCAAAGGTTTCTTTAAGCACTTTTCATGCTTCAGAAGAGCTAGTAAAGTCATGCCTCCCTCCCGAAGTTGTTTCAATGCACCCATACCCAACTCTTTGATGTAAATCCATTCATTCACTAATAAAAAAAAAACCATTGACATAGCATTAATATCAATTCTACTACTGAGTGCTCTAGGTCCTAACATATAATAAATTCGTTTTTATTATATAATATATGTGAAAGACACTCAATGACTTGCTCTAATATTAGGAGAAGAACATCATGATCTAAAATACATAAATGTCAGCATTATATATGATAAAGCTTACCTTAGAAAAGTCATCAATGGCCAGAACTTTGTTTGCTATTTCATACATCTCACCCCTCCTGAAATATATATCAGCATCTGTGGGCTTGCACTTAATTGCCTGGGTATAGTTTAGAATTGCTAAAGTAATGTCTTTTCTTCCCCTGAAAATTTCTGCCTTTGACAAATATGCCTCTAAAGAAAATTAAAAAGGTAAAATTTAGTTTTACAGTCCTTTTAATAACTATGAAAATTTTAATCCCTTTCCCTCCAAAAACATAGAATAATGTTCTGTATTATACTTTCTTAACCATTAAGGGTTTTTTTTTTATCTATTTCAACAATGCAGAATTTGTTCTCAAATTATAGATACTGGTAAGTATCTATTTGTGGTTATAAGCATTTTCAATTTCAATTTTAAGTAACAAAAATGACCTTTTATCTTTTTGTATATCTGAAGTGTTTCATACTCTTTTAAAGTTTATAGTAAAACAAAAATTTATGGACTTTGGCAGAAATAGGCATAGATCGAAAAACATTTATTAAGCTCAAGTTATATTCTAGGGGTATGTTATTCACGCTGTGGATACAAAGATGAACAGGACATTTTCTCATTCTCAAAAAGTTCCATGTTTAGTCATTCAAGCTGATTAGAGGACGGTACATAAAGGCAAATGTATAGATTTCATCCAACCAAGAAGTCTTAGAACACTAAAACTCTTCAAAGATTTGTGGTCAAGAAAAGATTTATCAATCACTTCTATAACTAAAATTTTAAGTTCATATCCTTCTTGTGCGATGACCATTAAGGAACCAATTTATTGTAATGTACACAAGGACATTAATTAACATTTCAAACCATGGTGAGTATTTTGAAAACACCATAGGATCATACAAGTCCCATATATACAATATCAAGAGTAAATTTAACTTTAAAGAGCCAGAATCATTTTTGGAGACTTATGTCTATTAACTTCTGTATCTTTATAACACCACTAAGTGACCAAAGCTTAGGTAAAGATATAAATAATATAACTGGACAGAAAACCCACCTGCATTATTTTTATTATATTTATTTACATAATTCAAATCATCCAAAGCTTCATTAATTTTGTCTTGGAAAAGATAAATAAAATGTCGGTGCCAATAGGCATTAAGGAACAATGGCTCCAAGAGTATAGCCTAGAAAATATATGTATAAATTCAATTAAATTTGGTTTATTGAAGGAAGATATCCCAACAAATGAATTTTTAAAATATTATTGATCCCAATGGCATTCTATGTGTATATTATAAAATGATACCTCCCAATCTGACAGACAAAATGTAGTGTTTTTCATATCAGTCATTTGAAAATGCCAATAATTATAATTTCATAATCCTACACCTATACCACAAAAATTCATTGTTCAAAATTCTAGTAGAAATTATTACATACATTCTTACATAGAGAGGACAATTATATAACAACATTAATATAAGTACAAATTATTAATATTGTTATTTTGATTAAATAAAACTTACTTCCTGTAGATCTTTCAGGGCACTCTGCAACTTTCCCAGTTTCCTATAAATAGCTCCACGCCTACAATATGCAAATGCAGGATATTTTTTCTTATCATTTATTTCTTTAGTCAAGATCTCCACTTCGGATTCATAATATTTAGTAACTTCTGGAGAAAGACCAGACTTCAAAGAATCACTCAATTCTAGTTTTGGTGGTTCTTTCATTCTTTCAGACGTGTCATTATGGATAGATATTTTAACTCTTTTGTGTGTGGTTGTCTTCTGATGTTTGTGCTTAGAGAACATATCAAGAGCCCATGTTCGAGGGTTAGTATTTTCTGGAATTCCTCCCTTACTTTGGACAAATTCATCAAAATTTAAGCACGAAGGTAGACTGGGACACTGAAATTTACGTTCATATAATGGAACTCTGAGTAAATATTTCTTCTGTCCAGGAAGGATCCCATGAGATGTTGATCTAGTTATTAAAAGAGTGATTTTTAAATGACAGAAATACAATTATTTTTATAACCAATAAATCAACTCAGTTTTACACAAAATTCGCTTCTTTATTATTAAAATAAAATTACACGCTATTTTCATTCAAACCAAGTTCTCCTGTTCATTCTTCAAAATTGTAACATATGAAGAATATGTAGAAACTCTATAGAATTTATGAAAGCAGAAGATTATTATTAAAGATGTAGCTTTCTTAGAATACTGAAATAAGGGGTCAATGCTCCTTTCAAGTTTAATTTATAACCCTGTCCCTAACCAGACAAATTACAATGAGGAATTGAGGAGGTAAAACTTGATGTGAGGAAGGCAATGTCATCCAAGAGTTTGGAGAGGACATGAACTTTAGGAAATGGGAAGAAGAAAAGATTTAACTACACAGTATACTACCAAATTAATATCCCAGACACCACCCGTCTTTAGTAGACTATCAAATTAGAGAACACCTAATATGCTTTCAAATGCTACATTTCTAGTATTTTCCTCCTCAAATTCTCCATTTTCTGAAGTTTTCATTCAGTACAATTTAGCATATGATGGGTATTGTACCAGCCACACAAGTGAGAGTAAGTAAATTCTATTGGAAGAAAAAAATGTAAACCCCATCATTTCATAAATATTTACTGAGTTTATACTGTGAGAAAGACCTATTGCTAAACATTAGGAGAATTAAAAAGTCAGTGTTCTTCTCTTCCCTTACATTGTGACACTCTCCATTCCTCTCTACACTCTAGTGCAACCTGCCATATCTCTTTTTGCCTAGAGTACAATCACTTCTTAATACCAGACTTCTACTCTTACTCTTTGTGTAATCTGTTCTCTACATGGAAGTCAGCATGCTTGCTTATTTTTTTCTTAACAAATGTAAATCAGATCATGTTACTCCCTCCAAGAGCTTCTCCTAATATCTAGAATGCAAATCAAGCTTTTCTTCATGGTCTACAAGACTCTACATGATGAGGCCCAGGCATATATCTCTGATGACACTACTCTCTCACGTCTCAATTTTCCAGCCATATCATCTGAGAGCAAGCCTCAAGGCTGTTGCACTTTTCAGCACTTCTGAATGGCTAGCTCCTTCTCAATTCATATTTCCTATCAAATGTTACCTTAGAAAGGCCTTCTGTGCCAGATGCATTTTGTTTCTACCTCCACGTTCAACTCTACCCTTGTCTACTTTGCCCTCAGACCTGGGGGACTTACTCTGTTCAGACTATATTCATAAGATCCTTGTTCTCTGTCTTCTAATTGGGTATGTCCAATTAGAAACCCCAAAGAGGAAAGGAGGAGAGTGAAGTCAAGGTATTTATTCCTCTGACACCCTCCTAAAGGGTCGCTTCAAAATGGCTATGATCCTTGACCACGGATCACTAATTTTTTTTTTTAAGGAAACCATTTCTCCAAAATTCCTCTTCTAGGTTCTAGTAATCACTCCTACTTTTTGTCCTCTCAGACTTAGGGGCAGAAAATGCTCTATTATTTTTAGCCACAGCATACTACATTATCATTTGTGGTTTCTTATGCCCTGACATTTTTGTAAATTGTGCCTTTATTATATTTTCATAGAATTATCCTAAATTGAGAGTGCTGTTTAGTACTGGTACCCTGACTGATAAAATAATTGGTACCCGAGGTAGACTCAGGAAATACACACACAGAAGGATCCTAGGATAAACTTATTCCCAGGATAAATATAGGACACAAATAATCCACGGTGTGTGGTGGCATCAAAGCTCCTCAAATTATCACTAGTGTTAGCAGGGGATGGTGCCCAGGTGGAAGGCAAAGTTGTAGGAGATCAAGTAGCTACCACTTAGTCACTAGGACAACAGTAATGGTTATAAAAATTGTGGAATCACTTTACTTCTTTCAGACCAAAAGAGAAGAACAGTACCTACTAAATGCCCAAATTCCCTAAACCTTGGATACCATGATAATGAAGCTACTGGAAAAGGAGTAGGAAACAGAGGATGTGAACATTTGAGCAGGCATGAATGAGGCCAAGAAGTTTGAATCTCCAAATTTCACTTATCCTCTCTTGACAGAAGAGACTGCCTGAGATACTGTCAGATTCTCCAGTGTGAGAGACTCAACCCTCTCCTGTATAAATATTTTTCAAGGACTACACTGAGATATTGCTTCATATGTTATATAAAATCTGATTCAAGGACTCCTCAAAATCACTCATCTGGGATCTCCCGAGCCCTCTCATGGAGCTACAATGACTATTGTCCCTCAGTCTCTTACATACCTCCTCCATGGATGGGTGGTTGCTAGCCCTAGCCAGTGAAGCCTTGCTAGAACTTCCTGCCAGTCTCTGAGTGATTCTCAAACTTTAGCATTAGTCACCTGGAAGACTTGTTAAATGCAGATTTCTAGTTTAGATTTCTAGCTAGATTTGGTGGACAGAATTTTAACTCATGGAGATCAGTGGTAAGAACTAAAAGACTGCAGGTTCTCAGAAAGTGAGATATGTGGGCAGCCTGCTAAGGTGTTCTTTGATTTACATAAATGAAAAACCTTTAAGTCTTCTGGGCATAGGCGTAACCAGCTATAGCTGGGGTTTAAAACCTCTCATGCAGCTTTCTGACCTCAGCTAGTTCATATCTAAGACTTCTCACCTGACGGGAAGGCCAGGCCAGGTCCCTCTGAGGAAGGACCTGGCAATGTGGCCCAGGTGGATTTAATGAAATTTCCCCCAAATTTTACAAAGGTCTGGGAGAGAAGAAACACCCAAACCTTCTGAGAATTATTAGATACTTAACCCTAAACTTATGTTGATATACAGATACCCATTGTGGATGCCACTGAAGTTCACAATCAAATTGGGGGATTCTGAAGGTCAAGTGATATAAAGAATCTTGGCCTGAAGCCATCTAACAGAATCTAGTGAGACATGGACCCATCCTGCGATAATTTCCCTAGTCCCAGAATGTGTAGTAAGAATGAATCAACTTGATAATTGTGTAAACTACACCATAAAGAAGATAATAGCAGTAAGGATCAAGTAGAAATCTTTGGAACTGCCTCCATTCCATCCTATTACCACCACCCACCAAGATGGCATACCAAAAACAATACTAGGCCATCAGGGAAATTACAGACTAGTAGCACTAAGGAAAATATGTCACCTACTGTTTGGGGTAGGGGGAAAATAAATTCTGCCTCTCTTGGGGATGTAGTGGCAGCAAGACGGACAAAAGAAAATCAGGACTGAGACTATAAATTCACTGTCAGGAGGTAGTGAAGTTTGGAAGTTTTGATAGTGGAAGTGGGGACCATGGTCAGTTATTCTAAAAAGAGACAGAAGGATATGCATTTACAGGGATAAGAGAGCCAATAGCAAAAGGCCTGGTCTGAATCTCAGTTCAATATGTTAGTCAATCCTGGAAGACAGAACACTGGCAGAGATCCGAGGGACTGGCGATTCACAGAAGTCCAGGTAAGAAAGAAGGTAATGAGTATAAGGAAGTAAAGGTGAACCAGGAACCATCAACATGCACATCTTCTTGCTGCAACAGTAAGCTTCTGAAGAAGGTCTCTGCTAGTCCCTCAATGGCTGGTCCACCAATATTGGATTCAGAGATCAAAGCTGAGGGAAACTTCCAGAGAAATGGTGAAGCTACAAAGTTATTACAGACACATAGCATCCTGCCATGACCTAGATGAGGGGCTAGGCAACAGGGGTAACCTATAGTAAAGGGACTGGCAGAAAACACATGGGGCTGGGTTTTTAATCAACTCAAATGGACTCCGGCAGGAGTTACTTTCCACAATCAAGCTTTGACTTGATATATGAGTACATACACTGTCTGCTTCTAACCATTTAAGGGAGCCAGCAAGAATGAGTATAACTAAACAAGCTTAAAGGTCAGATATACAGTGGTTAAGAAGGATAATTCTGTGTTAACCAAGTTAAGATTTGTGAAAAAAGATCTCAAACTATACAAATAAAATTATTTTTAAAGTTTCTCCATAAACTTGTTTTAAAATAAAAATTATTTAATAGCTACACTTTTGTGCTAGTTTAAATTAAGATTTTTTTTTTCAACGTTTTATTTTATTTTTATTTTTGGGACAGAGAGAGACAGAGCATGAACGGGGGAGGGGCAGAGAGAGAGGGAGACACAGAATCGGAAACAGGCTCCAGGCTCTGAGCCATCAGCCCAGAGCCCGACGCGGGGCTCGAACTCACGGACTGCGAGATCGTGACCTGGCTGAAATCGGACGCTTAACCGACTGCGCCACCCAGGCGCCCCTAAATTAAGATTTTTTAAAAAGAAGAAAGCTGTACTAATGTATTATCCTAGATAAATACTCCTATAGTTTGTTTTACTGCCTCCACCAAAAGGCTCATCCTATTATACTTGTTGGCAGTATATACAAATTTCAAATTCAGTTGTTAAAAGGCAAATAAATCTCTTTAAATGGTGAAACTTTATAATCAAAGTGATAAAGAATCAGTAAGCGGTAAAATACCCTACCAAAATAGTGTTTCATCTGCTTATATTCTTTATAGAGACAGAAGTCACTTAGGTATGGCCAGAATGGTGCAGATATTATCCTTTCTAGGATAGTAACGATTCATATGCTTTGAAATCAGCAAATGTATCAAAAATTTATAAGCTAATCTCTGTTTCTTATCAAAAATATTTGTCAACTTAGAAAAACCTATCTGAAGTCTTCTAAAGATGAGCTAACAAAACCAGTTCCACATATTTGCTGCCGGGAAAACTCAAGCATAAGTAGTGCGCAGAGAACTCGGGACTTGAATGGCATCCTCCACTAAGATTGGTCTCTCTTTCACTCTGTCACTCACATTTACAGTGATTGTTCCCAAGTCTTTTCAGGGACAATAAGTCACTACACCAAAACACCATGAACCCTTTTTCATAACCACAAGACTTTATAAAAATAAACAAAACAATATGACTCACTTCAACAGTAAAGTCTTTAGTTTTCAAAAGAGCATACACTTAATGAATTCCTTATCATCTGGGGTTATCTAAAGAGGAATAAAGCCCAGAGCTTTCTGCAAACTATTTTGCACAACACTTCAGTCTAAGAAAGTTACGTCCTGAACACTTAAAAAATGAGCATACCTGGAACTTCAGCTGTTGTTATCTCAGGTCCTTGCACATTTTAAACATGCTAGATACTATTACTTCCAAGTAAGGAGAAAAATTATTTCTATGTGTTGATCCCTGAATAAGGGCTCACACAACATACAAAAAACAGTTTGTCTATCTAGATTTCTCAATCTATTAGTTACAATTTGAAAACAGTTAAATCTCAGCAACCTACTTCAACTTTTGAATGGGTGACACTTATTTGGAGCAGGCATTGTTTTTTGGTGTTAAATCGCTTCAGAAAAATAACTTAGTAGATTTTATTTCTTTCCATTGAAAGATTTCATCAAATCAAACTGACTTAGTTTTACTTCATGTCCTTAATCAGCCCCAACTTTAAATTATAGTTTAAAGCAGTCATACATTTGTACCATTAAATATTCACATATTTAAAAATAAGGGATTGTCCTTTAGTTAAGGATTTAGCATATTTTCAGTGCCGAATAAAATAATAACAACTGCAGTTAGTGAAATTATAAGATTAAGGCCAAAACTACAATACATTTCTTAAACTATAACAATTACAGATTAAATAAGACCTTTTAAGAACTTTTGGTGGCTTGGATAATTCATCATACACGTTTGAGAGTTTACTGAGTTTCAATCGTTTCTTCCATTTCGTCTTCTTTTTCTTGGGATAAACAATGTAACTTATGCCAGCTTTTCTAGATGCTTCAATGAGAGAGAGAGACAGATCTCTCACATTGCTTCTGTTCTGGATGTGATCTAAGATAGTGTCTATATTTTCTTTCACAGGGATGGCTTCCTCAGTTTCACTTTGCTGAGTCATCCAGCGCTCCAGCTCCTTTGCTTTCTGAAATAGAATCTGTTTCATATTGCTTTGCATGTCATCCTTAATCTCTAGTGGAGTTATGGTCTCCTCTTTCCTCAACTCCACTGCAGATTTTACTCTCTTAATTAGCAAGAAACAAAGACAAAACCATTTAAAATCAATTTAGTTGCTGTGTGTTTTAATTAATTCAGTTACAATTACTATTAACATAGTTTGGTCGCTTGTTGAAAATTTTTAAATCGTATTTTTGATGTTTTTCAAAGTCAACTTATAAAGTTAATAGTAGGTTAGTTAAAGCAAAGTCCAATAATTTGGTAATGTGACATTTTGTTAGCTACATAAAAATAACACTATAAAGTATATATGCATTAACTGTGATTTTATATATTCTTAATTAAAAGAGAATGCTCTTTACATATTGAAATAAAATACAAACTCTACTTTTACTTGTAATGCAAATAAAAAAAAATTGGTAGAATGGGTAAGAAATACTAAAATGACCTATCCTAAAAAATCAATTTGAGTCAATTTTCTTTTCTTTTCTCTTCTTTTTTTAGAGAATGTTCTTTTTTAAGTTAATTTTATTTATTTTCGGACAGAGGGAGAGCTCCTGTGCATGAGTGGGGGAGGGGCAGAGAGAATAGGACAGGGAGAATCCCAAGCAGACTCTGTGCTGTCAGTGGGGAGCCCAACGTGGGGCTTGAACTGTGAAATCATGACCTGAGCTGAAATCAAGAGTCAGCTGATTAACTGACTGAGCCACCTAGGCACCTCAGTGAGTTAATTTTCAAAAACACTTTAACAACACTGAATTTCTATACAGAAGCATTCAAGTATTCTTTACAATAATTTCAAGTCAATATTTACAAGCTTAAGAAAAAGAATTCCAGCCTAATATTTACTTTATCTAATCATCAGAGAATCCACTTAACTTTTAATAATAATATCAATATTATAATATGCTAATAATTGTAAATAACTTGTAATAATTATGCATTAGTTCTTGAAACTCTAACAATAAACCTAATAAAAGACATTAACTCCAATTCTTTAATATAGAATTTCCAGTTTATTGAGCCATGGTCCATAAGTTAACTGCATTTAAGTTTGCTAATAAATTTGTTATGCAAATATTTTTCTTTAAAGTGAAGTTAGGTCCAAATTCCAAACATAACAATTTCACACAAACTAGTTATATACTTTAAGATATACTAAAGTACAATAGAGATATTGACACTCCATAACTTACCATACTTCCCCTATCTCAAGAAACTATATATAACTCACTATATAATTAGAATAGAGAATAAGGTAATACATAAACTACAGAATATGTGTATGTACAATACACACACACACACACACACACACACATATATATATCAAGAAAGATAGTCACGTGTATGTATGTGATATATACGTCAATAAAACACATTCCTGAAAAAAAAGTGGAACATAAGATTTCCCGCTTGCTGACTAGATATGAATTACACAGAGAGGCTCCATGCATCTCTGTCGGACACTCAGGAAGGAATCCTGAGGAATCTATAACTATAAAGTAGAGCTAACAGAATGGGTTTGGGGCTTTTTCATACCCTTATTGAAATATTATAGATATATAACATACGTAAATTTAGGTATACAAAATAATGATATGATACATGCATATACTGTGAAATGATTACTACAATAAGATTAGTTAACAACTCCATCCCCTCACAAAATTACCATTGTTTTTGTGTGGCGATAACATTTAAGATCTACACTCTTAACAACTTTCAAATATATACAGTATTGTTAGTTATAGTCACCAGGCTGTACATTAGAACCCCAGAACTTACACATCTTATAACTGACTCTTGTACCCTCTGGCCAACATCTGTTCGATCCTCTTTTCCCCACCCCAGCCCCAGTATTTA
This sequence comes from Prionailurus bengalensis, assembly GCF_016509475.1. Classification (NCBI taxonomy): domain Eukaryota; kingdom Metazoa; phylum Chordata; class Mammalia; order Carnivora; family Felidae; genus Prionailurus; species Prionailurus bengalensis. The sequence goes on along the minus strand of NC_057355.1, from coordinate 87,368,939 downwards.
CTCTATGTTTCTATAAGTTCAGCTTTTTTAGATTCCTCATATAAGTGAAAACAGACAGTATTTATCTTTCTCTGTCATGTAGCATAATATCCCAAGGTCCATCCATGTTGTCACAAACGGCAAAATTTCCTCATTTTTTTGTAGTTGATATTCCATTATTTATATATTGTATGTACACACATACTACAAGAAAAGAAAACTGCTGGCTAATATCCCTGATTAGTATAAATGGAAAATTCTCAAGAAAATACTAGCAGACTTAATTCAACAGCACATTGAAAGGATTATACAACATGATCATGTGGGTTTTATCCATCAGATGCAAAGACGATTCAACATATACAAATCAATAAAAGTGACACATCACATTAACAGAATGAAAGATAAAGACTATATATGATGTTTCAATAGATGTAGATAAAGCATTTGACAAAATTCAACTTCTTCTCATGATAAAAACGTTCAACAGATTTGGTATGGAAGGAACACACCTCAACATAGTAAAGGCCATATACGACAAACCCACAGCTAATATCACGATCAATAGTAAAAGACTGAAAACTTTCCTGCTAAGATCAGGAACAAGACAAGAGTACTCGCTCTTGCCACTTTTGCCTAACATAGTACTGGACATCTTAGCCAAAGAAATTAGGAAAGAAAAATAGGTATCCAAATTAGAAAGAAAGTAGTAAAACTGTCTCTGTTTGCAGATGACATAATCACATACAGACAAAACGCTAAAGACTCTACCAAAAGACTGTCAGAACTAATTACTGAATTTGGTAAAACTGTAGGTTACAAAATCAACACACAGAAATCAGTTGCATTTCTGTACACTAGCAATGAATTATCGGAAAAATAAATTTAAAAACTCCATTTACAATAGCATCAAAAATAATAAAAATACTTAGGAATAAATATATTCAAAGAGGTGAAGGATTTGTATACTGAAAATTACAATACGATGATGAAAGCAATTGAAGAAGACACAAATAAGTGAAGGGTATCTCATAAACCAGAAAAACTAGTATTTTAAAACGTCCATACTACCAATGCCATTAATAGATTCAATATAATCCTTATCAAAATTCCAATGTCACTTTTCAAAGAAATAGAAAAAACAATCCTAAAATTCATATGGAACCAGAAAAGAACCTGAATAGTCAAAGCGTTCCTGAAAAAGAACAAAGGTGGAGATTTCACAATTCCAGATTTCAAAATTCATTAAGAAACAATAGTAATCAAAACAGTATGGTACTGGCATAAAAACAAACACATAGACCATTGAATCAAGAACCTAGAAATATCCCATGCATATATGGTCAACTAATATTTGACAAAGAAGCCAAGAATACTCAATGAGGAACTGATAGTCTCTTCAATCAATTGCTCTAAGAAAACTAGATATTCATATGCAAAAGAATGAAATTTCCTATCTCACACTACTCACAAAAATGAACTCTAACAAATTAAAGATTTCAATTTAAATTCTTAAACTATAAAACTACTAGAAGTAAACATAGGGAAAAGCTATTTGATATTGGCCTTGGTAATGCTTTTTTCAATATGATACCAAAAGTACAAGCAACAAAAGCAAAAATAAACAAGTAGTGGGACTACATCAAAGTAGAAAGCTTCTGCACAGCAAAATAAACAATCAGTAAAATGAAAAGCCAACCTACAAAATGGGAAAAAATATCTGCAATCCATTTATCTGAAAAGGGGTCAATATCCAAAATATATAATAAGCACTTTTAACTCCATAGCAACAACAAAATCCAACTAAAAAATGGTCAGAGCAACCGAATAGAGATTTTTCCAAAGACATGCAAATGGCCAATGGGTTCATAAAAAGATGTTCAACGCCAGTAATCATCAGGGAAATGCAAGTCAAAACTACAATGAGATATCACCTCAAACCTGTTAGAATGGCTATTATAGGGAGGAATTCCCATGAAGATGGCAATATAGCAAGACCCTGAACTCACCTCCTCCACAGAACACACTAAATTACACCTATTCACACAACAATTCCTCCTGAAGAACTGAAGGCCAACTGAACAGCTTCTGAACAACCAAAGATAGAGAATGACAAAAAAGAACAGCAAGACAGACAAAGACATCGAAACAAAGGGAACTCCCACACCTGATCCTGTACACGGCAGTGGAGAGGGATAGTTCTGAGGAACTGGGAACATATTTGTCTTTCCTTAGGCACAGAAAAAAAAAGCCACAGTTTAAAAGAGCAACTAGTATATAAAAGAGACAACACTGGACCAAATGGAGGAGGAGCTTTGGGAAGCTCTCCAGGTCAGAGGAACTAGAGGATAACACAGTTTACAGTCCTTCTCCACCTTAAAAGCCTAGATAGAATCAGGGTCTGGATACCATAACTGGTGGGTCCAGTCATCACAGCAAGCTTACAACCTCAGTAAGCCCAGGGTCTGCAAGCCCATGCCAGCCCCCAGTGTGCCGGGGCACAGAAAAAAGAGCCAAGGTTTAAAAGGGAAGGAAATGCAGGAATGCTCCCTCCCCCTTCACCTTGAAAGCCTAGCCAAGAACAGGGTCCAGCCCAAGGTCAGCTTGCAAGCTTAGCCAATCCCAGGAACTGCAATCCCAAGGTCCACAAGCCCACACCAGTCCCTGTGGTACTAGAGCACAGAAAATAAACCAGGAATTTTCTTTGGTTGTTTTAGTTCTTTTGTTTTTATTTTTCAATAATTGTTATTTTTTTTTAATTGTTTTTTTATTTGTCTTTTTTTTTATTTGTCTTGTTTTTATTTTTGCCCCTTTGGGTTTTTTTTCTTTTTTTTTAAACATTTATTTATTTTTGAGAGACAAAGAGAGACAAAGCACGAGCAGGGGAGGGACAGAGAGAGAGGGAGACACAGAATCTGAAGCAGGCTCCAGGCTCTGAGCTGTCAGCACAGAGCCGGATGCAGGACTCAAAACAACGAACCTTGAACCTTGAGATCATGACCTGAGCCAAAGTTGGATGCTTAACCAGCTGAGCCACCCAGGTGCCCCATTTTGGTTTTTTTTTCTTTTCTTTTTTCTTCTTTTCCTTTCTTCCTTTTTTTCCTTTCTTTTCTCTTTTCTTTTTTCCTTTTTTATTTTACTTTTATTTTATTATTATTTTCTTCTCTCTGTAAAAAGCCACGGTTTAAAAGAGCAACTGGCATTTACAGCCACAGCTCCAACCAGACAGCAAAAGTCGCCAAGCACACAGTCTGCACAGGGGACACCATATACAAGAGCTACCATTCCTTCAAGTTTAGGAGGAGTAGCTATTCCACCTAGAAACAAATCCAGAAAGTCAAGAAAATGGGGAAACAGAAATATGCTCCAGAAGAAAGAACAAGAAAAGAACTCAGAAAAATAACTAAATGAAAAAGAGATAAGCAATATGCCTGATAAAGAATTTAAATTAATAATCAAAGTACTCACTGGGATGGACCAAAAAGTGAAGAACTCAGTGAAACATTCAATAAAGAGATAGAAAATATATATATAAAAAAATAACCAATCAGGACTGAAGGCTACAAGAACAGAAATAAAAAACATACTAGAGGGAATCAACAGTAGATGAGAGGATGTCGAAGAATGTTAACAGTGACCTGGAAGGCAGGGTAATAAAAAGCACACAAGCTGAACAGTAAAACGAGAAAAGAATTTTTTAAAATGAGGATACATTAAGGGATCTCTTGGATAACCTCAAGTGGGCAAACATTTGCATTATAGTGGTCCCAGAAGAAAAAGAGAAGGAGAAAAACATAGAAAACTTATTTGAAGAAATAATAACTGAAAAATCCCCCAACCTAGGGAAAGAAATAGACTTCCAAGTCCAAGAAGCACAGAGTTCCAAACAAGATGAACCCAAGGAGGTCCATACCACAGCACATAATAATTAAAATGTCAAAGGTTAGGGGTGCCTGGGTGGCTCAGTCAGTTAAGCATCTGACTTTGGCTCAGGTCATGATCTCACAGTTCAAGAGTTCAAACCCCAGTCAGGCTCTGTGCTGACAGCAAAGAGCTTAGAGCCTTCTTCAGGTTCTGTGTCTCCCTCACTCTCTGCCCCTCTTCTGCTGTTCTCTTTCTCTCAAAAATAAATAAACATTAAAAAATTTTTTCTAAATAATAATAAAATGTCAAAGGTTAAAGATAAAGAGAAGATAAAAGCAGCAAGAAGAAACAAAAAGTTTACCTGTAAGAAAAAAACCTATAAGGCTTTCAGGTGATTATTCAGCAGAAACTTTGCAGGTCTGAAGGGAGTAGCATAATATATTCAAAGTGCTGAAAGTAAAAACCTACAACCAAGAATACTCTATACCAACAAAGTTATCATTCAGATTTAAAGGAAAGATAAAGATTTTCCTAGACAAAAGATAAAGGAGTTTGTGACCACTAAACCATCCTTACAAGAAATGTTAAAGGGATTTAAGTGGAAAACAAATGGCCACAGTTAGACATAAGAAAATTATTAATAAAAAGATGTAAACTATGACAACATATGTATAAAATGTAGAGGAGGGAGTAAAAAGGGACAAGTGAAGGGGAAAAGAAAAAGAAAGCAATGTTTTTTCTTTTTCTTTTTTTTTTTTGAATGTGTTTGAACTTAAATAACCATCAAATTTATATAGACTACTATGTACTTTGGATGTTACATATGAACCCCATGGTAACTGCAAACCCAAAACCTATGATAGATACACAAAAAATAAAGAGGTAGAATGGCTATTATAAAAAAGACAGGAGATATCGAGTGTTGGTAAAGCTATAGGGAAAAGGGAACCCTTGTCCACTATTGATAAGAATGTAAATTTGTGCAGCCACTAGGGAAACAGTATGGAGGTTGCTCAGAAAATTAAAAATAGAACTACCATATGATCCAATCCCACTTCTGGGCATATATCCAAAGGAAATGAAATCAGGACCTTGAAGAGCTATCTTCACTCCCTTATTCCTTGCAGCATTAGTAACAATAGCCAAGATATAGAAACAACCTAGGGGCCCATCAATGGAATAATGGATAAGAAAATGTGATGTATATATATTTGCATATATATAATGGGATATTATTCAGCCATTAAAAAAGGAACTTCAGGATGCTTGGGTGGCTCAGTCAGTTGTGTCCAACTCTTGATTTCAGCTCAGGTCATGATCTTATGGTTTGTGGGATCGTGCCCCACATTGGGCTCTGTGCTGACAATGTGGAGCCTGCTTGGGATTCTTTCTCTCCCTCTCTCTCTGTCCCTCCCCCTCCCCCTCTCAAAATAAATAAATAAACTTTTAAAAAAAGGGAAATTCTGCCATTTGCAACAACACGGATGAACCTTGAGGGCATTATGCTAAGTAAACTAAATAAATAAGTCAGACAGAGAAAGATAAATACTGTATAATCTCACTTATACATGGAATCTTAAAAACAACAACAACTCAGAGATACAGAAAAGAGATTGCTGGTTGCCAGAGGCAAGGATTGGGTGATGGATGAAATGGGTGATGATGGTCAAAGGGTACAAAATTCCATTATAAAATAAATAAATCCTGGGGATGTAATACAGCATAGTCACTGTGGTTAAAATACTGTATTGTACATTTACAAGCTGAATTTTTTTTTTTTTAATTGGGAGCACCTGGGTGGCTCAGTCAGTTGAGCATCTGACTTCAGCTCAGGTCATGATCTCACAGTTTGCGGATTCAAGCCCTGCATTGGGCTCTATGTAGACAGCTTAGAGCCTGGAGCCTGCTTTGGATTCTGTGTCTCCCTCTCTCTCTGCCCATCCCCTGCTTGCACTCTGTCTCCCTCTCTCTTTCTCAAAATAATAAGTAAACATTAAAAAAATGTTTAAGTTGCTAAGAGTAGATCTTAAAAGTTCTCATCACATGTAAAAAGTGTATCACTCTGTTAACTAGACTTGATGTGGTGATCATTTTGCAATACATACTGTTATTGAATTACAATGCTATATACTTGAAACTAATATAATGTTATATGTCGATTATATGCCAATAAAGAAATCCTAAGGATAGTGTGATTGTACAGAGATATAAACAGAGGAATCAAAAGGTCAGTAAGAAAAGAGAATGTCAGGGGCGCCTGGGTGGCTCAGTCAGTTAAGCGTCCGACTTCGGCTCAGGTCACGATCTCGCGGTATGTGAGTTCGAGCCCCGCATCGGACTCTGTGCTGACTGCTCAGAGCCTGGAGCCTGTTTCAGATTCTGTGTCTCCCTCTCTGTCTGACCCTCCCCCGTTCATGCTCTGTCTCTCTCTGTCTCAAAAATAAAAATAAACGTTAAAAAAAATTTTTTTAAAAAGAAAAGAGAATGTCAGAAATGACATAGGAAGCAGGCTAATGTTATGCAAGTTAAAAGCAAGTTACAAGCAAGTAACATGGAGAGTCAAGAAAGATTTCTAAGATTTCAGACAAAAAAACAGAAGCTGAAGCTAGATGTCAATGCCACTGAGGGTAAGCACCAGCCACTCCAGGGGCACCGGGGTGGCTGAGTCAGGTAAGCATCCAATTCTTGGTTTTAGCTCAGGTCACGATCCCCCAGGTTGTGAGATCAAGCTCCGCCGTGGGTTCTGCGTGGACAGCATGGAGCCTGCTTGGGATTCTCACTCTCCCTCTCTCTCTGCCCTCCCCCAATTGTGCTTTCTCTCTCTCTCAAAATAAATAAACTAAAAAACACACAAAAAAACAAAAACCCAGCCACTCCAAAAGGCCTGTGCATTCTTCGTGCAGAGGAAAGTACATTGCATTTAGTAAGAGGCGGTGTGGGTTTAACTTCTAGCTCTGCCATTTATCACTTTCTGACCTTTGTTTTTTTCACACATAAAATAAGGATAATATCTGTCTCACCTTCCTTCTTTCAGGATATTGTGAAGCTTGAGACCAGACTGGACTAGTGTTCATGAAAATGCTTTAAAACTGTGAGCCCAGTGCAAATGTAGGTCAATATTATAATGGCTTGACTTATATCAAGTAAAGTCAAATTATGAACATGAGATACTTCCAAAAGCTGTTGAAAACCTTAAATTGGCACCACCAACCACAATTTTACAGGGGCTTCCAAATACGCACTCAAATCCAAACTTTTAATCAATTCTGAATGAATCAACTCACTATACTATTTCAGGAAAGCAAACAAAAAAGCATCAATAGTGATTATTACTAGAAATATAAGCATTTCTTTTGAATAATAAAAACCAAAAATTATCATACCTTTAATTGAGGAAATGGTGTGCTGAAACATTTTTGGATACTTTCAAATGATGCAGATTTTTTTAGGAAAAGAAACTGAAATAATCAAATGACAAATATGCATTGACTATAGACACTATTTGGTAAAGTACAATATCATATGACAATTGACTAATTATAAATGCTTAGGTAAATTAATTAAATGCAGAAATGCTAATTAAAATACACATTCTGACTGACTTTGAAGTCACTGATTTCACATAGAGGAACAGAACTGAAAATCCATCAGTTAATTTAGAGAAGTGTATAAATAATGGAAACTCTTATTTTTTTAAATTCAACAATACAACAAATACTTACCAAAGCTTTCTGGTTGGTGCAAGGGGCACAAGTGTGTATAAATGTGCCGTAAATATGCTGAGCCATTGATCCCCTCGGCACTGAGGCTGCACTAGTAGGACCTGAAGCAGCTACTGTCCCCTGAACAGTCACCTCTTATCATGAGCAACCTCAACCTTTTACTCCACAGGAGCATACAAATATCATCACTTACTATGAGAGCTATTATATTGTAAGAGTTGGGAAATACTACTATACTAGATAGTGTAGAAAGTACAAAAAAAAAAAATGACATGTTCCATATCCTCAACCAATGTAATGGTAGAAACAGAAAGAAAAGAAAACTGTAATCCAAAGCAGCTGTGGCCCTGACTTCAGATGGTATGAATGAATCTGGTGTAAAGAGAACACAAGATAGGCAGAGTCAGTTCTGAAGGGGACGGGACCTGGATATACTGGCGGGAAGAGGTAGTGTGGGCTGGCCTGTGAAAGGTGGCAACATTCCCATAGACTGAGCTGGAGTTGAGACTATCCCAGGCCAAGGGAACAGCCTAAACAAGCACAGAGAATGCAGCAGGGGCATGGGGAGTCACCAAGGACTCTGGTGCAGGCAGACCACATAAAAGCAGAAACATAATGGGAGGTAAGCTAGAAAGTCTGGTTGAGGCCAGGTTATGAGCCTTAATGAAGCACTCTGACTTTATTTGTTAGGTGGAGTTACTCAGTTTGAGACATGAGTGACATAATCCTACTTGTTTTAAGAATATAGCAGGTGGAGCACCTGGGTGGCTCAGTCGGTCAAGTGTCCATCTTTAGCTCGGGTCATGATCTCATGGTTCATTGGTTCAAGTCCCGCTGTTGGGCTCTGTGCTGACAGCTCGGAGCCTGGAGCCTGCTACAGATTCTGTGTCTCCCTTTCTCTCTGCCCCTCCCCTGCTCATGCTCTGTATATCTCCCTCTCAAAAATAAATACACATGTAAAAATTAAAAAAAGAAAGAATAAAGTAGAAGGCAGTAGGAGGATGGAGGAAGAAGCAGCTACTAAAACTGGGAATAGCTGACAGGCAGGTGTACATAGTGCTACTAAAATAGTCTAGAAAGTGCACGTGGCACTCCAAACTAGAAGGTGACGTTCATTGGTTCAATTGTTCTTTATGTGATGGTCACTGCTCTAGGTGATATGGATAAAAGAGTGAAGAAGAGTGCTATGACCCCAGGCTGGTGAGGAATAAAATGATCAAACATACATATGGACAAATATTTAGTAAGTTCTATAAGGAAAATAGCAAAAAAGTGATCTATATTAACGTATCCCCTCCAAAAAAAAAAAAAAAAAAGAAGTATTACCTAACTGTATGGGGGATAAAGGAGGAGTCATAGACATATCTTTAACCTAGTTAACTGACCAGAATAGGATTTGATTTGTCCCAAGGCACCAAGACTTTCCACTATGTGCCATTCAGCATCCCAAGATATCATCAAGGGGAGCAGAGGGCTGAAGGCACTAATGAAAGAAAAAAAAAACTGTTTCTTGTTTGTCCCCCATAAAGTGCAGGACATTTATTAAACCAGTTATGTATAGTTTATACCTTTCTTCTTTTCTTAGTTTCTCTCAATCATTTTCTCTTTTCTGTCCAATTATGTATATTATTTAATTAGTTTACTTGTATACACTACAGTGATAACAAAGCCATAAGCATGAGTCTAATCACCATTTAGAGAATTCAGTTTTACTGTTTCATGGCCATAACCAATGCCCCCATTTGGTCAAAACATTCACAAACATGTTTCTTTAATCATTTAAGACCTAGGCAAGAAGTGATAAATGAGTGTAAGACTGGAAATTTTCAAAGTTTTAAGAAAATTCATAGCAGACATTCTGCTATTGATCAGTAAATAACATCTTCTGAGTGTCACAAAGACAACACATTTTAAAAAGAAAGTGTGTCCTCAGCAAAGACACCAGTAATGAGTGTTCTGAGGCATTTCCCAGACTAAGGAAGCACCAACAAATAATTTCCAAAACTACTAGAAATTATAGCTGAGCTGTAGACAGATAAAGCAACCAACCCACAATTTAAAATAAAAATCACACATACCCTAGAACTTCTGCTATGCCGATTTAAAGCGACACTTTCCTTGCTTTCAGATGAAAATTTCTCAATTAAAATTTTGCTTGCTTGAACACTCTGTTATAAAAAGATAACAGCTTTAAGTTATATAGTGGAGTACTTTAAAAAGCCTTTGATTACTGTTATGTCATAATACAACATTATTACCAAGTGTATGGAAAAGGTAGAAGTACAAAAAACGTTTACCACAGACATATTAGAAGTCCAGCTACAGCCATAATATTTGGCCAAAACCCACAATTTGGCTTCTGTGTTGGCCATTGGCCAAATAGATTCTTTTACTTTACTTCTGGCCGTACTAATCTCAGGAGCAATCAATGATACTGTGATCCCATAGGTTAGCATTGAATCTATTTAATATGCCAATATCAGAATTGTGAATAAGACATATTATTTGGATTTACTGTCAATATATGACTATTCTCTGTCAGATATAAGTAAGCATTCTAAATTTTTATTGGAATGGAAAGCTCCTTAAATGCTTTACAATTCAAACTCTTTCCACCAACTAAGTTATATATGTATACTTATTGTTGTAAGGGTAAATTATTATTAAGTGTGTTATTCTTCTATATTATAATCAGTGATTTGGATATATAGAAACAACTAGAAGATCTAAGTTTGACAGCCTGGTGTAGTCATGATGAGTTAAATCATACTGCTACTTTGCTGAAATTTTTAGGTCTCAAACAATTAACATTTCAAAATCAAACGATATGTATTCAATAGGAAATTAAGCTTTTAAAAGTACCAGGAAATTATCACTGAGAATGGAACAGATATGGAGAAGGCTATGGGTAATTTAGGAACTACCAGCATCGATTTTTATTTATCTTCTAGTGTATTTTTATAACACAGCTATAGCACTGTATAAGCTAAGAGAATTACTAAACATAGCAGAAGGCTACCTGGGGTCACCATTACTCTTCAAAGACAAACTACGTGATATACAAGGAACTATTGGAACTATTGGAACTATTTTGTCATATGCTTACACAAAATATGATGGAATAGCAGCTATTATATATTTAAGAAAATTCTTTTAACAATAACAAAAGACAAAAACCATAATACTGTATTTTACAGATATCAAAACAGCAAAACTTACTAATAATAAATGGTTGCTTTTTAAAAAGAGAACATGGTTCATATATTGGAACCTGACAAGATATTGGCCAAACCAATGTGTCTTGAGAGAGCAAGTATTGCTTATATGATACCTGATGTAACTCCAGAGTTATTGCTCTACTCCAGAGGTATTGCTAAAACTTGTATGCATCCAATAATAGCTGGGATGCAGATAGAAATGGAAACAGTTTTGCTATCTGAAAAGTCAATTATGACTCTGCTTCTAATTATGGCAGGCTAGGTAATGCTGCTGGGGAAAACTAAGAAAGCTACTTGTAGTATGAAAAACACAATCTTCAAAGCATCAAAAAGCTAACATGATGATGAACAGATACTGGGCCAAAATCTAAGAAAAGGCAAGAACTTGGAAAAGTAAGCCCAGTATTCAAGATGCTTTTGTTATGATACTTGCCAAAGCAGCTGCAAGTCTGAGTTACAGATTGACGAATTCTTGGGGCAAGGGTGATAGAAATTGAAGCCCAGAACTTACCTAAGTTATGTAACTTGATTTATTTATAGATTATTTATTTATTTATACACAAATGTAATACACTGTATAATATTGTACATATACAAAATATACAAGTATCCAAGGCTACAGGAGATGCTACATGCTCAGATTTAAAGTGAAAAGAAGCAAGGGTGCCTGGCGGGCTCAGTCAGTAGAGAATGTGACTCTTGATCTCAGGGTCCTGAGTTCAAACCTCACATTGGGCATGGAGCCTACTAAAATAAAATAAAATAAAATAAAATAGAATAAAATAAAATAAAATGAAAGTTTTAAACCTCTTTTTTAAAAAAGAATGGTAGTAAGTAACCTTTCTGTAGACTTTCAGCCTCAGTTCCATCACAAGGGTGTTCAAAGAAATTCAAGCCTCAACTTTAGACTAAAACTATTTCTGAGGGCTAACTTCTGACAAGAAGTTTCTCTGGAGAAAAGAAATGCCATTGTTAGTCTAAAACGTTTCCTAAAAATAACGTTTTAAATACAATAATAAACATTTAAAGATAGGTAGACAAAGAAATAAAACACTAGAACATAACAGATTTGGGAAAAAAATAAATATTCTAAAAAGAAAAACACAAAACCAAATTTAAAAATACAGTAAACAAGTTTAACAGTATCTTAGACACAACTGAAGAAAGAATTTATGAACTTGAACTATAAGATAGACCAGAAGGGAAATTACCCATAATCCAGCATCAAGAGAAAAAAAAAAAAGAAAGAAGCTAATACGTATGATTAAAATCCCAGAAAATGAAAGAAAGAATGGACAGAGGCAACATTTGAAGAAGTCATAACTAAAAATTCTCCATAGTTGATGAAAGACATCAAAGTATGCATTCAAAAATCCCAGAGATTCCAAAGCATAAATAAAAAGAAATCTGCCCCTAGACACACCATATTGAAAATAGGGGGAAAAAAAGAGAAAAACTTAAAAGTAGTCACTTTGGGAGGAAGCAAGGAGTTGATCATCCTCAAAAAATTCACATTTAAGACCCATTGCTCAACAGCAATAGTGGATGCCAGAAAATAGTAGAACATCATTAGTGTACTAAAAGAATATATCTGCAAAATACATCATACCCAAGTATAATCTCTCTCAAGAATGAGCTAGGGGCACCTGGGTGGCGCAGTCGGTTAAGCGTCCGACTTCAGCCAGGTCACGATCTTGCGGCCCGTGAGTTCGAGCCCCGCGTCAGGCTCTGGGCTGATGGCTCAGAGCCTGGAGCCTGTTTCCGATTCTGTGTCTCCCTCTCTCTCTGCCCCTCCCCTGTTCATGCTCGGTCTCTCTGTGTCCCCAAAATAAATAAATGTTGAAAAAAAAAATTTAATAAAAAAAAAAAAAGAATGAGCTAATATAAAGACATTTGGAACAAAGGAAAAACAAGATTTTCACCAACTATGGAACTCCCACTTGCCTTAAAGCAAATTCTAAAGGATATATTTTAGGTAAAAGGTAGAATGATGCCAGACAGAAAGATCTGAGATACTAGAGAGAGAGAAAAAAAAGAAAGGAAGGAAGGAAGGAAGGAAGAAAGAAAGAAAGAAAGAAAGAAAGAAAGAAAGAAAGAAAGAAAAGAAAAGGAAAGAAAAGAAAAAAAGAAAAGAAAAAAGAAAAGAAGAGAGAGATAATTATATTTTATAAAATATTAATAACAATGTTTTGAGGGTTTTAGAAGATAAATATCTAATAATATATCAAAGTGAAAACATACTAAGTCAAAAGGGGGTAAATGGAATTGAAAGGTTTTAAAGTCACTGAATTTTCCTGGAAGAGTATAAAGAGTATAAAGGTATTGATCAACATCAGATTTTGATAAGTTAAAGATGTCTATCGAGGGAAATCACCATAAGAATAAGAAACAGTACACATACTTCCAAAATAGGGATGATAAAACACAATTTTTTGAAATAGAAAAAGTAAAAATAAAACCAGAATATATTATATCTAGACCACTGACTTTTTAAAAAAAAATTTAACAACAAAAAGATAAATTTAGGAAAAGGAATAAAAGAAGAAATAAAGCCAGAGTCAATAAAAAACACAAAGTATATGGTAGGATAAAACAAAAAATATCAGTGATCATAATATATATATAAACATGTTAAATACACCTTTAAAAAGTAGGGCACACAGACCTTTGTATCTAAATACCATTTCCCATTCAAAGGAACAAGGATTCTTTGAACAAAGGTCTGATTCCAGTTGCGATGTATGGAAAGTGTCCTAGGCCATCTTTTTGTGTCAGAAAGTCCTCCTGGATCCTTTTTCTTCTAGTCATTGGTGTGAACAACCACCAGCACTGATTTGCTTTTGGACCACCTTTCTAACAGGTTACTCCATCATCACCAGTTGTAACCAGTCCTGGTTACAAACCAATCTTGCTACAATTCTTACTTCTGTTCCAACAATTCTGCCTACTCTCAATTCCTTCTATTCACATTTTCTAAATACAAAGACAGAAAAACACATGCCCCTCCTTTATAAACACAGAGTTTGTGTTTGTACTCATTACAGTATATTGCAGTAATATTACATAGTATTCCTATTACCCCCCAGCTGTGTTAGTTCAGTTAGAAGCAGATACGACCAGTGGAAGACACAGAGAGAGGGAGCAGTAAGAAGCCTTCAGACCATGATGCAGTCTGACACCTGTGAAAGAGGAAGAGAGAGGAAGGAGTGAGTAGCAAGAGCCTCAGATCACAGAGCAGTTCTGAGCCAGGCAGATGGAAAGTTCTGGAGCCAACGCTTCCTGTGAAAACAACCCTCCATCAAACAGGAATGGGGTCAACACTAGCAAACCCCTTGTGTTCAGCCACTGGCTAGGAGCAGCCCAGAGGAAAAACGGCCTTGGTGCAAATGCCCTGATAGATCTACGGGACAGCAGCTGGAGGCTGGCGGTCATGTATGCTTATGTCAATGGATTCTCTTGAAGGAGATGTAAGCATCACATTTTCATGGATGCCATGCCTATTTTTGCAAATTAATATTTACCAATATTTTACATTAAGGCAATCTTTTGTATCCTTTATGTTATGAACTTTCTTGTTTTAGCTCATCACATATTTCCCCAAAAAATATTATCTTCTGAAATAAATTAAAAGTTTAGACTACACTTAAGGAAATGCAAATATACACATCAATCTTCCAAGATTTAAATTATACATATACTTTGACCGGGAATTCCAAATAGAAAAATTTACAAAGATATATGTGCAAGTGTGGTTTGTAGGGAAGGGGTTGTCTTTGTTTTGGTTTTTGGTTTTTGTGTTTTGTTTTTGTTTTTGCTTTTGTTTTTTTGATGCAGCCTCAGCTGAGATCCTCACTCAAACAACATGACAGATCTTGAGCCAGAACCTTCCAGTTAGGCCAGAAACAGTGGATTCCAGACCCTCAGAAACTGTGTGAGATAGTAATAGTTTGTCGTTTTCAGCTGCTACATTTTGGGATAATTTGATCTGCAGCAATGAATAATTAATATGCCCTTCTAAACTGGGTTAGTAGCTATCAGCACCAGAAAGAGGTAAGGAAAATGGTAAGGGAACAAATGGGAAAGGAGGGATATTTTTTTGAATGAAGACATAATTAGTACCTTTCTCTTTGGCCTCATAGGAAGGTCAAATGAAATAATACAGGAGAGGTCCCTGGCACAGTGTCTGGCTCATAGTAAATACTCAATAAATGAGAATCAACAGAAGCAGGTTTTAAGCAAAATAATCAAGATGAAGAATATAGATTATGTGATTCCACACACGGCAAAACATTAATTTGCATATATTTGCATTACATAAATGAAAATGAACGTGTTTGAAAGGATACACACAATGTAGTTTATAATTGTTAACTTCAGAGAGAAGAGATCCAGGAAAGAACAGCATTCAAGGTGGGGAGTGACCTTTTTGCCATACACAGCTGTATCATTTGACTTTTTTCTGCACAAAATTATTCACCCACTATCATGCAAGTTCTTAAATAATTTTAATTGGCCTTGTTACTCAGAACAGCAAAAAACAATAATATTGCTAAAGGAAACAATGGTGGTTTAACAAAAAAAAAAAAACAAGATAGAAGATTTTTAAAAGACAGAAACCACAGAGTAACAACAATAATAATACCAGTAAGACCAAATTAACCATATGCTACTTACGTGGTTCGTCTGAAACAAAGCAAAAATTTAAAAAAATAAAACAACAACAACAAGGATTAAAATGAAAATACTCCTGAATACAAACAGAAAAGAACACAGGGATGGCCATATTACAGTAGAATTCCAGCATTAAAAAAGCCAAAGTAGACCATTTACAATTGATGAGACAGAATTCATAAGAAAGGTAAACATTGCTAAATTCATAATAAAGATAAAATAGCTTCTAATTGCAAAAAGTAAATAAAAACTACTGGTAAAACATGAAGAAATAGATTAAAACAACTGCACTAAAAAATCCTCAAGAGTGTTTTTTAAAACAAGTAAAAGAAATATGCCACAGAAGAATGGACTAATATAACAATATAACAACTATATCTATTGTTAACTGAGCACTGACTTTTCATTAGGCAATATGCTACAACCTCTCATTAAATTCTCAGAACACCCACTTTACATACAAAAAAAAACAAAAAAAAAAAACAAAAAAAACAAAAACGAGACTTGTGGAAACTAAAGATTATCCAGGAAGTGAGTGGGATTCAAATCCAAGATGGATTGAAAAGCCTGTGCTCTGCTAGTGCTGCCACAAAATGGTCACAACTTAGAATACCATTGAATTAATAGACAATATTGGGATATGTAGGATACCACCAAGCAAATACCAATAAATTCCAAGACACTGATATTCTAAAGAATATATTTTGGGGCGCCTGGGTGGCGCAGTCGGTTAAGTGTCCGACTTCAGCCAGGTCACGATCTCGCTGTCGGTGAGTTCGAGCCCCGCGTCGGGCTCTGGGCTGATGGCTCAGAGCCTGGAGCCTGTTTCCGATTCTGTGTCTCCCTCTCTCTCTGCCCCTCCCCCGTTCATGCTCTGTCTCTCTCTGTCCCAAAAATAAAAATAAACGTTGAAAAAAAAATTTAAAAAAAAAATAATATATTTTACTATGTTAATAAGGATAAAGAATAAAATTAAAATGATGCCAAGTCAGAACAGTTCTAAAAACACTTTCCCACATAAATCATGTATCAAAAACATAATGAAAATGGCAATACAAATTATTTAGAAAATAAATGAACACACTATAAATAAAAAATTATGAAATGAGATCAAAATCTTACATAGAAGAAAATTCATGAAGTACTTATACTACTTAAAAGGAAGAAAGATAAAGATATTCATTCAATTGTAAATCAACACGATTTACACGATTCAACAAGAAATTTAAAAAATGCCCAAATAAAATGTCAACCTTCTATAGAAAGCAGGAAGCCAACAATCAAAAAATTTTCAAAAATAGAAGTATATGAAGAATATACTTCTGAATATAAAAATTCAGAGCGGCAAAAATTGAATTAATATGGAAGGGTTTTCAGTCAAAGGTGATAGGTTGAACTTATTTTTCTGACTTACAGGCCAGAAAAATCTAACAGCTAGGGGATCCTATACTATAAACCTTGCTAAAAAAAAAAAAAAAAAAATTAAAGGTATGATTTGATACTGGTGTGAGTATAGTAATTTGAGAAGTAGAGACTAAAGCATTTGTAATTGAAAACAAATGAGAAAAGATAAAATAAACTCATTTAAAAAATATTTTTTAGAAAGAAAAAATTCTCAAAAATATGATCAGGAATGGGAAAGAAAGTGATGCAACATTAGAAATAAAGATTAACCATTAGAGGGGCGCCTGGGTGGCGCAGTCGGTTAAGCGTCCAACTTCAGCCAGGTCACGATCTCGCGGTCCGTGAGTTCGAGCCCCGCATCGGGCTCTGGGCTGATGGCTCAGAGCCTGGAGCCTGTTTCCGATTCTGTGTCTCCCTCTCTCTCTGCCTCTCCCCCGTTCATGCTCTGTCTCTCTCTGTCCCAAAAAAATAAATAAACGTTGAAAAAAAAAATTTTTTTTTTAAAAAAGAAATAAAGATTAACCATTAGAAATGGTTAAGCATAGTGGTGCCTGGGTGGCTCAGTCGGTTGAGCAACCGACTTCAGCTCAGGTCATGATCTCATGGTCTGTGAGTTCAAGCCCCACGTTGGGCTCTGTGCTGACAGCTCAGAGCCTGGAGCCTGCTTCAGATTCTGTGTCTCCCTCTCTCTCTGCCCCTCCCCTGCTCATGCTCTGTCTCTCTCTCTCTCTCTCTCTCTCTCTCTCTCTCTATCAAAAATAAATAAACATTTAAAAATTTTTTTAAAAAAAGAAAGAAAAAAATGGTTAAGTGTCCTACTTGATTTTGGCTCAGGTTATGATCTCACAGCCATGAGCTCTGTGCTGGGTGTGAAGCCCTCTTGGGATTCTCTGTCTCTTCCCCCTCTCTGCTCCCTCTCTCCTTGTGTCTCTCAAAATAAATAAACATTTAAAAAAAAGAAATAAAGATTAACCCTGAAGAGACAGCATATTCATACGCCACATATAATTTATACATCTCAAACAGATGGCTTTCTGTAAGAACGAAATGACTCAAGAAAAAATACTTATCATTGAACAACCCAAGAACAAGGAACCCTTGTGCACTATTGGAGTGTATGCAAACTGGTGCAGTCACTATGGAAAACAGTATGGAGGTTTCTCAAAAAACTAAAAAGAGGCATGCCTGGCTGGCTCAGTTGGTATAGCAGAAAACGCTTGATCTTGGCATAGTGAGTTTGAGCCCCCAGTGGGTGTAGACATTACTTCTAAAAAATTGAAAACAGAATTACAATATGATCCAGTAATTCCACTACTGGACTTAAGAATATGAAAACACTAATTCAGAAAAATATATGAACCTCTATGTTTAGTGCAAAATTATCTACAATAGCCAATTTACAGAAAAAGCCCAAGTGTCCATTGACGGATGGATAAAGAAGAGGTGGTATATATATACAATGGAATATTACACAGCCATAAAAAATAACAAAATCTCGCCACTTGCAACAACAAGAATGGAGCTACAGAGCATAATGCTAAGTGAATTAAGTCAATCAAAGAAAGACAAATACCATGTTCTTCCACTCATATGTACAATTTAAGAAATAAACAAAGGGAAAAAGAGAGAGAGAAACCAAGAAACAGACTCTTAGCTATAGAGAACAAACTGATGGTTACCAGAGAGGAGGTACGTGGGGGGATGGGTGAAATAGGTGATGGGGATTAAAGACTACACTTATCATAATGAGCACTGGGTAATGTACAGAATTGTTAAATCACTATATTTTACACTTGAAACTAATAAAACCCTGTGTGTTAACTATACTGGAATTAAAATAAAAAATAAATTAAAATGAATAAAAAAAAGTGAACAACCCAAAAATTAGAAAAGAAAAACTTCTCTGTTTTCAATGACTTAAGCACACATTTATTCCAATATTCTTTTATACATGTTTGTAAACACATCTTAATTAAGGAAGGTGTTACTTGAAAGCATATTATATTCAGTGTAGTTTCAATGAGATAATAAGCATAGGACTTTTCTTTTTTTTTAAGTTTTTATTTAAATTCCAGTTAGTTAATATACAGTATAATATTATAGAAAAGAAAAAATTCTAATTGTCAAACAATTACTTTCCCAAATGGTTCAGATGTTTCCACTGAGTTCTTCCAAATTTTCTAGATTATTTTATGCTATATCAGTTTCAGAATATTTTTAAAAAATGAAATCCTACCCAATTAACTTCATGAAGCAAGAATAAACCTGATGGGAGAATGCAACAAAGAAAAAGACATTTCATACATATTTCACCATGAGTATACATTAAAAATAAAGTATTGCCTTACAGAATTCAACATAATATTTAACCAAGTAATCTAAAACATGTAAAGATGTTTCAATATTAACATTCAGAATAGATCCAATATGAATGCGATTCCATCCCTGTCTTGGTTGCAGGGAAGCTAAGTGGTAAACTGATTATTCTATTTCATGCAACATCATGTGTGGACAGAATTTTTTATTTAATTTTACCTCTATTACACAAGAAGGGTAATATACCCTTCTTATGCTCTCTCTATGATTTCTTCAATTTTTTGTTTTATCATGATCTGAGTTTTAGTAAGCTGCCCCAAATACCATGCAAATAAAATAATCCTAAGTACTATTAAAAATGTAAGC
This sequence comes from Prionailurus bengalensis, assembly GCF_016509475.1. Classification (NCBI taxonomy): domain Eukaryota; kingdom Metazoa; phylum Chordata; class Mammalia; order Carnivora; family Felidae; genus Prionailurus; species Prionailurus bengalensis. Next base: position 87,349,399 of record NC_057355.1, on the reverse strand, counting down.
ACAGGGGCGCCTGGGTGTCTCAGTCAGTTAAGCGTCCGACTTCAGCTCAGGTCACGATCTCACAGTCCGTGAGTTCGAGCCCCACGTCAGGCTCTGGGCTGATGGCTCAGAGCCTGGCACCTGCTTCCAGTTCTGTGTCTCCCTCTCTCTCTGCCCCTCCGCCATTCATGCTCTGTCTCTTTCTGTCTCAAAAATAAACATTAAAAAAAAATTTTAAGCACAATAATGTTAATCACAGAATTGTTTTAAAAGGAAAAAAATAAGAAGAAAGGAGAAAAGGGGAGAAAAGTAGAAGAAAAGAAGGAAGATGAAGGATTTTTGAGAATGAAAGAAAATGGACCAAAAAACAGGTAGTAATTGTCTTGAGGGAGAAGAATAATAGTTGCATTGGGCTTTCTTCTCTTGACTTTTCTAATTTTTAAAATAATCAGTATAACATAATATAAGAGCAAACAAACAGTCTTTAAGGGAAGAAGAGAAAAGAGTCAGAACTGTATTGGGTGGTATTAAATTAACTAAAAGTACACTTTAAAAAGTAAATGAAAATGACATGAAGGTCTTTTAAACAACCCAAGTAGTTCTATATCTTGGAAACTTGGTCGAATAAAATATTTATTCAAAAAGAAAACAGAATAGGGACTCCTGGGTGGCTCAGTCAGTTAAGCCTCTGACTTCGGCTCAGGTCATCCCACAGTTTGAGAGTTTGAGCCCTACATTGCACTGTCTGCTGTCAGCACAGAACCAGCTTCAGGTCTTCTGTCTCCCTCTCTCTCTGTCCCTCCCCAGCCTGTACTCTCTCTCTCAAAAATAAATAAACATTTAAAAAAAAGCAGAATAATCTTATTGACTGGCTAGAGTGACATGGATAAGTACAACACTATAAGACCATCCAATCAGTCTTAATTATGGCAACAGTTGTCTGACAATTTACATAGCAACTGTCCAGTAAAATTTAATGTCATAATCAATTATACAATTTAATTATTAAACAACCAAAAAAAGTCATTCAGTGTGTTACCTCATATTTTGGATATAGAATTTCCTTCATAACAGATACTGGAACAGAGAATTTGGGTGAAGTTGGATTCCAAAACAACTTCGTACATCCTGGATAAGCAGACACCTTTGGAAATAAAATGAAAGGTTAGTAAAAACCAGCAAATTATCTCTAGTGTAAAGACCCAAACTTCTGTCAAATGTGTTCCTGGTTGCCCAGATAGTGAGTTGATTGGTTCCATAACCACTGAACGTCTGGGAAAGGCAACTTTTCACACCCACCAGATTAGCAGAAATGTAGAGTTGGCAATTCCAACAAATGTCAACGATGTGGGGAAACTAGTAGAACCGCAATGGAGACAAACCAGCCGTTTCTAGTAAAATAGAAAATGTACATGCCACATGACCCAGCAATTTCACTTCCCACTGTATACTCTAAGAAAATTCTTACACATGTGCATGAAGAGACATGTACAGGGATGTTCATGCAGCATATGAAATAGCAAAAAAGAAAACCCAATCTAAATGTCCATTAATAGAAAAACAAATTAATAAAATATGGCATATTCACATAACTAACACTATAAGGCCATTCAAGCCCAAAAATTATAAACCACAGATGGATCTTAGGAGCACAGTATTGACAGCAAAATAAGCATCTTTTAGAAAGTGTCATTTACGTAAAAGTCTCTAGACCACACAGAACTATAGTATTTATTATTTAGTGTCACATATATGTCTAATAAAGTATAAAATCATGAACTAGAAAGACTGCAATTATAACAGTAACTGCTGCTGGGTTAGGAGGAAGAGAAATGAAATTAGAAAGAAGTGCAAAATGACTTATTATTTTTTTATTTATTTTATTTTAAAAAATCTGAAACAAGTATGACAAAAAGTTAAAACAAATTCTTGATAAAGTGTCACCAGTTGTATGTTAGTTTGGTTTCTATATTTGTTTGTTTATTCAAACTTTTTCAAAATAAAACTGAATCAGGCATAGGTGAATTTTTAGGGAGGTGAAACTATCCTGCATGATACTGGAAATGTGGCTATATAACATGATGCATTTGTCAAAACCCACTGAACTTTAGAGCACAAACAGTGAACCTTTGTGTACAGAAATTTGAAAAAAATTATTTAAGGGGGAGCATGGGTGGCTCAGTCAATTAAGCACCTGACTCTTAATTTCAGCTCAGGTCATGATCTCACGGTTCGTGGGATTGAGCCCCAATTTGGGCTTTGTGCTAAGTGTGGAACCTGCTTAGGATTCTCTCTCTCTCTCTCTCTCTCTCTCTCTCTCTCTCTCTCTCAAAAAAGAAAAGGTAAGGAAAGGAAAGGAAAGGAAAGGAAAGGAAAGGAAAGGAAAGGAAAGGAAAGGAAAGGAAAGGAAAAGGGAAAGGGAAAAGGGAAAAGAAAAGAAAAAAAAAGAAAGAAAGAAAAGAAAAAAAGAATTTAGGAAATCAAGGGGAATCCCAGGATGGAATGCAGAATATAACAAAAAAACAATCTAACTGTATTATAAATGTATGAAACAACCTCACTAAAGGGGGTTGGGAAAAAAGTTGCTGACCTTAGTAACTTTGGAAATGAGTATAGTTTATAAAAATAAATTGTATATAACACTACTTAAGTTGATGAAGTTGTATCCGCCAGGAATATGGGACAATAATTCTAATACGTCTACACTGAAGTTGAACAGTTAAGTGAATGGATGGAAAATGGTAGCAGCCAGGGTTGTCACTGTTGGTTGGGAGTTTAAAGAAAAGCAAGGGAGGAGGTTAGAATGATCATGTAATAGATTCAAGTTGGAGACATCAGTATGACCCCATGTTTAGCTTAATTTAGACACAGGTTATATACAGACATATTTATAGGAGTTAGTACATATTTCCTTACTGTGTCAGCTAAGAAGGCCTGGAAGCAACAATGCCCCAGTAGCAACAAGCACACCTAATGTCTAGCTGTTGGTTTCTAATTACGTTCTGCAATAAAGGGAATTGGGGCTTCTTGTTGAAATGGCTGTTTCTTGGGGTGCCTGGGTGGCTTGGCTGGTTAAACATCTGACACTTGATTTTGGCTCAGGTCATGATATCTCAGTTTGTGAGATCGAGGCCTACACTGGGCTCTGCACAGATAGCACCAAGCCTGTTTGGGATTCTCTCTCTCCCTCTTTCTCTGCCTCTCCCTCTCTTGTGCTTTCTTGCTTTCTCACTTTCTCTCTCTCTCTCCCTCTCAAAAATAAATAAATAAACATTAAAAAAAAAGAAAGAAATGGCTGATTCTGTGGTCTGGGACAGGAAATATATAAGATGAGCCTTTTTAAAAAGTGTTGGGGCTTTTGGGTGGCTCAGTTGGTTGAGCATCCGACTTCAGCTCAGGTCATGATCGCGGTCTGTGAGTTTGAGCCCCATGTCAGACTCTGTGCTGACAGCTCAGAGCCTGGGGCCTGCTTCAGATTCTGTGTCTCCCTCTCTCTCTGCCCCTCTCCCGTTCATGCTGCGTGTCTCTCTCTCTGTCAAAAATAAACAAACACTAAAAACAAATGTTTTTAAGTGTTATAAAAAAATCCCACGGTAATGGGGGATGGTGTTGAAGGGACATAGGAGCCAACTGAAGGAACTCTCAGTAACCAATGCTCAAAATGTTTTAGCAAAATATTAATATTAATAATAATAATAAAGTAGTATTGGAGTATAACTCAAAGTGCAACATAAATATCCATGACTCATACTATATAAATAATTGAATGAATAAATAAATGAGAAGAAAAGACAAATCTGCACAAATACAAATTAATTTTTTTATTATACTCTGGCCTCCAGGAGATAGAGCACAACTCCACATTCGTAAAGTGTGAGCTGAACATAAGTGACTTCCTCCCAAAGAGTATGGTATGAAAATGGGGGAAAAGAGAAACTATACAATGAAGAAACTTGAGAAACACTACTTCAGATGATTAAGACTAACATCAACAGTCATAACACATGTTGATAATACGCACCTTTGATATGATGTAATCAAAATGGTGCTTTCCCTTGGTTGTCTTCCCTCCAAAATCACACCAGGCAAATCCCAATGGGGGGACATTCTACAAAATACCTGACTACTACTCCCCCCAAATCTTAGAAACTGCCACAGCCAAGAGCAAACTAACAAATATGACAACTAAATATATTGAGGTATCCTAGATGGGATCCTGGAACAGAAAATTAACATTACATAAAAACTAAAGAAGTCTGAATAAAATATGGGCCTTAGTTAATAACAATGTATAAATACTAGTTCATGGAACTGTAAGCTGTATTAGTTTGCTGACGCTGCCCTAACGAATTACCACTGGTGGTTTAAAGTAACAGAAATGTGTTCTCTCACTGTTCTGGAGACTAGAAGTCCAAAACCAAGGTGTGGGTATTTTCCAGGCTCCCTTGGAAGGCTCTCGGGAAGAATCCTTCCTTGCCTCTTCCTAACTTCTGGTGGTTGCCATCAGTCCCGGGCATTTCTTAGCTTGCAGATGCATCCTTCCAATCTCTACGTCTACCGTCAAATGGCCTTCCTGTGTGTCTGTGTGGTCAAAGGCATTTTCCTCTTATAACGACCCTGTCCTATTGGATTTAGGGCCCACCCTAAATCCAGAATGCACCCCAACATTCTGAATTATATTTGCAAAGATCCTATTTCCAAATAAGGTCACATTCACAGGTATTGTGGGTTAGGCCTTGGACATATTTCTTTGGGGCCACTATTAACCCACTATTATCGTATTAATAATGGGGGAGACAGGATGTGTAATATGTGGGAAACCTCCATACCGTCTTTGCAATTTTTCTGTACTCTGAAACAACTCTACAAAATAAAGTTTATTATAAATAAATAATTAAATATTAAATCAAACAAAAAAATTTGTCTCAAAAAATAGTTGGAGGCATAAAAATTAATCAGACATTCATGACAAAACCTTGAAGAAAATGTGGTAAGATTTTTAAAAATAAATAGCTGTTTGAATGCATGGTATTATTGGTGATTATGTTTCTTTGATGTTTCCGTTGACTTTTAATAATACTTAATTGGACTATTCATTTTCCCAAAGAAGATTTTTCACCAGAAAAATGACCTCAAACAATGTTAGAGCATCAACTTGCAAGCGTCACTGCAGCATTGACTATGAAACCTTAATAGTGATATCTCCTAGAGGGTGGGTGTTACACAGACCTTTTAGAATAATATACAAAGACCCAAACACAGTACATAAAGATCCACAATTATAAGGTGACACTGAGTCTTGACCACTTTATTTCCAGTCAGATATACTTCAACTACTCCATATACTTGATTGCATTTCCTATACCAACCGAGTAGAGAAAAGCAGATTTTGCAGGTGCCAGGTTAATTTGTCCACCATAGGAATTCAAAAATAAGTTTCTATCTCACTCATCCTCTGTTTTGCTGGGCGCATTATGTCACTTTATGCTGTACAGACCTACAACCAGGAAGTCCTTGCTAAAAGATGAATAAAATCTTCCAAAATCATCTGACAACTCTTCTTCCAAAGATCAACTAGAAATTAAGAAGATTTCAGGCATTCAAATGATAGGATACATACAATACAGTAATTCCTTCTGTGTAGTAGATAGACTTCCAGCAGCTTAAGCATCCAGAATAAAAGTATTCCCCTAGAAGTAAGCAAGATATGACACTCAAAGAGGGAAGAGAGGAAAATCTATCACCAAGCAACAGCACTTTGCTATTAAGGAAAAGCACAAGTGCACCTTCAGGAGAGAATTTATCAAATTAAACTGGTAAAGAAACACTCATCATGGTAAACTGATTTCCCCTGCAATGCTCAGAACTTTCTAAGAGAAGAGCTAGGAAAATAGTTAGAAGTGACAGGGTTGGTGGCTGCTAGTACTCAACAGGAAGACAGGGATTGCACAGCAAAGTAAATTACTATTAAGCAACCAGGCTGATTAAGTGTAATAGCACCTGCACAGCCCCTGTGGTTACTATGTACATTACAACCCCATACAATAACTCCTGTTCACACTGAAGAGCCAAGGTCAGAATATTCTGTTCACTAAGGGAGAGAGACATGCAAATTAGTTCCCAGGGATGAGTCAAGCTTCAGAGAAGTGAAACATAAGGATGAACGAGACTTTTCAAAATGTGGTCTGAGACTCCGAAGAACTCAAGATCTTTTCGAGGGTCTTTTCAAGACCTTTTCAATACCTTTCCACACCTGAAAACTATTTCCTCAATAATATTAAGAGGCTACTTGCCTTTTTCTCTGTGTTGAAATTTGCACTGATGGTGCAAAACAAACAAACAAACAAAAAAAAAAAACACTGAGTAAAACTGATGGCACCTTACCATGAATCAAGGCAGCAGCACCTTAAAAATGCACACCAGAAGGCAGGAAAAATTGTTAAGAACACATCTTTATTTTGTAAGCACACATCAATGTGACTAAATGAGAATTACACATAAAGTGTTTCGGTGGCCGCAGAATGGTGGATTTGAGGAAAAACACGTGCTATTGTTAGAGTTGTGAACTGAACCTGCCACCATTTTCACTTTGACAAGACACACATCAAACTGGTCATTCAGACTTGGATATGTGGCAAGCATTTTCTTGAAACTAAATGAAGAAATCCTGTCATTTCAAACAAAACCACTTATAGTGTCTGTGCCAATGAAACAATTTAAGCATTTAGCCAAAATTAGAATTTTGGAAAATTTGTGCCCCTCACCATGAGCCTGTCAGGTTCCCAATGTAGAAGACTGCTGACCACACTGACTCCATCTTTGGCCCTCCACCTTGTCCATGCCTGTGCAATGACCCCCCTCAGTGCCACATGGCAGACCCCATGGAGGTTGATGTATACACTGACAGGAATGTGGGAAGGCTCATTCTGATCTTCCTTAAAGTGGTTCACAGAAGGCTCCGCTTTTGGTAACCAGTAAAGCTGACTGGTGCACAGATGCCACCACTTTTGATAACTACCTTTTAACCTCACCACAATGCCCCTCACTCTATAAAAGCTAAAGCTTAGGGTCCAGATTGGACAGAGAATAGCTGCATAGTACCTGAGTAGTTTGTCTGCCCAATCCCCCTTGTCAGTAAGTTACCCTGAATAAAACTATAAATGGTATGGAGTGGTTTGCTTCCTTTTTCAGTCATAAAGTGCCTTCTCAGTCTGGACGATACTTTGCTGTCCCTCCTCCACCTTCTAACACAATGCTAAAACCTTTTTCTGATAATATTAAAAATACGGTATTTTGATATTATAGTGAAATGTATCAACTTTTGAAGATCTACATAACTTGATGAACAATATTTTCCAAATAACCAAGGTACAATGTTACAAAATAACAAATGGGTAAAAAAAATACATTGCAAGTACAAAAAAACCAATAGATTTTAATGTATCAAGGTATGAAAAAGTCATCGATATGGTTTCTGCTTTCATTTGCAACAAAAATTTTTAGCTGTAGGAATTATCATTTAATACATTCTCTTTCAGCTACACAAATTATCATTCAATATTAATAACTAAGTTTAATTGCTTTGTTGTGGTCTAACAATCACAATTTTTTATTGAACTTCTTTATTTTTGAGATAATTATAGATTCACATGCAGTTTTAAGAAATATTAAATAATGAGAGATCCCGTCTATACTAGTTTCCCTCAAAGGTAACATCTTGCAAGACTATAGTACAATATCACAAACAAATATTAACATTAATACAGTCAAAACACAGAACATTTTCATTACCACAGGATCCCTCATGTTGTCCTTTTATAGACACACTCATCCCACCCCCCATGCTTAAACCCTAGATACCACTAATCTGTCTTCCATTCTTATAATTTTGTTACTTCAAGAATGTTATGTAAGGAAACCATAAGGTATGTAATCTTTTAAAAATGCTTTTTTTAGCATAATTCTCTGAAGATTCATCCTTATAGTTGCATACATCAAGAGTTCATTCCTTTTTATTGCTGACTGGTAGTTGCATGTTCAGTTAAAAAAAAAAAGATTGCTGAAATGTTTTCCAGAGGGTTGAGAGGAGATTTTTTTTAATTAAGAATTCAATTTCCTCCATAAAGACTCCACCAAAAAAACTACTAGAATAAATGGATTCAGTAAAGTTGCATGATACAAAATTAACACCCAGAAATTGGTTGAGTTTCTATACACTAATAACAAAGTATCAGAAAGAGATATTAAGAAAATAATTTCATTTACGATTGTATCAAAAATAATAAAATACTTACCTAGGAATAAACTTAACCAAGGAGGTGAAAGATATGTACTCTGAAAACTATAAAATACTGATTAAAGATATTGAAGATGACACAAACAAATAAAAAGATATTTCATGGTCATGGATTGGAAGAATTAATATCGTTAAAATGTCCATATTCCCCAAAGCAATAATTCAGTGCAATCCCTACCAAAATACCAACAGCATTTTTCACAGAACTTGAACAAATGATACTAAAACTTGTATGAAACCAGTAAAGAGCCTGAATAGCCAAAGAAATCTTGAGAAAAAAGAACAAAGCTGAAGGTGTCACAATTCCTGATTTCAAAATATACTACAAAGCTGGAGTAATCAAAACAGTATGACACATGGCTCAGTAGAACAGAATAGAGAGCCCAGAAATAAACCCACACATACACAGCCAATTAATCTATGGCAAAGGAAGCAGGAATGTACAATGGAGGAAAGTCTCTTCAATAAACGATGCTGGGGAAAACTGGACCACTTTCTAACACCATACACAAAAATAAACTCAAAATGGAAAAAGATCTAAATGTAAGCCCTACAGTAACATTTTCCTAGATATGTCTCCTAAGACAAGGGAAATTAAAGCAAAATTAAATTATTAGGACTACATCAAAATAAAAAGCTTTTGCTCAGCACAGGAAAGCATCAACAAAATGAAAAGGCAACCTACTGAATGGGAGAAAATATTTGATAAGGGGCTAATACCAAAACATATAAAGAACTTATACAATTCAACACACACACACACAAAAATCTAATTTAAAAAAATTGGGGTGAAGAGGCACCTCGGTGGCTCAGTCCATTAAACGACCGAATCATTATCTCGGCTCAGGTCATGATCTCACTGTTCATGAATTCAAGCCCCACATAAGGGTCTGCACTGACAGCATGGAACCTACTTAAGATTCTCTGTCTCCTTCTCTCTCTGCCCCTCCCTCACTTGTGCACACTTGTGCACTCTCTCTCTCTCAAAATAAATAAACTTTAAAAAATACTTCAAAAAACTGGGCAGAAGACCTGAGTAGGCATTTTTCCAAAGAAGGCATACAGATGGCCAACAGATACATAAAAAGATGCTCAACATCACCACTCATTAGTGGAAATGAAAATCAAAATCACAAGGTATCACCTTACACCTGTCAGAATGGCTAAAATAAAAAAGACTAAAAAATAACAAGTGTTGACGAGGATGTGGAGAGAAAGGAACCCTTTTGCACTGTTGGTGGAAATGTAAACCGGTGCAGCCACTGGAAAACTGTATGGAGGTTCCTCAAAAAATTAAAAATAGAAATTCCATATGATCCAATAATTCCGCTACTGGGTATTCATCTGAAGAAAATGAAACACAAATTTGAGAAGATGTGTGGTACCCCTATGGTTGTTGCAGCATTATTTACTTAGGAAGCAACCTAAGTGTCTATCAGTAGATGAATGGATAAGGAAGATGTAGTATGTAAACACACACACACACACACACACACACACACACACACACACTGGAATATTACACAGCCATAGAAAAGGATAAGATGGTGCCATTTGTGACATGAATGAGCCTAGAGGGTATTATTCTAAGTGAAATAAGTTAGACCGAGAAAGACAAATACCATATGATTTCACTCACATGTGGAATATAAAAAATGAAATGAATAAACAAAAAGCAGAATCAGACCTATAAATATAGAGAACCAACTGATTGTTGCCAGAGGGAAGAAAGGTGGAGAACAGGCAAAAATGGGTGAAGTGTATTAGGAGATACAGCTTCTTATTATGTAGTGAATAAGTCATGGGAATGAAAAATACAGTGTAGGGAATACAGTCAATGATATTGGAATAGTGTTATATGGTGAGAGAAGGTAGCTGCACTTGCAGCTATGCATATATATGCACTATGCATATAGCATAAAGGTTAAAGAAGCTGAACCACTATATTATATACCTGAAAGTAATGTAACATTGTATGTCAACTATACTCAAACAAAAACACATTTTTAATAATTCAATTTCCTTAATAGTTATAAGGCTACTCAAATTATCTACTTCATTCATAATGAGTGAGCTGTGGCAGCTTTGTTTTCTGAGGAACTGCTCCATTTCATCTAAGTTGTCAAATTTATATGTGTAGAGTCACTCATAGTGTTCCCTTATTCTTTTGACATCTGAAAGATCTTTAGGGACATCTCGCATTTCATTTCTAATATCGGTTAACTTGTGTCCTTTCTTTTTTTTCTTGTCAGTCTTGTTAGAGATCAATTTTATTGATCTTTTCAAAGAATTAGATTTTGTTGCATTGATTTTCTCTATATTTTCTGTTTTCAATTTTACTGATTTCTGCCCTTTATTATTCCTTCCCTTTGCTTACTTTTTATTTTGCTCCTCTTTTTTTAGGTTTCTGAGGTAGAAGCTTAAATTATTTATTGAGGGGCACCTGAGTAGCTCAGTCACTTGAGCAGATGACTCTTGGTTTTGACTTGGTCATGATCTTGGTTCCCAGGTTCGAGCCCCACATAAGGTTCTCTGCTAACCATGTGGAGCCTGCTTGAGATTCTCTCTCCCCTTCTCTCTCTCTGCTTCTCACCTGCTCATGCATGCTTTCTCTCCATCTCCCTCTCAAAATAAACAAATAAAACTCAAATATGTTTTAAAATTATTTATTGATACTTTGTCTTTTCTTTTTTTTTATTTTTTAAAATGTTTTTATTTATTTTTGTGACAGAGAGAGACAGAGCATGCTCCTCCAGGGAGGAGCAGAGAGAGAGGGAGACACAGAATCGGAAGCAGGCTCTAGGCTCTGAGCTGTCAGCACAGAGCCCGATGCAGGGCTCGAACCCACAGACTGTGAGATCCTGACCTGAGCTGAAGTCGGACGCTTAACCGACTGAGCCACCCAGGCGCCCCGATACTTTGTCTTTTCTACGGTAAGCATTTAGTGCTTACGGTAAGCATTTAGTGCTATAAATTTCCCTTTCAGCAGTGCTTTAACTGTGTGCCACACATTCTGATATGTTATATGTTCATTGTAATTCTGTTCAATTGATTTTCTATATGGTTTTCTATCTGTTGAGACTTTCTTGTTAAGCCACAATTACTTATAACTTTATTGTTTAGCTTCTAACTATTTGGATATTTTTCTGTTATCTTTGTTATTGATATCTAAGTTGATTCCATTATGGATTTGCTCTGTCTTGGTATATGTCCTATGGGAACTTGAAAAAAATGTGTATTCTGTTTTTGTTGGGTGTAATCATATATAATTTCAACTAGATTCTATTGGTTAATGGAGTTTTTGAGTTCTTCTACATCCTTGCAGATTTTCTCTCCAAATGTTTTATTAATTACTTACAGAGGGATGTTGAACTCTCCAACTGTAAATGTGGAATATCCCATTTCTCATTCAGTTTTTGCTGCACATATTTTGTAGGTATGTTCTTTGGTGCACATACTTCTTAAGACTGCCATGTCTTCCTGGTAGGTTGGCGCTTTTATCACAGTATAATGCCCCTCTCTGTCTCTGATAACTTCCTTTGCTTGAAAGTCTACTTTTTCTGACATTAATGATATTAATAATAATATTAATAACCTGCTTTTCTTTGATTTATGTTTGCATGCTATACCTTTTTTTACCCTTTTGCTTTCAACCTTCCCATATCATCATAACTGAAGTCAGTTACTCGTAGACACTATATACTGAGTCATGTTCTTTTAATCTACTCTACAATCTCTGTCACATTAAGTGGTGTATTTAGACAATTTACATATAACTTATGGATATAGTCTGCCATTTCATTTTTTTTGTTTTGTTTGCTCTATCTGGTATTTTTTGTTTTTCTGTTTTCTTTTTCCTGCCTTCCTATTGCCTGGATATAGTTTTAAATTCCACTTTTATTTATCTATGGTGTTTTTGAGTGTATCTCTTTCTATAGCTTTTTAGTTTTGTTCTAGGAATTACATTATGTAAAAATAACTTATCAAAGTCTACAAATGTCATCATTTTACCAGTTTGAGTAATATGAAACCTTGCCTCCCTTTATGTCTCCTTACCCTTCCCCATTTATAATATAATTATTTTAAACATTTCCTCCATATACATTTAATAACATAATTTTTGTTTCAACTGACAAACATAATTTAGAATACTCAAAAGGAGAAGGAAACTAATGCATTTACTCATATTTTTGCTTTAAATGTTTTTATTCCTTCTAGATACTCCAAGAATCTTCTTTTCATCATTTTTTTCCTATTTAGAGCTTCCTTTAGTCATTTTTTTAGGGCAAATCTGCCAGCAACAAATTCTCTGTTTCCTTTCGTCTGAAAATGTCTTGATTCCCTTTTATTCCCAAAGGATATTTTCTCCAGATACAGGACTGATTTCTGGCTTCAATAGTTTCTGATGAGAAATCCACTGCCATTCAAATTGTTTTTCTCCTATAAGTAACATACTGTCCCTCTCTTGGTTCTTTCAAGGTTTTTTTCTATGTCATTACTTCTCATAAGTTTGAGTATTATGTGACTTAGTACAAATTTCTTTAGATTTTTCCTGCTTGGGGTTTGTTCAGGTTCCTAAATATGTTTGTATTTTTCCAAATTCAGAGTTTTTCAGCCATCATTTCTTCTTACACATTTTCAGTCACCTCTATCTCTTCTTTTTCTTCTCCTTGCAGGACTGTAACAACACAAATGTTAGATCTTTGGTAATATCCCCACAGGTCAAGGGACCTGTTCCCACAAGTCTATTTTTTTCAGTTTATTTCTCTTTGTTGTTCAGACTGGATAAATTCTATTGTTCTATCTTCAACTTCACTGATTCCTGTCTCTGCCACTCTACTTTTGAGCCCATCCACTAAGCTTTTTATTTCAGTTATTATGTTTTTAATTCTAAAATGTTTTCTGTTTCTCCCCTATATTTTCAATTTCTTTCCTAAGAGTTCTATTTCCTTTCTCTTTATTTTTATAATTGAGATATAATTGACATATAACATTACATTATTTTCAGGTGTATAATATAATGATTCAATATTTGTATATGCTGCAAAATGATCACCACAATAAGTCAGGTTAACATTCATCACTATATATAGTTACAGAATTTCTTTTCTTATAAAAAGAAACTTTTAAGATCTACTCTCTCAGCAGCTTTCAAATATGCAATACAGTATAATTAACTATAGTCTTCATGCTGTACATTACATCCCCATGACTTATTTATCTTAAAACTAGTAATTTGTAGCTTTTGATTCCCTTCACCTATTTCACCCACCTCCCCACCCGTCACCTTTGGCAACCACCAATCTGTTCTCTGTATCTATGAGCTTGGTTTTTTGGAGTTTGGGAGGGGGGTAGATTCTACATAGAAGCAAGACCATTTGTCTTTCTCTATATGGTTTATTTCACTTAGCAAAATGCCTTCAAGGTCCATCCATGTTGTCACAAATGGCAAGATTTCATTCTTTTTCATGGTTGAATACTCCTGTGTGTGTGATTGTGTGTGTGTGTGTGTCACATTTTCTTTCACATTCATCCATCAGTGGACACTTACATTGCTTCCATATTTTTGCTATTGTAAATAGTGTTGCAAGAAACATGGGGGGTTGCATGTATCTTTTCAACTTAGTGGTTTAATTTTCTTTGGACAAATGTCTAGAAGTGGGATTGTTGGATCATGTGGTAGTCCTATTTTTAATTTTTTAAGGAACCTGTTTTCCACAGTGGCTATACCAACTTACATTCCTACTAACAGAGTACAAGAATTCCCTATTCTCCATATCTTCATCAACACTTGTTATTTCTTGTCCTTTTGATGATAGCCACTCTAAAAGGTGTGTGGTGATATTTCATTGTGGTTTTGATTTGCATTTCCCTGGTGATTAGTGATCTTGAGCATCTTTTCATGTAACTGTAGGCCATCTGTATCTTTTCTGGAAAAATCTCTATTCAGATCCTCTGCCCATTTTTTAATTGGATTGTTTTTTTGCCTTTGAGTTGTATGAGTTCTTTATATATTTTGGATATTAACACCTTATCATATATATTATTTGCAAATATATTCTCCCAGTCTGTAAGCTGCCTTTTCATTTTGTTGATAGTTTCCTTTGCTTTGCTGAAGCTTTTTAGTTTTATATACTCCTACTTACTCACTTTTGCTTCTGGTGCCTTTGCTTCTGGTGCCTTTGCTAAATCCAAAGAATCATTGCCAAGACCAATATTAAGGAGATTACCACCTATTTTCTTCGAGGAGTTTTATGGTTTCAGATTTTACACTCAAGTAATTAAACCATTTTTAGTTAAGTTTTGTGTATGGTATAAGATAATGGTCCAGTTTCATTCTTTTGCATGTGGCTGTCCAATTTTCTCAACATCATTTATTGAAGAGATTGTCCTTTCCCCACTGTACATTCTTGGCTCCTTTGTCATAAATTAATTGACCATGTATGTGTAGATTTATTTCTAGGCTCTCTATTCTGCTCCATTGATCTATGTGTCTGTTTTTATGGAAACACCATATTGTTTTTTGTTTTTGTTTTGTTTTATTTATTATTTTGAGAGAGAGAAAGAAAGAGGGAGAGTAGGGGAGGGACAGAGAAAGAGGGAGAAGGAGAGAGAGAGAATCACAAGCAGACTCCACACTGTCAGTGCAGAGCCCTATATGGGGCTCAAATTCATAAACCATGAGATCATGACCTGAGCTGAAGTCCAACGTTTTACCAACTGAGCCATGCAGGCACCACATTACCATACTGTTTTGATTACTATAACTTTATAATATAGTTTTAAATCAGGAAGCATGATGTCTCCAGCTTTGTTCTTTTTCAATATTGCTTTGGCCATTCAGTATCTTTTGTGGTCCCATACATATTTCAGGACTGTTTATTCTATTTCTATGAAAAAATGTTATTGACTCTTGATCTTATTTATTTACCCTTTCTGTTTTAGGTGACCCTCCACTGGGCTTCCTCTGATACCATCAAAGTGGGGAAGGGGAGGTGTGGTCATTACTGATACTTGGGGATAGAAGTCCAAGATCCCCATGTGGTTTCAACTGACAACAGGAGGGGGGATCTCTTTAACACTCTGTTAAGATTAAAGTCCCAGCTCCACATGCAGTCTTCTTTGATATGACCCTGGCAGGGGTGGAAGAGTGCCTCATTAACTCTTATCAAGAGTTAAGTTTCAATTTCCCAATAGGCTTTTGATGGTGGGGGCTAGGGCCACTGTTTTTCCTTTGGTGTTTAACTGGAATAGAGCAGTTACTGTCTAAAACTTTTCTGTCTTGCTAGGCTGCCCCTTTCCTGGTTCTTTGGCTAAAGAGAGCAGGTTTTTGTTGAGGCCTTTTTTTCCTTTGCCTATCTTTGCTTCTATATTAACAGCTTTTTCAACTCCAAGTCTAGTATATATGAAGCAAAAAAGAAAACCCAAGGAACTAACTCGCAGCCATGTCATTTCTTGGATGCCAACATTTCTAATTAATGTGCTTTGTTCTCCATTTTTCTTTTTTTTAATGTTTATTTTTGAGAGAGAGAGAGAGAGAGAGAGAGAGAGAGAGAGAGACTGTAAGTGAGGGAGGAATAAAGAGAGACGGAGACACAGAATCCAAAGTAGGCTCCAGGCTCCATGCTGTCAGCACTGACACGGGGCTCGATCTCATGAACCGTAAGATAATGACCTGAGCAGAAGTCAGATGCTTAACCGACTGAGCCCCCCGGGCGCCCCTGTTTTCCACTTTTCAAGACTCTTTTATGTTTGTAACATCCAGCATTTTTAATTGTACTTAGCAGGAAGAATAGGGAAGAGTAAAAATACTTTTTCACCATCTTCCCCAGAAGTATAAATCTTGCAACAACTTCCAAGAAACTACCACTTATTAAGTTTTGGCATATTAACAAAGGAAAATATCCATTATTATGTTAAAAGTATGTTAAAGTAATATTTTCCAACTACCTATCTGTGTGAGACCAGAATTTTCCTCATATATTTCAACCAAAACAACCTACCACAAAATTGAATGCAGAAGCAGTCATGAGAATCCAGCCATCTTCCAGCAAGCTACACATTAAAGATTGCAAAACATGTAAGCCAACCCTAGTTTTTTCATTAAAATTTTGTTTTCAAAAATATAATTATTTTTCATAAAAATGCATTTTATGTTAACATATTACTTTATTAGTGTTATTTTTTAAATGTTTATTCATTTTTGAGAGACAGAATGCAAGTGGGGGAGGAGCAGAGAGAGAAAGACACAGAATCAGAAGCAAGCTCCAGGCTCTGAGCTAGCTGTCAGCACAGAGCTGACGTGGGGCTCAAACTCATGAACTGTGAGATCATGACCTGAGCCAAAGTCGGACAGTTAACCAACTGAGCCACCCAAGTGCCCTATTAGTGTTATTTTTAATAAATAAAAAATAAACATTTAGCATTTTCTCAGTTTTAATTCCCAACATTTGTTGTTTATTTGTTTGTTTTTTAAGTTTATTTATTTTTGAGAGAGAGAGAGAGAGCAAGGGAGGGGCATGGGAGGGGGCGGACACAGAGGATCCTAAGTGGGCTCTGCACTGACAGCCCAATGTGGGGCTGGAACTCATGAACTGTGGGATCATGGCCTGAGCTGAAGTTGGACACTGAACCGACTGAGCCACCCAGGTGCCCCAATTCCCAACAACTGTAAATGTCAATAGATATTACCTACATAAATAATTATTGAGGTCCTCAAAAATTCTTAAGATTACAAAAAGGGTCCTGAAACCAAAAGGTTCAAGAGCTGTGAGGTAGAGAAAAGTACTATTAAGGTAAGCTCTTACTTCCTCTCCCAAGAGTTGTAGGTGTGGTTTCTGAGCACGCTGTCTAGTTCCTTGTGCCAAATCAGGTAGTATCACTGGTGGTGTTGGAAGAATGGCAACATGTTCTTGATTATCACCCACAACAGGATTTCCTTGCAATATTCTACAGTATGATAAAAAACAATACATTGGTTTGTTAGGTCACTGATGAGACTCATTTCATATCTCTGCTGAAATAAACACACCGACATTTGATATCTGTAATAAGCAGAAATTGTGCAGAAGTCAGACAGTCTGAAATGGGAAATAATTCAAAATAACTTTTCTGTGGTTCTGCATACATTTTAATAGTAACCTTCATGATGGTTTTACTATATTAGAATAACAAATTCATCCTGTAAAAGTCTGATTACAAAAGAGGTAAAAAGGTCTCTACCTTCTGATGGTTAACCTGTTCCCCACTCAAAGCCCATAGGAAATGGTCTCATTTCTTAGAGTGAAGTAAAGTGTCAGCCCAAGAAGGACTGCCTTCTCACATTAAAGTTTTCTCTTCTTGATTCACATCTTGCCAAGATGAACAAAAAATCTATGGCATTTATCTTCCTTTCTAGGCTACAAACTATATATATATAAAAATTATATAAAATTATACAAAAAATATAAACAAAAATTATAATACAAAAAATTATAATATAAAAATTATAAACAAAAGTCTTAATTAAGCCAAAGACATAAGCTAAATGAAAATTTGAAGGCAAGATGTGTCATTAATGACTAATTTATGAACTGCTTTAAAATACATTAATTTTGTATTAAATTTGGTATTAATTTGTACTAATTTTTATAATTACTGTAAAAGAATTATAAAAGGATATAAAATGAGCCTGCACAGACTATAGCTATATCAATTTCACACGGAAGCCAGTGTTCTACTTTTTGATATACCCTTATGTGAATAGGCAATCACTTTATGAGTCATCAAATGTGAAGACTAAAAGTTCACAAACCACCCAACTCACTTTAGTTACTTAATAATATGCTGAAACCTTCATATTCTATCATACCAGCTCTTAGAAAAAACAGGTCCACCCAAAGTTAGGCTCATGGAAATAGGGCTTGCCAAAGTAGAGTCATGGAGAAAAGCCTCCTATCCCAACTAGTCAAATATTTGAATTCAAAGAGAAGATAAAGTTCAACTGCCAATATGGTGAATATAGTAGACGGCTACTCAACACCCAATTACCCTCCTTCTAATGTGCTTTCCTGAACTACTGAGGATGAAGAAGTAAAACTCTCTTGCAGCCAGTGTCCTAGATGTGAGTTAGGATCCACTAATGAGATGCACTCAGCATACAATTTGGAAAGCAGAAAGTTCTGATGTTTTTGTTAGCAAACAGTCATGGCAACATCGAGTTCTACTATAGCAGTGTTTCAGTTAATAGTAGTCCTTTTGCAGGTTGCTTTTCTTTTTTTGGGGGGGGGGGGAAGGGCAGTGAGCAGCGAGCATATCAAACAGACATACCGTGGTTTCAGAGTCTAAAGCTGTAACAATAGAGGCCACCAGATCCCTGAATCATAGCTAGGGTGGTATGTTGCCAGTACTGGCTTCCAGATTTACTACCTTCCTGACTATGCTAGAAGCAGCAGCTTCCTTGGCAGACATTTAAGCATGCTGTGTGTCATCTCTGGAAACCCTCCCTGCCTACAGCCCACTTTCCCAATCTTTCCATTGGTTTTATAAGCATCAAATTCTCATTACTAACTCCCTCTTTGCCTAAAATAGCTAAAAAATATTTCTGTTTTCGTCAACTGAATCCTGAATGGTATGTATAGGAAAAACAAAGAACAGGGTGAAGTCTACTGGCTGCAATAGTGAGCCAAGAGACTACATATATCAAAGTCAGTATTTCTAAGATCATGAAGGACAGGCATGACATAAGAAGCTACCTTGAGGCACTGCTGTATTTTTATCTAGCTCTAAGCCAAAACCAAGGTAGTAAGAGTAATTCCCAACTTACTGTCTTTTCACATTCCAAATGTGCACTAATGACGCTGACAGTGTGGTTGGTGGGAAGAAAAATGAAAGAAGTCATTGGAGTGCATAGTGTTGGTAGACATGTATAGAGGACCTTAGTGAAAGGCTACCCAAGATTAGCAAGTGTTCCTACAGGACAAAGAGTAATCAATTACTTTGAAAATTTTCTCCAGACTTTCCCTTCTTCCTTCTTTATATCCAGAGAGAAGAGCTAATCCTTTCTAGAGTTCATTCTCCTGTTTGGAAAACACCATTTCGGATTGAAAATCTCTTCATATCCAATCTCTCCATCACTTCCAGCAGTAATCACTGGTTCTGCTCCTTCTTCCATGGTGTCTCTCCTGTCCACTGCATTTTCTCTCATCTGAGTCCTACGATATCATCTTTGCTGGTCCCTTACCTCTAGACCTTCCCTTCTCCAATCCATACTATATACCCTGCCAGAGATGTCATCACTCACCCCCTTTCCAAATACTTTAATGACTATATACACTGTATAAACCTAAACTCCCGGGCTTTGCATTCAGGGTCCTCCACAGTCTGGATACCATCTACTTGCCAATCCTACTGCCCTCCCCTAACTCCTGGCCCAGCCTACATTCACTATGTAGAAGGTGCCTGAGGTGCTGAGATTACTTAGGGACAATAGGGAAGAGAGGCAAACCAGATTACAATACAGTATGGCTATGAAAATAATGAAAAGAAGGCTTGCAGATTGCAGCTCCCTCATGAAACGTTTATAAATCCCCCTCTGCCCAGTCAAAATTCATCTTTGCTTCCCTAGTTTTTCTGCTGCATTTGATCGGATCTTTCATTGTAGAATATGCTATTTTTTATTCTGTGTATCTTTTTCACAGTAGACATAGACTGGTTTGAAGAGAAAACTGATTCTTATTCATTTCCTATCTTCTGTGATGCAAATGTAGTACATACTGAATACATATTGTATTTTGGCTCAGCAAGAAAAGTCTCACAGCCTCTGTGAGTTCCCAGTCCCAGACTCTATCCCAGGGAACTGAGAATCACAGGTCAGCATGATGTATTGCAGTGGTTCTCAAAGTGTGTTCCCTAACGCAGCATCATTAAAATCACATACAAACTTGCTAGAAAATGCAAATTCTTGGCTGCCCATTATACCTAATGAATCAGAATCTCAGGGTAGGACTCAGTCATCTGTTTTAACCAGCCCTGCAGATGATTCTGATATACACTGAAAACCAGTGATGTACTACAATCTTTCCTAAAACAGCCTGATTCTAAGAATATCCTGGGAGCTTGTCAAAACTATAGCTTCCCAGATACCTCCTCTAGAGATTCTAATTCACATGTGGGGTAGGTCACTTCTCCTTCCTAGGTCTCAGTTTCTCCATCTATCTATAGCAACAGTGATCAGGTCTTTCAGGGTCTAATGCTTAGAAATAATATATGTGAGAAATGTCACATTGTACATGTTCAATTATTAAGTAATTAGTAAGTGGCTGATATTCAATTATTATTGCTATTATCATTGAGGATATTAAATGAAGGAAACATGCCCACCTCTCTCAGAGTGAGTTAAGTTTCTTTACTTGTCCCCCATGGGCCAGAGATATAACATACGTTTCTTATTGTAGGTTGCTATCAAAGAAGTTTAGAAAACATTTGCTCTAACCTGTGAACACTTTTTAAAAATCTCTGCATACATATTCTACGAGTCACATAAAAGAGAACATGAGCTCTATCCTATGAAGCATAAAGAAGGGTTCTCCCTCCAGCACTCTCCCCTCTTCTTGGATGTGACTCTAACAGAGAAGTTCCCCCGTCACATCTTTGCTTTCCCTTCCTTACTGAACTTAAAATCTTGCTTGTTGGGGTACAAAACCTGTTAAAGGCTTCACAGGATGATGCTCACAGTTGCTTTTATACAACTCAAAGAAGAGGTGTACAGGGGTATTTTCAGAGTGCTCATGTGCAAAAGTTGTGTCACAAAAATACAGGCAATAGAGTATTATATTCCACACAACATTTTTAAAGTACTTGTCACAAGTCACTGAATTGATTTCACAACCCCTTATTAGGTCACAATCTACAATTTAGAAAATAGTAACTTACAAAGAATATTATTTGAAAAGCAAACTCCTAGATCTAGAAAAGACTTTAAGAGTTCATCTTCTTGAAGATTACAAATAATTTTCTTTACTATAGTCTTCAAAATCTGTAGCAGACGTAATGAACACTTTGAACACTTTTTAAAAATTGAGGGAACCATAATCTTAATAAAATGATAAATCTAAAGGAGAATAAGAGTATAACTATGTAGATTTTATTTTTTTACAAAATATGATTAGGGAAGTGGGGGATTTTATTTTTAATCATTGTAACTTCATTGTTACATGCAAACAGTGACATCTGGTGGAATGATATTGCTTTGCTTTAAAAAATTTCAGCTTTCACATATTGACAGTTATGAAATCAGATAAATGTCCAAGTAATTCCTGTTTTTAAATATCTATATAAAATAAAAAATACATGGGGCGCCTGGGTGGCGCAGTCAGTTAAGCGTCCGACTTCAGCCAGGTCACGATCTCGCGGTCCGTGAGTTCGAGCCCCGCGTCAGGCTCTGGGCTGATGGCTCAGAGCCTGGAGCCTGTTTCAGATTCTGTGTCTCCCTCTCTCTCTGCCCCTCCCCCGTTCATGCTCTGTCTCTCTCTGTCCCAAAAATAAATAAACGTTGAAAAAAAAAATTTTTTTAAATAAAATAAAATAAAAAATACACTAATCTAATAGCTTATTAAACTTTTATAGTGCATAGTAAAATGACTTCTGTCATTCCAATCTGTATTTTTTAAATATGCTGAAGTCTTCCTTAGGTATAAGGGGTATTTGTTAAAAATGGATACAATGGAAATCTAACTGAGGTTACTATTGATTCTACTTCTAACTCCATCACCAACTGTGATTTGGACTGCAAAATTTACCCTCAGTTTCCTCATCCATAAATATGAGAGGGTTAGGCTAAAAGAAGGATAAGATCCTCTTATGGCTCTAAAACATGTACTTTTGTGACATATGCCCATCTAGACCTCAGACAGGGATTAAGTCTTATGTGCTTTGGCATAATATCTTGGGTCACTGCCTGGAGTATGTACCAAGGAACAAGCTAAGTAAGGTATGTGGGTAGGGCCAGGATTAGATTTAACCATTGAGGAATGGAAGACAATGCAGGAAATGGGGAATAGTGGGGGAAAGTCAGTTCCAGATACCCACGGTGGAAAGTAACATACAGCAGAAGATAAAACACAATATTCCAAATGTAGTATGAGAGACCACAGGTGGTGGTGCACTAGAAGTAGTATCAGAAAGTTCCAGCAAGGGATGATGGTTCATTCTAGTAGGAAGAAACCAGTAATGGGAAAAACAAAACCAGGCAGTATTCAGTGCAAGCTACAAGTAAATAAGTAATTAATATCAGGAAAGTCTACCATATTTAGCAAGGTCCCAGCCCTGGCCTAGTACTCAGAAACAAGATTTCAGTTCTTAGCAGGGAACAAGCACTATAAGAACTTCCACCCCAATAGAAGCAGAAGCCCTGCTTCCAATACTGGGTCACAATGGATCAAATAACAAAACACAACTGTAAATAAAATCTCTCAAATTTTATTTGAGATCTCAAATAAAAATTTTATTTGCATATCTCAAATTATTCGACTAGAGCTCCTCAGATTCTTCCTAGCTTACATCAAAATTGGTTCTGAAAACGAGATGAGAACAAGTATTCAGAATGAAGCATGAAAAGAAAAAAACAAGACGGTCTTCACAAGTTCACAAAACAGTGGAATATAATGGAAACCACATTTAGAATCAAAGAGATCTAGGTCTGAATCTTAGCTTTTACCAGCCCTATACACATGGACTAGTCACTTACACCTACTTTGAACTACATTTTCTTCACTTGGGAAGAAAATACATAATTTTCCATTTTCATATTCAAATATCAGCAAAATATTTAGAAGATTCAGATAAAATCTTTAAAATGCAAGTGCACTTTATATAGTTGATTTGTCAACTATAGGTAGTAGAGATAGTAAGTCAAAATAATTACCCATGTGCCTGTATTTCAGTTTTAAAGTAAAAATCTTCAAAGGAATATAAACTACGAAAACAACACCCTTAATGTCATTTTTGTAAAATGTATATGTAAGTGCATGCACAGAAAAAAAAGGCCTAGAATAATATTTTTAAATTTTTTTATGTTTATTTATTTTTAAGAGGGAGAGAGAGTGCAAGTGGAGGGAAGGGCAGAGAGACCCAGGGAGACACAGAATCCAAAGCAGGCTCCAGGCTCTGAACGGTCAGCACAGAGCCCAACACAGGGCTTGAACTCATGAACCATGAGATCATGACCTGAGCCGAAGTCGGATCCTTAACTGACTAGGGGAGCCACCCAGGCGCCCCTAGAATAATCTTTATCATATAGAATAAACACTGGAAAAGGTCTGCTTCTGGTATAATAGTCTTAACAATCACAGAGAAAATGTGTAAAGGCAAAATTCTAATAACCGAATCCACCCCACCCCCAACACCTTTCAGGATTCTGAATGACTAAATTAGTAATATAAACCTGAATCTTCTGGTGCTCCTACTTAAGATCTAAACATAGTATTCTAGGGACACCTGGGTGGTTCAGTCAGTTAAGCATCCAATTCATGATCTCACAGTCATGGAATTCAGCATGGAACACAGAGCCTGCCTGGGATTTTCTCCTTCTCTCTCTCTCTCTCTCTCTCTCTCTCTCTCTCTCTCTCTCTCTCTTTTCTTTCTGCCCCTTCCCTGCTTGGGCTCATGCAAGCACTCTTTCTCTCTCAAAATAAATAAATAAATCTTTAAAAACTTTTAAACTCTATCTTTTTTAAAAAAAGCAATCCATTCCCAAACATGTTCTAGTGACATTATTTAAGGCAAAACTTAAAGTCCTATAAGCATCCAGGAGGAGTAGAGAAGAAACAGATTACTTGCAAATAAAATAAAAACAGGCTGCTTTCAGATTTTTATTTCATAACATCAGATATCAGATGATACAAACAATAAATACATAGATAAATGTCAGCAAATATGACAGATTATAGGAAACAGCAAAGAACTAAAACAAGAGAGAATACAAAGATGACAAAAATAATACCCAGTATAACTGATAATGGCAATAAATGCATATGGGGTGATCCAACCTGTTACAAGAAAAAAATTGATTGGCTTAAAAAATATTCTAGTCTATGCAATCTACAAGCAACACAACTACTAAAGGTTAAAAATAAAAGGGCAAACATACACCATATAAATAAAGCAAAAAATAGGACAAAGTGTAGTTTTACTTTTTATGGAATTAGTGTACAATCTATAATGAAAACAAAAGGACTACAGTTAACAATTTCTTGAATTTTCTTCCACACATACACAAAAATGTGTATATAATCACATATCTGTTTATCTACTTCTATCTTCTTTCAGTGCACAGAGCACTACCTCGTTCTTAGTCATGATTGCAATGCATCCCATCACTGGATGCCCCATAAACAAATATTCTATTGATAAGCACCTAAGTTATTTCCAGTTTTTAGTTATTATAAGGACAATGAACATCCTTCTGCATGTATTTTAGTAAATTACAGTCATCAGCATATAGATGACATTTAAAGCCATGGTCTTGGATAAGATCACTTTGGTAAGTATGGGAGAAAAGAGGTGCCAGTATAAGTTTGGGCACCCCAATGTTTTGAAATCAAAAGATAAGGAGACACCAGCAAAGGAGACTTGAGAAGGTATAGCCAGGGAGACAGAAAGAGAACCAGAAAAGAGTATAGTCCCAAAGGTCAAGAAATTAAAGGGTTTTAAGGAAGAGTTAATGCAACTGTGCCAAATGCTACTAAAAAGTCAAAATGAGGACTGTGATATCTTACAGCAAATCTGATCATGTCCTTCTTCCTCAAAAAACTCTATCAATGTCTTCCCAATACACTGTGAATAAGAATCTCTCCCCCAAAGCCTCATATACATGCCCTCACACACCTACAGAGAATCTGTAAAATCCTACATGATCTGATTCATGCCTTCACTCAACCTCCACTGCATCACTGCTCCTCCCGTTCTCCAATGCTGGACTTCTTTCCAATTCTTAGATGAGTTCCAACTGTCCACAGCTGACTCTCAAACTTCAATATGCCTTCAAATCATCTGCTTTTTTAACAAGTTCCCAAGTGATGTTGATTCACTCTCAGGTTGCAATTTAAGTATCAATTCCTCAAACCTCCCAAGATGATCAGGAAATCTTCCAGTTTCCACAGCACCCTGCCCTTCTGCGTATAATTATCCCATTCACGATAAGTAATTTACCACCTTTCTTCTTTGCCAATCTCCATATTCCCTGAGGGCAGGGATTATTTCTCTTGTTAGCAGATGCTTCCCTAGGGCCTAACTCTATGCCTGCCACACAGTAGGTACACAAAAAATATATGCTGATTGATTTAAGTGATTAGTCAGATCCATATTTCTTGACATGGAAAGATAATTACAACACAGTTAAAAAAAATCAGGTCAGGGGCGCCTGGGTGGCGCAGTCGGTTAAGCGTCCGACTTCAGCCAGGTCACGATCTCGCGGTCCGTGAGTTCGAGCCCCGCGTCGGGCTCTGGGCTGATGGCTCAGAGCCTGGAGCCTGTTTCCAATTCTGTGTCTCCCTCTCTCTCTGCCCCCCCCCCCCATTCATGCTCTGTCTCTCTCTGTCCCAAAAATAAATAAACGTTAAAAAAAAAAAAATCAGGTCACAAAACGTTCACAGCATTATCCCAGTTTTGTTCTATCTTACTTATTTTCATACAGAAAAGTCTGGAATCATGTATTTAAGAATGTAAATAGTATTATCCCTGGATAGCAAGATTTTGAATAATTGTAGGGTTTTTTGCATTTTCTTGCATATTTTTCACATTTACTAAAGTATTGTGTTTTTATTGTTATTTTATAACAATAATAAATAAGAGGAATTATTTTTGTTTAATTATTTTGAAATTAAACATTAAATTCTGACACTTAACCTTTGGTTTTCCAATTATTGCAGTTGCCACTATTTTAACATATGGAGCTAACAGTCTGTCCACATTTTTTCAAAACACGGTTAAGAATTTCTTTTGTAACATGAAGCCAAGTGGAGAGTTAGGTCTGGGATCTATAGCCTAAGCACTGCTTCCCACCAGGAAGCTGGCTGTAAGGTGAACCTGACTTGAGAAGGTCAGCCAATGTTTGTAAGACAGCATTTTTTGCCAACTCTCTCTTTATTGATGCTGGATCAACAAAATACACAAGCAATTTTACATAGACAAGTCAGTAAAATAGGACATAAGTCCATAAATAGACTCAATAACACATTGGAATTTAAGGTATGAGAAGCTGCCATTTCAAAATAGTGAGGAAAGAGGATTTATTGACAATAATGATATTATGCAATTGACTAGTCACTTGGTGGGGGGAGGAATAATGCTTATTCTTCTCATCAAGTTAATTACAGATGGATCAAAGTAAGCTATAAAATGATAGAAGAAAATATGAGAAAATACATTTAAGTGTAAGTGTAGAAAAGCCGTTTCTAAGAATGAAACCAAGACTAGAACGCATAGAGAATGACTGCTAGTTTTTACTACATAAAAATTAAAACTTCTGGAGAGCATAAAACACCATAACAAAGGTAGAAAGCAAACAACAAAGTAAAAGAAAATGTCTACTATATATAACAAATAATTAAAATCTTTAATATAAAAAGATCACTTATAAATCAATAAGAGATGAATGATGACCCAACAGAATATGAATTGATAATTCTCAAAAGGAGAATAACCAAAAGACATCACCATCATTTAAAGTGAAAAAATATACAGTAATAAAAAGATGTTTCCTCATCAGATTAGGAAAAAAAATGAAGCAGATTGACAATTAGTTATTTGATAAGGGTAAAAGGAAATGGACATGATAAATTGTTGGTAGAGTATAAGTCTGAATAATTTTTCTGGAAAGAAGTCTGGCAATATGCATCAAAAATTTTAGAGCAAGGGGAGTCTGGGTGGCTCAGTTGGTTAAGCATCTGACCAGCTCAGGTCATGATCTGGTGGTTCATGAGTTCGAGCCCCGCGTCAGGCTCTGTGCTGACAGTGCGGAGCCTGCTTGGGATCCTGTCTTGCTCTCTCTCTCTCTCTCTCTCTCTCTCTCTCTCTCTGCCCCTCACCCACTTGTGCAGGGTCTCTCTCTCTCTCCCCCAAAAATAAACATTAAAAAAAATTTTAAAGCAAAAAGTTTAATAATTCCACACTTGAAATCTTCTTACATTGCAGCTTGGTTAAGTTAGTGAATAATATGAAAATATTTAAATGTTCACACACAACCCTGAGTGAAAAATCAGTCTATAGAATGTCATACATGGTTTAAACACATGCACACACAGGAGATGTTAGAGGGCTATTCACCAAACTGTTAACTTAATCTAAGTGTTTAAACACTTTTAATGATTTACCTTATTTTAAAACACCAAATCTAAAATTCCATGCTAAGAATTCTAACAAAACAACTATAAACTTCTCTTTAAAATACAGAAACTTTAAAAGCAAAATTATAATTCATATGAAACATTTTTATAGTTCTCAACAAAATTGCTGTTTAGCAAAATAAACATAAGTTTGAGCAATATATTGCTATTTTAAATAAACTTAAGTATGTACCTATCTAGTCCATTAAAATATCCTTGGTGTTTGCCACAAGTAACAATTACTATATGGAGAATTGGGAAAGCATTAAAATTATATAACCACAAATACTGTTAGGCTTCATAGTTAACTGTTCATCTCACAGAAAAAGCAAAAGCCACCAAATGAAAGGGTATTCATTTTGTGTTTACAATTACCTTTCTTGAGAACACTTATTAGTGCAGAAAAAAATTATACATTTCTCTGAACTTGTAGGCTCAGCAGACAGATATATTTTGAAAAGGTTAAGCTATGTTTAGCAAGGTAATCCTCAAGAGATGGATGCCAGAGAATTAAATATTCAGTGCTTAAATTAACTTCTTATTTGGTACTTAGGAACAAATTGCCAAGAATTATCATCCTCAAATAGAACATTTATTGACTCTCTTGGAGAAAGCAAGATCTACTTGAAGAAAAAAAAATTTTAGAATTCGAAAGATGCCAGTATTTTTAACACTTTACATGACTACTAGAAGCTGTGACACCTCAAAATGATGCTTAGCTACAGTGCTAATGGAAATGACTCAAAACAGTGGGTTCATGACTACTAGATAATGGTTATACCTTTATTTTCCACTTTCAGCTTTAGGCTTTCCAAAGACTACACTGCAGAACTGTTATTTTCTACCAGAGAAACTGGAACCGTTTGGAAATTTCCAAAGTTTTTCACATATAATTTGTTTCAAAAATTTCAAAACACTTACCTGATAAAACTAAAAGACAGGTGTTTAAGATTTTGAGTAGCGAATAAATCTTTGAAAAACATTTTTGCCTAACTAGAAAATAAACATGAGAATGGCCCTCTTTTAGGAATTCAAATTGAATTTCATTGTGATTACTGAACACAGGGAAACCAGATGTTTATTTATTTTTAAAAGAGAGAGAGCATGAGCAGGGGAGGGGCAGAGAGAGAGGGAGACAGAGAATTTAAACCAGGCTCTGTGCTGTCAGCTTAAAACCAGACATGGCGCTTGAACTCACGAACCATGAGATCATGACCTGAGCAGAAGTCAGATGCTCAATGACTGAGCCACCCATGTGCCCTCAGATAATTTTAAAGCTTGAAAGAATGCAGTAAAAGTATTAACAATTATCACTAAAAGTCAATTTTGAGGAAATGAGCTCAGAATACACCATGAAAAGAGTTGAGAAGTTACTAATAATTCTGTGATAGTTTGTGTAATTAAAAATGGTCTTTTAAAATATTCTCACAGGTCTAAAATACTTAAAATATAATACTTAAAATGTCTCTATTTAAATTTAACTTAATATTTAATGTTTTGAATATTCTTAAACATGCAGTAGGTGATTTTTCAGGATTCCTACCAGCTCTTATGAAAGGCAAGAGACTTAACAAATATGCATTCTCAATGGGCAGGTGATACCAATCCCAAAGGGGTGAATGTTGGTGCCTGGGGAGGGAGATGATGAAAGCTTACTCTTTTTATGTATATGGCATGTGCGTATGTGCACACGCGTGCGCACACACACACACACACACACACACACACATGACCATGAGATGCACAGTATATCCAGGGTATTAAAATGTAATGGGGGAAGGCAATTGGGAGAGAAAAAGTGAAAAAGCCTTCCTTAAATGGTTGATCATAAAAAATTTTGAGAAAAACTAAGTTAGACACATCTGGATTCTTATCATTATCTAGAGATAAGATCTTTGGCAAGCAAACGGATATTATGGAGCCTAAGCTTCTTCAATAATAAAATGGAAATGATGACTGCTTACAGTTGAAGATTTAAAAAGGAAAGATGCAAAGTACATCACATAGTACTAGGAATGTGGTTTCTGCTAAACACATGTGAGCTTCCTTCCCTTTTCTCCTCTCTTTTGAGGATGCTATAAATTACATCCTATCCGCAAAAGAATACTCAGATGCCAAAGGAAAATGAGACACACAGAGAAATGGAAGAAACTCCAGAGGCAATGACTTTTGAACATAATCCCTGGATTCAAGTATTCCCAATGATGGTGTGAAATCTAAAAGACTGACTTTGAATCCAAATCTATGATTTTCTTAACTGTGTAAGCCTGGAAGAGTTGGTTGATTTTTATGAACCTCAATTTTCACATCTGTACTCCACAGAGTTGTTATGAAGAACAAATAATATAAGGTATGTGACATTCTTTGGTAACTAGATGCCACTAAACTAAAGCTACCTTATCATGGGCCACGGTTCATGTTAATAATAGTAGGAAATGAAGACACTATCCTAGACTGTGTACGTGCTGGGAAGGAATGGAAAAGGACAAAACCTGGTCCTCTCTAGTGTCTAAAAACAGAATCGTGTCATCAAAATCTAAACCTCGAAGGTAGAATTTGACAGTTTAAATCCACTTTAAAAGAAAATTACCAGTGGAACTCTTACCTGTCTCTGCACTCTTCATCTGTAGTGTGATCATCTAAGAAAGAGGTTCCCAATATCCCAAGCAAAGTACTGTGACCTTTCTTGTCAGCTGTATGGTACACTCGAGAAGCCAAGTGTAAGTTGACAGGCAGCTCCTGGGCTGGGACAGTGGTGCACAGATCATGGAGGGTAGAAGAGGGGTAGTCTTGAGGAATTCTGCAGCAAAGAGAAGAAAGGGGGCTTCTTTGATCATTTTGTGATCTTTTGATATAAAATACATTGACATTGACAGTTTAGGCTCTAAAAAGGGCGTCTAAATGTATAAGATTTAAAACTATAATAATGATTTATAATGAATTTAATATCACAATTGGGGACCCGATCTTCAAAGTTATATATCCAACTTTCTGCTGAAGATCTCAACCTATAGGACTTACAGATACCTCAGAAACATGTTTAAAAGCAAACTCATTACCATCCCACCCAAATGCCTTCTCTCCCGATTTCTGTAACTCCTTTGGTGACACCATATCCAGCCATCATGCATTACTTCTTTGCTACTCTGCTCAAATGCTAATGTCCCTGAAGAGGTAGAACAAGGTAGTACATTATCCATTAACTAGCATCATAAACCCAAGTTTATGCAGCATCCTCCTTTCCACTATGCTAGAACTTGCCTCTCTCCTGCCTTTCCAAAGTAGAGAAGAAGGCATGAAGATCTTTCTTAATTTCCATTGTCACTTGCCACCCAATGAACAAACACTAATTGAGCAAGAACCACTACTACTCTATGCTAGGTGATTTACACACATTCTCTCCAACTCCCACAATGAACTTATATGGGAGGTATTATTATCCTTATATTAGAGCAGGCTTATTTTGGAGAGCTCATAAAATTAATGAGTAACTGCTAGGATCTAAACACAATGTTGCAGACTATAAGACAACTTTTTTCCTATTACTGCCTGTTAATGACCCCTGAGGTAGATGTAGCCCCTATCCAGTTCTACTCCATCCCCACACCCCTACTAAAATTATACTTTTTTTAAAATTTTTTTTAACGTTTATTTATTTTTGAGACAGAGAGAGACAGAGCATGAATGGGGGAGGGTCAGAGAGAGAGGGAGACACAGAATCTGAAACAGGCTCCAGGCTATGAGCGGTCAGCCCAGAGCCCGACACGGGGCTTGAACTCACATACCGCGATATCGTGACCTGAGCCGAAGTCGGACGCTTAACTGACTGAGCCACCCAGGCGCCCCTAAAATTATACTCTTACATTAACTAAATGATGACCTTTTCATCAAATCAAACCAAATGAACTTTAGATCATGTTCTCTATGATCTACAAGACACAGCTGACAATATCGATGACCCTTCCTGAAATGGCTCTTTCTTTGTGAGATTTTTAAAACCTGTGTTATCCCAGCTTTCCATCTACCTCCAAAATTCATCATAATTTTATTTAGTCATTCAATTTTCTTTCTCCACCTTCAAAACTGGGTATAGCTTCCAAGGTTGAACTCCTCTCTGAATATTGGAAAAATAAGCTTCAGTGTTTCAACTATTTCCTCTTGTGCCAAGACCTCCCAAATTTGACCTCCGGTATCACTATCTTACCTAGATTCCTCATCCTTAAGATACAAAAGATTGAGCCATCTTTGAGTCCTCTTCCCTTCACCTGCACATCCTATGAAAGACTGCGCTTCTCTGCTTCCCAGGGCTGCTGCTTCTCCCTCTTCACTTCCAACACACTCCTGTCAAGGTCCTCATCACCTCAGCCTGCATTAGCAAGGGTCTGCCAGTTGGATTGAGTACCACATCCTCTGTCTCTTCCTCTCTTCAATTCCTCCTGCAAAATTCTGCCACATTGGTCTCTAAATACTCCTTTGCCCAGCACAATGGCTCTCTGTTGCTTGCTGCATTCATCTAATTTCCTAAGTTTCAAGGCTCTTAGCATGTGGCCCTACTTCTAACACAGTAGTTAGAGTCAGACTGCCTCTGTTCAAATCCTGTTTAAAATTATTACTAGGTCAGGGGTGCCTGGGTAGCTCATTCAGTTAAGCATCTGACTTCAGCTCAAGTCATGATTTCATGATTCATGAGTTTGAGCCCTGCTTAGGGCTTGCTGCTGTCAGCACAGAGCCTGCTTTGGATCTTCTGTCCCACTCTCTCTCTCTGCCTCTCCCCTACTGCCTCTCTCTCTCTCTCTCTCCCTCTCTCTCAAAATAAATAAATAAACTTAAAAAAATAAAATAATCACTAGGTCGTACGTAAGTCAATTTATTTACATTTTGGCAAATAGGAAATAACATGAGCACATCCTGGATAAAGTTACTTTAAGGAAGAAAGGAATTGAGAACAAACTGATGGCTACCAGAGGATAGGGGGTGGGGGATGGGCAAAATGGGTGAAGGGGAGTGAGAGATATGGCTTCTAGTTATGAAATGAGTAAGTCATGGGAATAAATGGCACAGCACGGGGAATTTAGTCAAGAGTACTGTAATAGCGTTGTGTGGTGACAGATGGTAGCTATACTTGTAAACATAGTATAACATATAGAATTGTTGAATCACTATGTTATATACCTGAAACTAATGTAACATTCTGTGTCAACCATACTTCAATAATAAGGACTGAATGCATTTAAAACAGTATCTCTCAGGGGCGCCCGGGTGGCTCGGTCAGTTGAGCCTCTCACTCTTGGTTTTGGCTGGGGTCATGATCTCGGCGGTTTGTGAATTCAAGCATGGCCCACATCGGGCTCTGTGTTGACAGCACAAAGCCTGCTAGAGAGTCTCTCTCTGCCCCTCCCCCGCTCATGCTGTCTCTGTCTCTCTCTCAAAATAAATAAATAAATAAATAAATAAATAAATAAATAAATAAATAAAATAAAACAGTGTCTCTCACATGGCAGATATTAGCTATTACATCAGTCTCCAGGACAATTCACAGGTCCAACAATATCTGTCAGTTCCTTCAGTTGTGGATCAAATGCTGCCTATCTTTTTGTCCGTGCTTACACATCCTTCGAACAAGGCCTCCAAGACAAACTTCTCTGCAAAATTTACTGTTTTTTTTTAAATATCTCTTTTCATACATTGCCTTCTTCTTGTGCCACCCCTTCTGACCCTTTGTCTAATGGGTTGATGCCAATCTGTCCATCAACTGCTCCATGTGTTCTAGATGGTAGCATACATAGTATGAAGAAGAAAGACTTTAGGGTTGGCTGGGCCTGGATCAGAATCTCAGTTCTAACACTTGCAAGCTATAGCACTGGTCTCCCCGGAGGTCTTCTGTAAGATAAAAATTAAAACCCTTAACTAATGCCTTTGTAAAATCGATAATAAGAAGTCCTGGCCTGTGGAACTCTCAAGAAATGCTTGTTTTATTTTTATTGCTGTTGTTATTAATTTGAACTGGACAGCACCTAACCCATTGCTAGGCACAATATGGACATTACTGAATCACTAATAGAGAACAGTTTATATCATTTCCAAAATAGCATAGGGCTCAACAAAAACAGGACATAAAACATACACGTTTGAATAGGACAAAGCTGCAGGAGCAGGGGGGTGAAGAGAGGTAAAACCAAAGCATTTGGAAATGCCTGAGACAAAGAGACCTAACTGGAGAAGTGAACATGGGTGTCCAGAAAGCCAGGGATCCTGAGAAAGGATTGGGGGAAAAAAAGGAGGGGAGAAAAAAGGTGAGCTCTGATGTCAAGCTCATCCACATCATCGTTCTGTCTGGAACAGGTCCTGGCTAGTGGAATGTACTTGAGATTACATTACCAACTTTTTTTTTTTCCTTAAAAAGCATCACAACCAATCTGAATTCCTATGTTCCATCATACTCTAATAACAGATTTGTAAGTGAATCTCCCTAGGTTATTGAGCTAAATAACATCACGTTCCAAGAGATGGATGAATTCCCAAGAAAACAATTTAATGTGGGGGATAGTCACGGGTGAGAAAAGTTATGTAAAAAAAAGGTCTAAATAAAAAGGAGCAGCGAATAAAGGATTTTCAGAAACATTTTTCCAAAATTCCCTTTCATTATATAAATTTCTTAACTATCAGGTTTTCATTCCTCTGCATCTTATTATTTCTCTCCAATGGAAATTTCTCATTTCAATTTTAATGAATTAACACAGTACTATATATTTCAAAAAGATCTACAAATATTTTTGGCATGTTCAAGAAAGGCTGTATGTTTTTATAGCACACTCTCCTTAAACAGGACTATTTGTCATTCTTTGAAACACTAAGACATAAAAAAGAAAAGACTCTGACTCTGTGTGTGGCCACACTACTTTGCTTAATGCACTAAATGCAAGGTTTTTTAGGGAAAAAAATCAAGAAGTTTCTGCTTCATTGATAATCTGACAGTAACTATTTATTGAAGGTAAAATACTTGTTGTCTGCTGTCACTATTTGTTTTAATACATAATCTTGCTAACTAAATGAGCTTAAAGCAATGCAGATAAGCAATGGCATGTACAGGGTCACTTAAATGCCAATTTGACTCTTTCATAAACTTTGGAATTCTTTTCCCATGAGTCTACTCTCAGCTACTAAATTGTGAGTAATATCCATTTACAGAGTTTAGGCTGGCCATAAAAAGGTTGTCTTCCATGTCCAGCACACCTTTCAATGCCCTAAGCAACAACAAAAGCTAATAATTAAAGCTTCTTTGAGCCCTAATAAAGAGTTGAATGAAGAAGAGTCTAGAATAAACCAACCCATAAAAGCCTAGTGGTAAAATAAGGAAAAAATCAGTTTCAGCAAGGTGATTGGCAAAAGATAAGCCCATAAATCTAACTTGCATTTACACATTATTCAAAATTGTGGTTGTATCCCTGTGTATTAAGAATTTCTATTAAAAATGAGGGGGGGGGAATAAAACATGATATAATGGTAGAGAAAAATAAGGTCATCTAAATTACCAAATTGGCCTATAAACATTTTATATTGGGTTAAATTTTATTTCATTTTGCCATAACAAAATTAACCAATATAATAAGCAGTTAATACAAATTATGCATTACCGTGACCAAAAATATCAGATCTGACATGTTAACATTTAATTTTCCTTTGTCTCAAAAAGAGCTATTTTTATTATAGTTATATCATTGTTACATCATTAAACTAAGTACATTCGTCAAAAGCATTAATAGAAGTGTGAAGTATAGCATATATATCCTAACCATAATATCTGATACCAACTCTTCCTGTGGGAAAGTTTAACTTAGATCTCATATATGAATTTCCTCAATATTTCTTCTTCCTTTAAAAATGCATGTTCAGTTATCAATGCTACTGACAGTAAAAATTGTAAACATAAGGAAGTTACTTTTTTTTAGGTAGTTTTTGATCCTGTTGGGGTTTTGTACACCTTCCTTGTCTCTGTTGTGGAATTCCTAATTTACTTTTTTGTGTTTGCTTAGCTTCTTTTCCTCTGATTTGCAAAAATTCTGATGATTTCACCTTCAAGAAAATATAAAGTATGCTGTTAAGGAAAGTTGTAACATGAAAATTAGATCTTTCTCTCATATTTAATGGTTTATCTTATATTGAAGCTCCTAATTTTTATATATATTTTATAACAGAATATAAACCCTAAAGGTAAGTTGATATTTTCCTCTAAATCCTTGCCTAGGTTTTCACATATACACCTCAATAGCAATAAAAATACTAGTACCATATTTATCTGTAATATTTTATTTATTGCCTTAAAACTATTAAAGAAGAAATACAAGATATTTTTCCTCCATAAATCTTCTCTTCTTTTTTTTTTTTAATTTTTTTTTTCAACGTTTATTTATTTTTGGGACAGAGAGAGACAGAGCATGAACGGGGGAGGGGCAGAGAGAGAGGGAGACACAGAATCGGAAACAGGCTCCAGGCTCTGGCCATCAGCCCAGAGCCTGACGCGGGGCTCGAACTCATGGACCGCGAGATCGTGACCTGGCTGAAGTCGGACGCTTAACCGACTGCGCCACCCAGGCGCCCCAAATCTTCTCTTCTTGATTGGTATTTTTTCTTTAAGATTTTATTTTTTTAAGTAATCTCTACACCCAATGTGGGGCTTGAACTTAAAACCCCGAGACCAAGAGTTGAATGCTCCACTGAGCCAGGCAGGTGCCCCTTGATTGATATTTTTAATAGAACTTGCGCTTAGTCTCTTTAAAAGTTTGGCATGACTGGTGGTTGCAACCACAAGCCAAAATGAATAACTGTTTTGAGCAATGTTGATCAATTTGTACTTACTATACTATTGTATTGTTTTCTATTTCTACTATTTGAGAAAAATCAAACGCATTTCTGTTTCTTAAATAATTGCCTTTTAATCATTATAGGTATTAGTAGTATTGTTTTTCTAGATTTCCTAGAAAATTTGCAGAATTCGTGATAAAAGTTCATCTAAAAATATTTTTTCTCTGTTGGTTGCTTTGTTTGTTTGTTTGTTTGTTTTTAAGCTGGCTTTAAGGAAGAAAGCAGAGAGAACTTCCTTAGGGAAAGCAGAAAGATATGGTTGAATAAGTAGAAGGAGGCCAAATAAAGAGAGGTTCTCCTAAATTAGGTCCAGGGTTTGGGCTCCCTGCAGTAAATAGGAGAGAGCTATTGCAATTTCATAGGTAAAGAAGTGATGATGAATAAGAAAAGCTCAGAGTACAGACCATTCCATCTCACTACCTAGTTAATGTTTGAATTTCCCTAAAGTTTCTCCACCTAATGGTCATCTATCCTGGCTTGAACACGATGAGGAAAAGAGGACTTGGATATATCCAAAGGCAGCCACTCTCTCTGAAACTCTCCCAGTTTGTTTCTTTGTTTGTTTGCTTGCTTGTTTGTTTGTTTGTTTGTTATACAGCCTAACAATTTTTACCCACCAGTCTCATTTCAAACCTCAGGAGCACACAGGTACAATCTAGCTCCTTCCATTTGATTGACAATCAAATATTTGAATACAGCTGACTCTCCTGGACCCATTTTCTCCCTGATAAACATCATCAGTCCCTTCAATTCTGCCTTACATGTTTCTGAAGTACTGTGCTTTTTCATCTTGAATGTTCTCTTCCAAACGGTCTCCAATTTGTCAGTGTCGCTCCTGGGATTGGATACCCAGATCCGAACACAACATTTGAGGTGTGATGTGATCAGATTAACCAGGAGAAAGATGATCCTCTTTTATGGTATTCGTCAATCAGCACAAACTATGATTGCACTTACCTTCCTATCACAAACCTAAGTGATAGCCTAAAACTCTGAGGTCTTTTTCACATTTGCTCTACATCACGTCACCTCATATCTATGCACTTAGCCTATGGACCCAAGGGCAGAACCATTCACACATTTATCCCAATTAAATTTCATCTGAGGTCTGGCCAACCAAATCTTACCAATCTCATTTGGATGTTATCTAAAAATCCCATCAGTAAATCTTCCATATTCTCATCCAAATTACTAGGAAATATGTTGAAACCCAGCCCTATTGCAGTCCACTAGGGACTCTTATGACGAGCTGTGCATCCTTTGCATAACTAATTACAAATCCATCTAGTAGTTCACCTGATTGCACTCTTGTCTACAAAACTGTCATTTGGAAGCTTACATAAATGGATTGCTATAATCCAAAGGCTAATAACAATAACTAATGTTGATTGAGCATTCCTGTAGGCCAAGCTCTTCACCATGATAGCCTTGCATTGAACTCCAGGTCTAACACTTTTCTGATGTTCAGTCTAGTAATTCTAGAAAAAGAAATAAGGTTGGTCTTCTGTAGCTTGTCCTTAGGAAACTCATGCTGGCTCCAAGTGATGGCTGTTTCCTCTTATAAGCAGTATACAGGGGCTCTTACAAGGTTGTTAAAATTCTTTTAATGAATCATTTAATCATTCCAGAGTTTTATCCAAGATCAGTGCATACATACAGAAACCATAACCCTTATCCTTAAAAAAATAAAACTCAGATTTTCAGCTGCCAGTCTCCAGGCTTCTAGGTCCTCTCCTACTAACTACAGCACCTCCTCAAAGCTGCTGCTGACAGGGGTGCAACAGGCTTCAACCTATCTACCTGAGCTGACAGGCTCAGATATCGAAGTTAACTCTGAAAATCTTTAACCAATCTTGGGCTTCAAGTTTCTTTTATCACTTCTTTTTCTTTTCGTTCTAAACTAAAGATTATTCTCCTTGTCATATTTAAGAGAAGCAAAGTACAAGTTTATCAGCTTCCTTTTCTCTATGTCATATTTCTGTTTATTTAAAACTTCAGCCTTTTCCCAAAATTAAATTAAGGTAGCTCTGTCACATGTTGTCATCACATTATTCATCCATAATGACAGGGCTATCCTTCCTTTTTTCTCTCTTTGCTCTTAAACTAATATGAAAAAAAATACTTTTTTTTTTTATTCTTAGCATGATTCACAGGCCTAAACACATTCTGAATCTTAGGGTTTTTGATATAATTGTTACAGCCACATGCCACTTTTATGTTTATCTATGGATGTGTATTTCTTCTTTCATCTTTTGTGTATTTTTAAAACTCTGAATGGAATAGATCACTCATAACTGTTTTCTGAGAACTGGAGGGATTTAGAGCATCCCACATCTCTTAAACTTTCTTCCATTTAGAATCTCAGGACATGTGGTATCTACATTTTGTACAGACTTTTTACCCTTTTCCTTCCTAAAATGCTCAACAATCCTCTCACAAGCCCTTGTGTCAGTCATTTCTTCATAGTCACCATTATCTAATTTGTCTTTTTTATTTAATTTATCTAAGTCATGTTGGTCATGACTTAGAGCAGAGTCCTAATAACCTTTATTATACTAATGAGCTTCTAAGAATATAAGTGGCCAACAAGGTAAAGACTGATCAAATTCTGTTTTTTGTTTTTTGGTTTCTTTTCCTGAATGAGACCTTCTGGCATTTTTCTGAGCAGTGCTCTTTTATCACACCTTTTGGGTAGTTCTATTTGCTATGTCAAAAGAGGTCTTCTTGTCCCCAAATCTGGCCTGGCTTGCTGGAGTATATTGTTCCTCATTCCTGTGCTAGAGATGCTAGAGACTAATTTTATGACCTCGAATGTGCAGAGTAAAGTTCATGGATTACAACTGATCTTGAAATGTTAATGCAAATAAATACAAGATACTTGGTGGGATGAGTCACAGGAATACTTCCAGTGCCATTTTCTATGGCATTTTTAATATGTCCCACACTATTCCAAAAACAATAATCCATAAAGGTCTTTTTTGGTCCTCTCTTCCTCCTCTTGAAACACTTCTGGGGGGTGCCTGGGTGACTCAGTCGGTTGGGCGTCCGACTTTGGCTCAGGTCACGATCTCGCGGTCCATGAGTTCGAGCCCCGTGTCGGGCTCTGGGCTGATGGCTCAGAGCCTGGAGCCTGCTTCCAATCCTGTGTCTCCCTCTCTCTGCCCCTCCCCTGTTCATGCTCTATCTCTCTCTGTCTCAAAAATAAATAAAAACGTTTAAAAAAAAATTAAAAAAAAAAAAGAAACACTTCTGGTTCCAGTTTAGAGCTCTCTTAATCCATTCTCCAAGTCTTTCTTGTCCAACCATTTCTCCGTTTAATGAGGACACTCCATCCCTAGTCATTTTTGCAAGTGAGAGTCTGTTTTTGTACTTAACCAGACACCTGTTTATTGTTGTTATGAAAAACAGTGTTGCCAAGGGGTAAAGAGTAAAGGTTCCAGAATTAGACCATCTCAGTCCAAGCCCTGCCTTCATGACCTAACATGATATTTATACTTGGACAAGTTATTTATCTTCTTTATGACTCAGTTTTTTCAAATACAGTCTTGTTAAGAAATCAGTTATTAGGAAAACATAAGATAACATATGTAAAACATTTAGCAAAGTGTTTAGCATGTGGTAAATACTCAATAAATTTAATTAACTTAGGGAAGGACTGCCTCTTTTGACCAAAAATAAATACATTTCCATAATTTCTCAATAATATTTAACAGCAGTCACAACAATCCAAAAGAATTAATGTGAAACTTTTCTAATAAGGGATTTGAATTGCTTCCAGGCCATGGTGGTTAAATTGCTATCCAGAAAGTCCATGTCATTTTTTAACACATTTAGTAGCTAATCATTTGCCTCTCATGCCCACATTTTACTTCCAAAGTCCCAATGTTCAGGTAGAAGTATAGATGAAAACACTACCTGTGCCCAACAGCCTAATACTTTTTCATTAAGATGCCATAGTCTTTAAAGATACTGTCAGGAAAAGGAAAGGAAAGGAAAGGAAAGGAAAGGAAAGGAAAGGAAAGGAAAGGAAAGGAAAGGAAAGGAAAGGAAAGGAAAGGAAAGGAAAGGAAAGGAAAGGAAAGGAAAGGAAAGGAAAGGAAAGGAAAGGAAAGGAAAGGAAAGGAAAGGAAAGGAAAGGAAAGGAAAGGAAAGGAAAGGAAAGGAAAGGAAAGGAAAGGAAAGGAAAGGAAAGGAAAGGAAAGGAAAGGAAAGGAAAGGAAAGGAAAGGAAAGGAAAGGAAAGGAAAGGAAAGGAAAGGAAAGGAAAGGAAAGGAAAGGAAAGGAAAGGAAAGGAAAGGAAAGGAAAGGAAAGGAAAGGAAAGGAAAGGAAAGGAAAGGAAAGGAAAGGAAAGGAAAGGAAAGGAAAGGAAAGGAAAGGAAAGGAAAGGAAAGGAAAGGAAAGGAAAGGAAAGGA
This sequence comes from Prionailurus bengalensis, assembly GCF_016509475.1. NCBI lineage: Eukaryota > Metazoa > Chordata > Mammalia > Carnivora > Felidae > Prionailurus > Prionailurus bengalensis. Next base: position 87,308,487 of record NC_057355.1, on the reverse strand, counting down.
AAGGAAAGGAAAGGAAAGGAAAGGAAAGGAAAGGAAAGGGAAAAGAGAAAGGAAAAGAGTATCTAAGATCTCCACACCTAGAAGGTGTCAGCCTGAAACACAGGATTCACCTGGAGGAGTTAGCAATGAGTGGGTTCACTTAGCCTTGGCAGAATTCATTTCATACCCCAAGTGTAAGCTTTAGAAAGATAGCATGACTTCTGATGAAGTCTGTAGCTCATCATAGGATAAGTCCTTTCTCCATAGCAATGGTGGATTTTCTCTGGTCGACTATTATTTGTGCACCTTCCTTATTACCCATTATTCCCAAAAGGTCAATATGCCAGGAAGATGAACTTAAGAAAGTAGGGCTTGAGAAATGAAGGAAAAAAACAACAACAGGAGGAAACTGCACTAATCCAAACATAAGGTCGCCAGGACCCAGACTAGGTTGAGGGCAACTGGAAAAGACAAGGAAAAAAATTACAAACAATGTTAGGAGGCAGGGTGTCTGGCTGGCTCATCTGATAGAACATGCAACTCTTGATCTTGGGGCCATGAGTCTGAGCCCCAAATTGGGTGTAGAGATTACTTAAAAATAAAATCTTAAAAAAATAATAATGTTAGGAGGTATCTAAGCCTTGGAGACTGATTATGGGTGAAAGCAAGGGAAGGGAAGATCACAGATAAATCCAAGGTTTCAGAGTTGGGATTTGTGGCACAGGTTGAAGAATGGCCAGTTGAACTGGGGAAAACAGAGCAGGAACATGGTCTTCAGTGGGGAGAGGGGACCCAAAAGGAGAGGGAAGGTTATTACCCAAGAAGTAGTATCCATTTGAGTAAGTCAGAGAGCTATCAATGGTAATAATCAAGACAGTATTTTGTGGTTCAGAAAAAAAAAGTGGCTTCTTTAATCCTAATAATAATGTACCCATTTTTGGGGTCCCTGGGTGTCTCAGTCAATTAAGCATCCGACTCTTGATTTCGGCTCAGGTCATGATCTCACAGTTCATGGGTTTGAGCCCAGCATCAGGCTCTGTGCTGGCAGCACAGAGCCTGCTTGGGGTCTCTCTGTCCCTGTCTCTCTCTTCCCCTCCCCCACCCGCTCTCTCTCTCAGGATAACTAAACATTAAAAAAAATGTACCATTTTAAATAAACTCATTTAAGTCAAAAAGTAACTCAGATTAAAGAAAAGTAATAAGCAAATAGTAGTAAGGCAATACACAAACATGGTAAAAATTATTAAATTACACATAGATAAAATGAATTTGGAAAGCATTCTCACAATAGGAAAAGACTCAGGGTTAGGATAAACCTATAAACAGGGCAAAGATGTAAAATATACAAAGTTCACCCAGTCCTGGTCCCTGGGCTACAGTTCCTGACTCCCTCAAGATGGTAATGGGAGGACTCTTGGTCAATTTCTGAAAGCCCTGAGGTTCCTTCACTCCTTAAATATGTGTCTTCTCTCTCCAGAGTTGTAATTAGGTTTGAGACTAAACGTCTGCAAAACACAATTTGCATATTAGAGAGCCCTTTTTTCAGGGGGAACCTACCTCCATGCCTTGGCCCTTACCCAGGCCATTTCTTCACATTTGCACATCCTCAACAATCATAACTGTTTCCAACACAAATAATGTTTTACCTTTAAAGATTTGGCTGCTTTGGAATCACCTATGGGCTGTTCATCTTTCAAAAGTTTACTTGATTCATCTGCTGGTTGAACTTCCAGAGTTTCCTGAGATTTAAATACTATGCTTTCTGTTTCTGAGACTCCCCACTCCAATACATCCTCTTGTTCCAGCTGGAAAATACTTGATAAAGTTTCAGGAAGTTCCTCAAGCACATTCTGTAGGAAAACATAAATGTACGTTTAAGATCTTCTTAATGGTCCTTCCAAAGTTTTAGGTCACACAATGTTTCTTTCTAACCATAAAATGATTATAAAAATACATGATTGAAATTAAACAAAGATAGTAAGTTTCCTGTGAAGATTTTGAAATAGAAACTCAAATTGAGTTAAAAATGTAAAGGCTACCAAATTATTTCTTCTGGCTCTTGTCTCAGAAAATACAACTACCCCCAGGTTATTATGCACCAACTCTAAGGAAATCATAAGACTTCAGTCTTACCCTGACTTCACCCCACACGCATACAGAATCAAGGCCCACAGAAACAACTGACCTCTGCCCAATCCGAGGTTCTCTGGTCCTAAGAAATGTGGCTCCTACTAGCCAGATGCTCCTCCAGAAGACTGATCTCAGGTCCTCAAAGAAGAGCTGATCCAGAAGTCTCAAGAAGACCACCCAGACATCCCAACTCTATCCCAAGCCCTAATGAAAAATTCTCACAAAATATCACTCTTAAAACTATTTTGTCTTCCTTAAAAATGTCTCAGTGAGGCGCCTGAGTGGCTCAGTTGGTTAAGCATCTGACTCTTGATTTCAGCTCAGGTCATGATCTCATAGTCATGAGATCAAGCCCCGCATCAGGCTCCATGCTGTGTGTAGAGATTTCTTGGGATTCTCTCTCCCTCTCTCTCTGCCCCACTCATGGTCTCTCTCTCTCTCTCTCACTCTCCCAAAAGAAAGAAATAAACATTAAAAAAAAAAGTCTCACTGACTTAATCTGTATCTCACCAAGTCTTATGGAAAATATCTTTATAGCCATATTTGGATATTAACCAATTTTAAACCAAGATTATTTGGGATTATGGAGTACTGACAGTTAAAACTTCACTGTCTCAAATTAACAGATGATAAAACTAGTCTGACTTACCTAAAAATCTGAATTCTAGAGAATGACTTGAAAATGCAATTGTATCACTTTTTTCTTGATATATTCATTTGCTAATAAGTAAAATAAGAGGTAAAGCTGGCAAACAGTACCAAATACTACATAAATGTCTTTATTACGCCAAAAGGGATGGCTAAACCAAGAAATTTCCATTTGTAAAATTAAACTTTAATCTGGAGCTCGTATTTTTATAAAACTGCTTACTGGACATTACTGTAATTTATTATAACTAGATGGGACATTATTCAAATCCTGTATCTGTCAATTAACAGATGTATGATTTTGGTCAAGTTAATTAACACTTTTTAGTCTCATTTTCCTCACTGATAAAAAAAGAGGTTAACAAAATCTTTTTCATAAAATGGCAGAATAGATACCCTTGAGGGACAGGTGCCATAGGCCCTATGCTGTCTACTTATGACAAACTCATTCGTTTCATGCACCACAGATTTGGCACTGTTTATCACTCTCTTTTGAATTTCTCTTCTACTGGCCTCAACACACACTCCCAGCATTCTGGTTTGGAGGACTAAACAGAGAAGGTACCACCCTCCAAAATAGAAAATGAGGAAGAAAAGTTTGAGGAGAGGCAAATGACCCTCTTTAGTACTCATCCCAGCCTTATTTCTCCACAAAATGTTTACTGGTCCTATCACTCTGTGCTCTGCATCTATTTCAGCATGTATCATACTGTATTATAATTGTCTAGGTAATCATTATCACAGTTGTAATCATCAACATATAGAAGCATTATCTCATTTAATCTTCCACCACAACTCCATGAAGTAGGAACTGTTTGTAACCCCATTTTGTGGATGAAGAAATGGAGACTTACCGAATTAAGTAACCTGCCCAAGGTCACACTGACAGTAAGTAGCAGTGCTCTGTTTGAACCTAGACAACCTGATTCCAACCTGTACTCTCTTACCCTCCTTCCCCTATACCCAACAGACTAGCACTTCTCAAAGTGTGTTCCACAGACTCCTGGCAATCTTTGAGCCCCTTTCAGATGATCTGCAGTGTTAAAACTATTTTCAAAATAATACTAAGCCTTATTTGCTTTTTTCACTGTGTTGACATTTGCAGTGATGATGGAAAAGGCAGTAGTAGGTAGAACAATGAACCAATACTTTTCTTTTTTTTAATTTTTTTAATGTTTATTTATTTTTGAAGGAGAGAGAGAGACAGCATGAGCAGGGGAGGGGCAGAGAGAGAGGGGGACAACAGAATCTGAAGCAGGCTCCAGGCTCTGAGCTGTCAGCACAGAGCGCCACGTGGGGCTTGAACCCACGAACCCTGAGATCATGACCTGAGCCAAAGTCAACCAACTGAGCCACCCAGGCACCCCAAACCAGTACTTTTCAAATGATTAACACATGAGATTACAAAAGTGTACAGGGGTAAAGAGCCATTCAAAGAGCAAGGCAGATCAATGGGTTTTAATGTAAGGATATACAGTAAGTTAATTTATCTTGTTTCAGTTTCCCCATTGCAACTCATCTTTAAGAAACTACCACTTGTACAGTTTGGATGTATTAATAGAGAATAGTACCCATAATTATGTTAAAAGGCTATTAAAATATTACTCCCGTTTCAATCTGTATGAGACAAGACCTACTGAATATACTTCAACCAAAAGAACATACACAACAGATTGAATGTAGAAACAGATATGAGACTCTAGCTTTCTATTAAATCAGGTATTACAGAGATTTGCAAAAAAAAAAAAAAAAAAAGTAAAACAATGCTACCATTCTTGCTAAATTATTTTTTGGATACAATTTTTTTCTTAATATGTTTTGTGTTCATATGTAATTGAACATAATAATTGCGTTATTATTTTAAATTAATGAATAAATATTTTATATTTTTCTCAGTTTTAATTTCAATTATGGTATATATTGATCGAAATAATCCACATAAACAGAAACTCCTTTGGGTCCTTAAAATATTTTCTAAGAGTTTAAAGGCATCCTGAGAACAGAAAGTTTAAGTACATTAAAGTACATTAAGTACATTAAAATAGTGAAATAGGGGCCCCTGGGTGGCTCAATCAGTTGAGCATCCAACTTCGGCTCAGGTCATGATCTCATGGTTCATGGGTTTGAGCCTCATGTCGGGCTCTGTGCTGACAGCTCAGAGTCTGGAGCCTGCTTCAGATTCTGTGTCTCCCTCTCTCTCTCTCTGTCTCCCCACTCCCCCACCCCCCACCTCAAAAATAAATAAACATTTTTTTAAAACCTTAAAATTTGAGGATTTCTTAAAAAGGAAATTGTGTCTGGGGCATCTGGGTGGCTCAGTCAGTTGAGTGTCCGACTTCAGCTCAGGTTTTTGATCTCATAGTTCGTGGGTTCAAGCCCCGCGTCAGGCTCTGTGCTGACAGCTCCGAGCCTGGAGCCTGCTTCAGATTCTGTGTCTCCCTTTCTCTCTGCCCCTCCCTCGCTCGCACTCTGTCTCTCTCTCTCTGTCTCAAAAATAAATAAACATTAAAAAAAATTTGTTTTAAAAAGGAAATTGTGTCTTACCTATCTTTTATGTCTGAAGTACTTAGTGCACTGTATATCATCAGCAATTATTTGTAAATGAGTGAATAAATAAATAAAAGAAAATGATATCAGTTTCTTCCTCTGCTATGTATTTAGTCTCTATTTAGAATATTCATTGAACGGTATTGTACTTTGTCTCTTTATCTATTGGTCTACTCCATACAATGAGTTCTTCAAGGTCAAGAACTGTCTTTTCTATCTTTGTATTAACCATGTCTACAACAATATCTCTCACATTGTAGAAAAGGAATAAATAAATAAGTTCCTTGATTTTTTTATAATTATGTGAGGAAAACATTCTCCATGATGATTCAAAAACTATTATATTTAAAATGGTGGGTACTTAAAGAAAATAAGTTGTATCAAAGAACTGAGAGACCTTTGGCCTGTGGCACTGAGATGTTCACAAGTGAAGCTACATACTCTGAGGATGCCGGGCACAACTTAGAAAGAACAGACCCTCTTCAAATAAGAGCATGTTGCTCTATGCTCCCCCAGACAAATCTCAGCTGAGGAATCTTCTAGAACTCCAAAGGACAAGTAGGATAGACAGGTAGAGTTCTGCTTTCTAGCAGAGTAGGCACCCCAAAAAATGTACCTAGAAAGATACCACAGAGGAGTCTTTTTACCATGACCAGGTATCAAATTAAAAGGTACTTACTTTATGTCAGGGTACCTGGGTAGCTCAGTTGGTTGAATATCTGACTCTTGATTTTGGCTCAGGTCATGATCTCACACTATGTGAGTTCAAGCTCTGTATCAGGTTCATGCTGAGTATGGAACCTGCTTGGGATTCTCTCTCTCTCTCTTTCTCTCTCTCTCTCTCTCTCTCTCTCTCTGCTCCTCTTGCTCTCGTTCTATCTCTTTCAAAATAAATAAACTTTAAAAAAAAGGTACTTTACCTATTAAAAAGCCAGTGGCCAGAAGAGGTCCAGTGATTGCTTATAAATGTCAAAGCTGAGAGAATGGTTCCCACAAAATTACAAGGAAATCAATATTTTTGTTTAAATCTTTATTTTAAATAGTCAAGATAATGTCTAAGCTAGGCACCTGATAATTGGCCTTTTTCATAGGTTCCTGAAAATGGTATATTTTCCTATACTTTACATGAACATAATAAATGGTATTAAGTCACTTCATTTATTAATGAAGAACTTCTATTTTTCTGCACCTAACTAATTTTTTATTTTGAATTTACTATATCTATTAGAAGTTTAGACATCAGAGGTTTCAATATCTACCTGTAAATGGTGATCCCTAGAGGCAACTACCATAGATGTCAGTCTTAAGCCCAAAGCATATGTGGGAAAGCTTCAAAATTGATTTAGCCACATATTAGTGCCACACATCCTGGGCCCTGAGGTAGGAGATGAGAATACAAAGCAGAAAAAGACATGGTCTCAACCCAGAAGCATTTCAAACTCTAGCAGTTTAACCAGTTGTGGAAAGTAATATCACTGGGTCCATGGCTTTTGTGAAAAGATTCCATATATTTTCTAACCATGACATATTATCATAAAAATGAAGTGCGAAGTTTTATGTATGTGGATTCACATTTTCAGGAACTATAGAGCTTGCAATTTAACAATATTTTACAAATTCTTTATAAAGGAAATGACCATCGTGCCATCATTTGTATTATGTAAATATGGATTTCTATACATATGGAGCTGCGTCCCATTCATAGGGAATATGTTCCAGATTGCTTTGAATCCTGTAAATATTTTGCCAATGATGGATGGAAAGGAAACTTTATTTCTGAAACAAACTTCTGTCATCAACGGTCCATATTTCTCCACAAAATTTTTCCATCAATAATAGAAAAAATAAAATGATGCTTTCTTAGAAGCTAATAACCTTTAATTAACTCTCCAACTACTTTCTAGATCTAAATGCCTAGACCAGAGGAATTGTTAAAATCTTTCCCTTCTGAAAAGAGTTTTGGGCCTTATCTCCAAAGGTCTATGATAGGCGGCAACAGTGACCGAAAACAGCCAAGACTCTCAAAGTGATATTGGATTAGGTATTTTTACAGTTAAACACACCTCTAAAATAAATTCTTTATTTAGATAAGCATTCTAGCAACAAGAGACAGGCTACTACTTCAATATTGGCAGGGAGGATTCTTATTAAAGACTTTACCATTTGAGGTTCCTCAAAACTTACCTGTAATCCTTGCTCCGCTGGCACTTGAGATGGCTTGTGACCGTACTCTTTCCCCATTAAAGATGTATCCTTGAAGAAGAAAAAGAAAACAATTTAAATAATGACAGTTCTTAAAATCATTGAGCTATATTATTCAATGCAGCAAAATTCTACTCATTTAATCAGTGGGGAATAAATACAAGCTAATCAATACTATGCAGTAAATGAGAAATATAAAACAAAAGACACAATAAAAATATTTTGTCTATTATTCTGACTTCTCGGCTTTTTAAATTATTGGCATCTGTAGGTATATCATCAGATTTAATAAGACAATTGAGTAAAGGTAGAGGTACTGTAAAACACGGCTATTAAATGGCTGCACAAGAAAGATAAAATCAAAACAAAAATTTAACCTAATCAAAAGCAAGAAAGAGTATGATTATACTTAAAATTTCAATAAGTATAACTGCTAGTATCATTTTCATCACTACTAATGCTAAGTGCTATGATATAGTCTCTATTCAGCTGAAGTGGTAAGAAGAGAGTCCACCACAACATCTAACAATGAATAGTAATAAAGAGACCCAGCTCCTGCCTAAACTGTAAAGTCACAGACCAGGTATCAACAGGCAAGTTATTTTGCTCCCCTTAACCTCAGTTTTATTCTCTTTAAAACGGGCATTTGACCATATGACTTTTGACACCCCCTTTCTCCTCTAGATTTTTAGTACGTTCACTATAAACCTCAGAAGGGTCACACATTGGTAGTGGTGCTAAATCAGCTCTAGAGTAATGGCTTCTTAGGACTTTAATAACATTTTAAAATAATGCTGGAAAAGATGAAGCTGATCTTCAAGTAGCTTAATGGACTTTTAGAACAAACTCCATCACTTTTGAAAGGAAAACAACAAAATCTCATATTCTACAATGTAAAATGCACAATATTCAGCACTCAATCAAATTTGACCAGTCTCATGGAGAAGCATAAATATGTGACACTTAAAAGAAGAAAAATTAGAAAAAGAGTCAGAAATGATAGATATGTTGGAATTAGTGGATAAGGATCTTGAAATTTCTAATATAAATATAAAATGCTCAAATATATAAGAGGAGCATAAGACATATTAAAAAAAAAAAAAAAAGAATTGGGCACCTGGGTGGTTCAGTCAATTAAGCATCTAACTCTTGGTTTTGGCTCAGGTCATGATCCCATGGCTCAAGATGGAGCCCCATGTAGGGCTGTGTGCTGACAGTGTGGAGCCTGCTTGAGATTCTCTCTCTGCCTCTTTCAGCCCCTCCCCCACTCTCTCTCTGCCCTTCCCATGCTCACTTGGTCTCTCAAAATAAATAAATAAGCTTTAAAAAAACAGAATCAAATGGAATGTCTAGATAAAACACATTATCTAAAATAAAAATTTCACTGAGTGGCATTAATAGCAGAGAAGACATTGCAGGAAGATAATATTTGTTAACTTGAAGACATAGAAACAACACAAATGAATCACAGAGAGAAATAAAAACTGAAAGAAAATTAATACCCAGTCTAACATAATCTTTCATTAGAGTCCCAGAAAAGGGAGTGTGAAGGGAGCAGAAAATATTTGTACAGAAAAAAATGGCCAAAAGTTTCCAAATTTGATAACAACTATAAACCCTAGATGCAAAAATTTCCATGAATTTCAAGCAGAAACACACAAAGAATACTATGCCAACCACATTATAATCAAAATGAAGAAAACTAGTAAAAAAGCAAAAAATCTCATCAGCATCCAGAGAAACATTAAGTACAAAGAAACAAATAATTAGTGGTAACAATTACCACAAACTAACATTGCAGGCTTCCTATCAGAATTATGCAGACTGGAAGACAATGAAGCGACATATTTAGAGTACCTGTACTGAAAGAAAACACTGTCTACATAATATTCTATAACCAGCAAAATTATCTTTCAAAACCAAAGGTGAAATACTTTTTCAGCAAACTACAGGTGAAAGAATTCATTGCCATCAAACCTGCATTACAAGAAATGTTGAAGGGAATACTTTGAGCAGACGGAAAATGGTGTCAGGTCAAACCCTGAACGCACACAATGGAAATAAGTAGTATAATGATTTAAAATGTGTGTAAAATAAAAAGAAACATTTTTCTCTTTTAAAAAATTTTTTAAATATAATGAATGGTTTAAATAAAATTAGTAATGTATTGGTTTATAACATATATAGATATGAAGTATGCATTAATGATAGCACAATGATGGGAGAAGGGAAAAGAAGTATTCTTCTGTAAGTTTCTTATACCATATGTGAAACATATTATCTATAGGGATAATTTAAATATGCACATTGTAAAATCCATTAGCACCTACAATAAAACAATAAAACAAAGAGGTAAATAAGCTAATTAAGTAGTACAAAATACCATAAAATGCTTTAAAAATAATTAAAAGAAGGCAGGTAAAGAGGAGGAAAAAAACAATAAACAAATGTGGCATATAGAAACCGAATAGCAAGATAGTAAACATAAACCCAACCATATCAATAATTCTATGTAAATGGTTCTAAATACTCCAGTTAAAAGACAAAGATTGTCACTGCAGAGAAAAAGAAGACCCTACTATATGATTGCTATAGGAAACCTACTTTAAGTATAAAGATATAAATAAGTTAAAAGTAAAAGGATTAAGGGGGTTATAACACACAAACATTAATCATAAGAAAACTGGAGTGGTTGTATTAATATCAGACAAAGTAGACGTCACTTCAAAACAAGAAATGTTACCAAGAAAAAGAAAATAATTTCATAATAATACAAGAGTTAAGTTCCTCAGAAAATATGAAATTACGCACTAATGACAATGCTTCAAAGGACATTGAAAAAAACTAACAAAACTGAAAAGAGAACTAGAAAATTTCATTATTATATTTGGGAATTTCAAACCAACACTATCTGGCTTCTGAGATTTAGCTTTTTATAAATATACTAACTAAACAGGAAATGTAAAATGTGAAATCCTACAAAAATTTCTTTACAATATTTTAGGTTTATAAATGTAACATTAAAGTATAAAACCCTGACAATAATGAACACCAAATTCAGGATATCATTCACACCTGAGGAGGAAGAGAATTATTGGAATTGGAAACAGGTACAAAGGGGGCCTCAACTTTACTTGTAATTTCCTATTTATTTAAACAATCTGAAGTGAATATGACAAAAAGAGTAAATTTTGAAAAATCTGATGAGTACTTTTTCTACAATTGAAAATATTTTATAATAAAGAAATTTCTAAACACATTTCATGTAGGTAATGTAGCAATGTCAAAGATGGATTAAAAACATCTTAATAAAGAAAACTAGGGATGCATGGGTGGCTCAGTCAGTTAAGCATCCAATTTCAGCTCAGGTCACGATCTTGTGGTTCACAAGTTTGACAGTTCTGTTCTCAGTCCTGGGTTGACAGCTCAGAGCCTGGAGCCTGCTTCAGATTCCGTGTCTCCCTCTCTCCCTGCCTCTCCCCTGCTCATGCTTTCTCTCACAAAAATAAAAATAAAAATAAAAATAAATAAAAAATAAAAAATAAAAAAAGAGAAACCTATAGCTTACCTTACTTGTGAACATAAATGGGAAAAAATCCCAATTAAAATATTTTCAAATGAAACTAATCATCATATTTAGAAACAATAAATCTTGACTAAGGAAATTCTTCCCAGAACTACATGGAAAATTCATTGCTAGTTCATAAGATTAACAGATTAACATGGAAATTCATATGATTAACTCAGTAACTGCTGAGGATGACCATCAATAAAATTCAACACCTATATCTGAGTAAAAAGTAACTAGAAACAAAAAAACTTAAACCCCACGGGAGATATTTGCAGATTCCTGCACCAAACATATTTCAAAATAAAACATTAGATAGATGAGGCGTAATGCAACAAGTAAAGAAACACTACATGTATAAATAACATAGAGTAGAAAACCAAAATGTTACTATTAGTAGATTATGTGACCATATATTTCATGGAAAAAAGAAAATTAACTGAAAAACTAGTAGGCCAAAGCATGTCTAATAAATTCAATGAATAAAATTTCATACCGGCAATAACCACTTAAGATCCCATTTTTAAAATAAAAATAAGAAAATAATATAAGCAATAAAATGCATGAATCTCAAAAACATTACGCTTAGCAGAAAAAGCCAGGTTAAAATGGTATCAGAATAGCCAAAAATAGCATCCATCTCCAAACCACCCAATAAAGTAAATATAAAGACAAAAGTATATGAAAACTTAAAATATTTGTCAAGTTAAAGTCCAATGCCTGGGCTTTTTCTTATTTTTCTATGGGTCATACTTCCTTGTTTATTTGTATGCCTCATAATTGATTGTTGAAAGGCTTATAGCAACCCAGGGAGCACTGTTTAATGATGACTAATCACAGTAAGAACAGTGAGTATGTTTAGTGTTTTAACTTGCCCTATTCCCATAATCTGGGAATAAGCAGTAGTCTTGAAAAAAAAGATAACAATAAAATAAATATTTTAGTAACTCTCAGCCATAAGAATGTCTATCAGTTGTTTATGGTCAGTCTCAGCCTATCAATAGTGATGCTATTAACTGGAAATACCTGTGGGCAACTACCTGGGCTCATACTATTTGTGGTGAGCCCTCGGAGACATTTCCCCAACCACAGCAAATGTTGTGGCTGGATCAGCCCTTGCTGTTCTTATTATCACTACAACACATACCCCAGCAACAACTACCAGGGAACTTTGAAAAGACAAGGTTTATTACTTATGAGTTCTAAAGGGTACATGGCATACCAAGGAGCACACAGTGAGTTTGTTAGGAGAGGGAGGGAGAGGACGGGGACATGGACCTGGGGTTCTGACTTTATTAGAGTTGAAGTGGGATGCCCAGGGTTTACCAGATTCACTATTTATTGGTGAATTTAAAACACCAGTGTGGGAATTAAAGCACAGGAAAGAAAACACAGGCAGGTAGTCAAAGGATTATCCAGGTCAACCAGAACTTTCCAAAAAAGGGAAACTTCATGGTTGGGGCAGCCTGGCTCTTTATCTAGTTGTGTAGTTGACACACATTCAAGATGGATGTCTTTTAAATGAATGCCTTAGCAATCAAAACCTGAATGTCAGGCACTTACATTACAATCAAAAAAGCTAATTGTCAGGTGCCTACACTACATTGATGTGCACACCATAGGCTGTGCACATTCTCTGAAAAGACTAGAAGTCCTAAGTTTTCACCTCCGACTGACACTGAGGCTCTAGGCAAGCTGAAAGTTAGAACTAACTCAGGGTTGTAAATTGTCTGCCTGAGGATTGAGTTATGTCCCAACACACAAAAGAGCCCCTCCGAAAATCTGAGACACATTGGTTCCAGGCATTCAAGAAAATCTATATTCAATCATTACCTGACCACTAAGCTAATAAAACAGAGACTTCAGTGGCCACACACAACAGAGAATACAAACTTCACAAAGTTAGTTCAAGAAAGTCACTAATTTTTTTTAATTACAAGAAAAACAACAACAACAATAGGAAATAGCACCATTAACAAACCCTGGGGGGAGAACTAGGATCTTATTTCCACAATTATCACATTATATTATTTTAAATGTCCAGTTTATAACAACCAAAAACAAAAACAACAAACAAACAAAAAGAGACATGCAAAAAACCAAGAAATTATGGCTCAACATAGGAAACAAGATATAGAAACCATCCTTCAGGAAGCTCAGACATTGGACCTATTATATAAACACTTTAAATCATCTTTTTAAATACATTAAAAAGCTAAGGAAACCTTGTCGAAGCAACTGAAAAAAAGTATGACAGTAATGTCTCAACAAATTGATAATACCACTAAAAAAGCAGAAGGAAAAAAAATTAAAAATAAAATAAAAAGACAAATAAACCACTAAAACTGACCCAAGAAAAAGAAGAAAAATCTATCAGACCTATAACAAATAGAGAGATTGAATCAGTAATCAAAAACCTTCCTGCAAAGAAAAGTCCAGGACCAGATGGCTTCCCTGGTGAACTCTACCAAACATTTTTTTAATTTTTCTTTTTTCATTTAAATGTTAATTTATTTATTTTTGAGAGAGAGTGAGAGAGAACAAGTTGGGAAGGAGCAGAGAGAGAAAGAGAGCACAAGGCGGGGAGGGGCAGAGAGAGGAGACACAGGATCCAAAGCAGTCTCCAGACCAAGCTGTAAGAACAGAGCCCGATGCTGGGCTCAAATGGTGAGATCAGGACCTTAGCCAAAGTCAGGCACTTAACCTTAACCGACTGAGCCACCCAGGTACCCCTCTACCAAACATTTAAAGAAAAATTAACATCAATCCTTCTCAAACTTTTCCAAAATATAAAAGAGGAAGGAACACTTTGTAACTAATTCTATAACTCTAATACCAAAACCAGATAAAGACACTGCAAGAAAAGAAAACTATAGACCATTTTCCTTATGAGTGTAGATGCAAAGATCCTGAATAAAGTACTAGCAAACTGAGCCAGGAGCAAACTATGATGACATGGTCAAGTGAGTTTTATCCTAAGAATTCAAGATTGTTAAGGGGCACCTGGGTGGCTCAGTCAGTTAAGCATCCAACTTAGGCTCAGGTCATGATCTCACAGTTCATGAGTTTGAGCCCTGCGTCAGGCTCTGTGCTGACAGCTTAGAGCCTGGAACCTGCTTCGGATTCTGTGTCTCCTTCTCTGCAGCAACCCCACTTGCTCTCTCTCTCTCTCTCTCTCTCTCTCTCTCAAAAATAAACATTAAAAAATTTTTTTAAAGAATTCAAGATGGTTAAATACATGAAAATCAATCAATATAACATATCTCTTGAACAGAATGAAGGGAAAATGAATAGACATTTCTCCAAAGAAGACATGCAAATAGCCAAAAGCACTTGAAAAGATATTCAAAATCTTTAATCATTAGGAAAACACAAATCAAAATCACAATACCACTTCGCACTCACCAGGATGGCTATAATAGAAAAAAAAAAAACCAGACAATAACATGAGTTGGTGAGAAAGTGGAGAAATTGAAACTTGTACATTGCTGGTGGGGACGCAAATGATGCAGTCACTGTGAAACAGTTTGATGGTTACCTAAAATTTAAACATAGAATTACCATATAATCTAGCATTTCTGCTTTTATGAATATTCCTAAAAGAATTGAAAGCAGGTATTCAAACAGACATCTGTACATCGATTTCATAGTAACACTATTCACAATAGCCAAAAGGTGGCAACAACCTGATATCCATCAACTGATGAATGGATGAAAAAATGTGGCACATACATACAAATGGAATATTATTCAGCCAAAAAATAAAAAATGAAGCACTGATGCATGCTATAGCATGGATGGGCCTCAAAAACAGTATGCTAATTGAAAGAAGCCAAACATAAAGGCCATACATATATTGTATGATAGCATTTATATGAATAATCCAGACTAGATAAATCCATAGAGTCAAAAAGCCAACTAATGGTTGCCAGGCACTGAAAGCGAAGTGGGGAGAACAGTAGATGGGGGGGGGGGGGGGGTGACTGCTTAATGTGTATGAGTTATCCTTTCAGGTGAGGAAATTGTTTGGGAACCAAATGGAGTTAATGAGTCTATATTGTGAATATACTAGGTTTCCACTGAATTGTTCACTTTAAGATGGGTTAATTTTATGTTATGTGAATTTCACTTCAATGTAAAAAGAAAAGTGATTAGTATGATAAGGACTTGGAGATATTCTCTGCTCATTTGACATTTTTACTAACAGTAAAATTTATACTTGATAGTTATAAGACATTGTCCTATGACAAAAGGACTTATTTTTGTTTGTCTGTATTATAATACATTCACAGAATGTATTATAGAAAAATTCACATCTGACATTTAAAAAAGACCTGTAATGTAAAAAATAACCATTCATTGACAATAATTTTGCTAGTGTTGGATTAAATTCTAGCAACAGAGACACATAATGGATGTGTAAAGAGTAAAAAGTAGTAAAAAAAAATGCTTCCTCTAACCTTAGGAAATATATTAATTAGTAAGTCAAATTTAAAAAATAGTAAAATAGTTGCTTCACTTAATCTCAGGAAATTAATTAATTTATAAGTCAAAAAAACATAATCATCTTCATGGCAGTCTCAAGTGAAAATTATACGGAAGGCAGTATGATAAGTTGGTTGAACATACATGCTCTGTGATCCAATTGCTTGGATTTAAATCTTGCCTCTGTTACTTTTGGGCAGACATGAACAAAGCACTTAATCTCTCTGGGTCTCAGTTTTATAAAATGGAGATAATAATAGAACATACCTTTCATGTTTATTATAAGGAATAAATGAGATTATACATGAATATAGAAAATATTCTGTACATAATAGCTATTATTATTCACATTAAAATAAAAACAAAATAAGGATGCCTACTGTCACCATCATCATTTGACATTATACTTACAAATTCTAGATATGAAACATAAATAAAACATACAATTATAGGAAATGATTTAACCAAATTACTGTTTTTTGAAGAGGCTATCACTGTATGCCTAGAAAACCCAAAAGAATCTATTGCAAAAGTATTAGAAATGTTATTTAGCAGTTAAATCCATTAACAAAAACCAAATTTAGAAAATGAGAAAAGGGGGGAGCCTGGCTCACTCAGTGAAGCATGTGATTCTTGATCTCAGGGGTGTGCGTTCAAGCCCCACATTGGGCGTGGAGCCTACTTAAAAAAGAAAAAAGGAAAAAAGGAACAAAATCACAAAAGCAACAAAAATATAAACTATCAAAACAGTGCCTTAAGAGTGTGAGGAAAACTAAAAAACTTTATTGAAGATACAAAAATTGACTTGAATCAGAAATCTTGGATTTGGGACTAAAAAAAATCGAAAAATTTTAAAAGAAATACAATTACAGTAGTCCCTTCTTATCCACAGGGGATATGTTCCAACATGCCTGAAACCACAGATAGTACCAAACTCTATATATACTGTGTTTTTTCCTATAAAGACATACCTATGATAAAGTTTAATTTATAAGTTAGGGACAGTAAGAGATTACTAATAATAACTAATAATAAATAGAACAATTATAACAATATACTACAATAAAAGTCAATGTGTATGTGGTTTCTCTCTCAAAATATCTTACCGTACTGTACTCACCCTCCTTGCAATGATACGGGATGACAAATGTCTATATGACAAGATGAAGTGAGGTGAACGACGGAGGCATTGTGACATAGCGTTAGGCTACTATTGACTTTCTGACAATATGTCAGGAGGAGGATCATCTGGTTCCAGACTGTGGTTGACTGTGGGTAACTGGACCCACAGAAAACAACACCATGGATAAGGGGGAGCTACATGTATTAATGCTATCTTGTCCACCTGGGTCAGAAACTACAATAACTAATATACTTCTACATTTTTCACATGGTCTGTCAGAGTTGAACAAATTTTTTTTAACTTTTTTTTTTTTTAATTTTTTTTTCAACGTTTATTTATTTTTTGGGGGACAGAGAGAGACAGAGCATGAACGGGGGACGGGCAGAGAGAGAGGGAGACACAGAATCAGAAACAGGCTCCAGGCTCCGAGCCATCAGCCCAGAGCCTGATGCGGGGCTTGAACTCACGGACTGCGAGATCGAGACCTGGCTGAAGTCGGACGCTTAACCGACTGCGCCACCCAGGCGCCCCTTAACTTTTTTTTAAAGTTTATTTATTTTTGAGAGACAGAGACAGAACATGAGCAGGGGAGGGGCAGAGAGAGAGGGAGACACAGAATCAGAAGCAGGCTCCAGGCTCTGAGCTATCAGCACAGAGCCTGACACTGGGCTGGAACCCACAAACAGTGAGATCATGACCTGAACCGAAGTTGGATGTTTAATCAACTGAGCCACCCAGGCGTCCCTGAACAAATTTTTAAACACCTGAAAATTTATAAAGCTATGAGCAGCCCAGCTTCACAATCCTGGATACATTTTTCATGTGTTTCACAGAGCAGTTTCGACCTCTCGTGTCTACCTTAGAGTCCAGAATGTCAGAGCCGGAAGGAACTTGAAAGATCAGTGAAGTCTGAAGGAAGCGCAGATTTCAGCCACTGAAACCAGAGCTCGGAGCCCCAAACTGTGCTGTGTAGTATTCAAAACAAACAGAGCCCACGGTCTTTCCCCTGAACCGCTTCTAGCCGCTGGACTAGCAACAGAAGCAGCAGTGTTCCTCTGGCCTGTTAGGCAGAACCTGTATTCTTTTCAAATCCTCTTTAAAAGAAGAGAGGTGCGGAGCGCAACTTTCCCCCTACTCTTCCTCATGCAATCCAGGTTCTCCCCAGAGGAGGCTGGCTGCAAAGACATGGGCCAAAAGAATGTTTTTAACGGATACTCTTTTAAGATTTCGTCAGCACTTATTCAAGGTGCATTATCTTTAAATAACTTACTACGAAGTTTAAGTTTCAGAAAGAAGGAAAGAAAAGACATTTTTTATAGCCCTAAACTAATACTTGTCCACACAGGTTATTTTCTTGAGAAACAGCCCTGATTTGCATTGACTTTTTCTTGTTTCCCCGCAGGCAAAACCCTGCTGGCATTGGCCTGCAGAATCCTGCTTACGGGCCCAAGAATGTGTCAGGGCTGCTTTGCAAACCTTCTCAACCACATTTGACTTTTTTTTTTTAATTAAACATTTTACATGATTGTTCTGGATGGCTGGATCATATATTCAGTAAACTGTCAGTTGTAAAAAAATATGATTAAAAAAACCAACTTGAATGGCTACCACATAAATTTAAATATCAAAATTGTTACAGACACTATCTATAACTAAATATGTATGGTATCTTTTCCACAAAGTCCTAACAGAATACAGTTCATGATTTCCACTTTTTATATTACTTTTCTGATAGGTGTCCTATCTCATAAAACTATAGAGTACTTTTAGAAAAAAAATTATTGAAGCATTCATGAAAAGTTTGTTTAATCCAGGTCATCTAAAACAGATATAATCAGAAAAATATTTCCAGAATATTATCAAGTAATGCACTATCCCTTACTCCTTAACATTCATACCAGGGAAGGCAACACAAATCTAGGCTTTTCCTTTCAAAAACCTACAGATAAATATGAATGAATATGCCTGCTTCTAGGTTATGGTATCTACTATATCAGATATAATATTCCTCTGAATTAAGCAATAATTATTCAGTGATTTAGGACCAGCTATTGACCAACAGTGTGTTACAGTGCTTTAGGGCCAGGGATCCAAGAGAAATAGAAGGCAAGGTTCTTTTCCTCAAGAAGTTTACAATCTAATTAGGGAAATTAAAATAACAGACTAGAAATATTTTTTTTTAATACAAAGCAATGTACTCAAGCAACCTAATTATTATGCACAGGACCCAAGTTCAACAGGGATTCAGATTATAGGCAGAGATGAGGATAAGAGTACAAATATCAGAATATCCACCAGTTCCAATTATGCCTCTGAAAAAAAAAAAAAACAAACTGGGGCTGGGAGCAGAGGAAGAGGGAAGGGAGAACAGCGGTTCTCATTTCATATCTTAATATAAGACCACCTGATTAATTATATGCCTGTATCAATTCACGTTGAAAGTTTTTATACCTCTTTTATTTATTTAGCCAACAGGAATTTATAATTCTAAAACTTTCAAGACCTAAACTGAAAAAGGATGAAAACATTTTTGTTATGGTTTCTCAGATGACATTAAATCTGAACATTTCTATCCGTTTTTGCTGTCCCTAAAATCAAATAACAAGTTCAATTTATTTTCTTAAATGTTTTCTATTATAAAATCATTCAAAAAATTTAAAACTTACTAAGTTAGCACACACCTAACCTATCCTAATATTCAGCAACAACATTTGTAGTACCATTCCCAGGTCTTATTAACAAAAAGGCTCTGGGAGCTAGTGTCCAAGATGGTCCCTAGTGATTTCCACCTCCCAGCAGTTCCCTCCACAGTGAATAGGGCTAACTTGTGTAATCAATAATCAGTAAGATATAGCAGAAATGATAGTGTATGGCTATGTCATAAAAGATATGGCAACTTCCACCTACTCTCTCTTAGATCACTCACCCTAGGAGAAACCAACTGTCATGTTAACACTCAAGCAATTCTATGAAGAGGTCCACATGATAAGGAATTGAGGTCACCTACAAATTTCCAGCACCAAATTGCCAGTCTTGTAATTGAAACCTTCCAGCCTCAATAAAGTCTTCAAATTATGGCAGCCCCCAACAAGATCTATATGACATCCCATGAGAAACCTCAAGCCAGAATCAAACACAGAAGTTGCTCCTGGATTTCTGACCCACAGACACTATATGAAATCATAAATGTCCGTTACTTTAAGCTGCTAAGGTTTGGGATGATCGGTTACAAAGAAATAAATAACTGAAAAAAACTCAAAAGGTAAAATTCTAGCTCTTCACGTATGTCATGACATTTCCTAGAAAACCTATGATCTCAGAATCACATAACAATTATCATTTATTTAGGTAAGTGTGTATTTTCTTCCTTATTACCTAGTCTCCATAATTTTTGTTAGCCTTTTTGTTTAAGAAAATCTATTAAAAACTGAAGTACTTTGTGCTAGATTATTAATGAAAACAAAAAGTGTGTGCATTAACAATATATACCAGGAGATACTTAATACACCCTTCTTTGTCCCACATACATCATGAAATAGTATCATCTAACATTTCATTACATATATCAGCAACTTTAAAAGACACATCCCTTTCACCTCACACCTGTCAGAATGACTAAAATCTTGTGTTGTTACACAAGAAACAACAAGTGTTGACAAGGATGTGGAGAAAGGAGAACCTTGTGAATGTTGGTGGAAATGCAAACTGGTGCAGCCACTTTGGAAAATAGTACGGAGGTTCTTCAAAGAGTTAAAAATAGAACTACCCTATGATCCAGCAATCTCACTTCTTGGTATTTGCCCAAAGAATACAAAAACACTAATTCAAAGGGATACCTGCACTCCTATGTTTAAAGCAGCATTATTTACAATAGCCAAGATATGGAAGCAGCCCAAGTGTCCATGATTGGTGAATGGATAAAGAAGAGCTGGTAAGGATACATACAATGAACTGTTATTCAGCCATTAAAAAGAATGAAATCTTGCCATTTGCAATGACATGAATGGAGCTAGAGAGTATAATACTGAATTAAATAAGTCAGTCAGAAAAAGACAAATACCATGTAACTTCACTCATATGTGGAATTTAAGAAACAAATGAGTAAAGGAAAAAAATTGAGAGAGAAAGAAACCAAGAAACAGACTCTTAATTATAGAGAACAATCTGATAGTTACCAGAGGGGAGGTGGGGGGGGGGATAGGTGAAGTAGGTGAGTGCACTTGTGATGAGCACGGGGTGATGTATGGAAGTGTTGAATCACTATATTGTACATATGAAACTAAAATAACACAGTATGTTAACTAACTGGAATTGAAATAAAAATTTGGAAAAAGGACACATCCCATGAACCAAATGTTAACAGCATTTATGAAGGCTACCAAATCACAGAGAAATAAAGAGCTTACTAGAAGCAAAAGGTGTTATAAGCCCACACCAAGAAATGGTTCCTTGTCCTATTATTAAACAAAGCCAATGAAGGAAATTCTGTAAGTCCTATAACACAGATCTATAAATAATAATATCTACACTATGTTTATAATTTAGGCAGTTTATACATATACACCTTCCTTAGTTAAGATGAAAAATGACTAATACCACCCATAAAGGAGCACTGATAATCAGCCTTCAGTTATTCCTTCTCCATACTAAATTCCAGCTCTTCCAAATTTTTCTTGTATGGATCTGGGAGTAGAAATGATAAATTTTCAGAAGGACCTATAAGAATGTTCTTGAAACCTCCTAATGTCACACATGATTTAATAACATAAATAAATACTTCAATAATAAAATTCATGTCTCTAAGAGAGAGCATATTTTAATTTATACCATTCAACAAATATTTATTTAAAGAATGACTACTAAGTCCAGGGAATTATGCAGGGTGATGTGAGGGATAAAAAATCACAAGATAAATAATCTTGCCTCCAGGTTGTTTATGATCTGATAGAACAGATTCAGCATTTATTTGATCCATCCTACTAAAAATAAAAAGACAAGTAAGACTCAATTCTGATCACTTAGGTATTCACAGCCTGGACAAACATATATATTGGTACATACATAAATAACAATAATACATGGCATAAAAGACACAGAAAGTAAATTTGTAACACAGAGTTGGAGTGAGGAGGGGGCAGATTAAATAGATTTAAAATAGAAGGCAGTATTTCCACAAAATAGGCCATAAGAGAAAAGTAGGAGTTAAATGTGCCCAATGGATACAAAGGGCATTTCATGTGGAGAAAGACTCCTCGGTCAAATTTTCAAGTCCTTTCTCCTCCCCCAGGGCAGGCACAAATATGCCACTTACTGCCAATAGGTAAGGTGAGGATGGAAGGTATCTTCATATTGGTCCCCTCACTCCCTATACCCAGTTCTACTTCCAAGGGATGGTGATGAACCCTATGGTTTGCTTCTCTAAAATAGTTGTACTGACAGCCAGATTCCAATGTAAAGGGGGAAATCACTCTATTCATTTGGGTTTATATGAAGTTGTGAGAACTTGAACCACATTACCTATGACCTTAATTTCCCTCCTCCCACTTTGCTCATTTCTGAAGCAACAAAGTTT
Organism: Prionailurus bengalensis; assembly: GCF_016509475.1. Classification (NCBI taxonomy): domain Eukaryota; kingdom Metazoa; phylum Chordata; class Mammalia; order Carnivora; family Felidae; genus Prionailurus; species Prionailurus bengalensis. Next base: position 87,286,233 of record NC_057355.1, on the reverse strand, counting down.
ATCTCTGGGTAGAAGCAAACAGCTTATTCAAGTCATGAAGTGGTTTGATCACTGTTCTCAGCTGGGAGCATCAGAAACGGACCCTTTTTCATGTAGATGGTATTGAAAGGCTGGCAAGATCACAGAATCAGTGCGAAAGAAACCAAAGGAGTCACAAGATCAAGAAGCAGGAAGCATCATAATAGTGTTATAGCAAGAATAGACTTGTCAGGCTTCCTCATGACACAATGGCTCAAAACACATCCTTACCATTCCTTTCTTAAGCAGATATGGTATGTTCAGGAAGTTTTAAAAGTGTAGTGGATATGGGACACCTGGGTGGCTCAGTTGGTTAAGTGTCCAACTCTTGATTTTGGCTCAGGTTATGATCTCGTGGTTGGTGAGTTCAAGTTGACAGCACAGAGCCTGCTTGAGATTCTCTCTCTCTCTCTCTCTCTCCCCCCCCCTCTCTGTCTCTCAATCTCTCTCTCTGCCTCTCCCTCTCTCCCCTCTCAAAATAAATACATAAACATTTTTTAAAAAGTGTAGTGGATGGCTGGTGTGTCAAATCATATTAATGGCTTCAATTCTTCACTTCTCACTCTACCTACACACTTTGCTATGTAACTTTTCAATTTTCCCATCAAGAAGCAAAGTATATTTTCCTATGTCTTGACTCTTAATTCATCTATGTGAATTTTTTAAAAATTTAAAAAATAACTGATTAACACTTGAAATTAACTTGTAAATCTTGGTAATTAATCATCATATAATTTATATTTCAAAGAAAAATAGCCTCTGTGTCACACGATTACACCTTAGACTAATATCTAAATTTTACAGCAAAAACACAGCTATGTTCTTAAAAACTGTTATGAGTTTCCATAACCATTCCATATTACATACATCTCAAAAGTGAAGATGAAATAAGGACTTTTTCAGAAATTTTATTTATCCAGAGCTTTTATAAACACAGAAAGCCAAAACTAACCAAACCAAAATTACTCCCACCAGAGGCTTCACCACCTCACATGCACTTTCAATTAACAGTGCCCAAGGTCCTCATGTTCTCCCTTTTATTCAGAAAAGAAGCATGAGTGGGACACCTGGGTGGCTTAGTCAGTTGAGTGTCCGACTCTTGATTTTGGCTCAGGTCATGATCCCATCAGGGTCTTTACTCACAGTGCTGAGCCTGCTTGGGATTCTCTCTCTCCCTCTCTTTCTCTCTGCCCTCTCTGTGCTCGCTCTCTCTCTCTCTGAAAATAAATAAACTTTAAAAAAAAAAAAAGGAAAACATGATCACATAAAATGACTGACATACTTCCACAATATAATATAAATCAAGAGTTGGCAAATGATGGCCTACCAACCAAATCTGGCCAGCCACCTGTTTTTGTTTGGCCCATGAACAAAGAATGGCTTTACATTTTCCAATGATTTTTTAAAAATCAGAAGAATAATATTTATAACAAGTGAAAAATATATAAAGTTCAAATTTTAGCATTCATTAATAACATTTTGGTTTTCATCAATAAATATTTGTGGAAATTTATCTTCTCTCATAATATTAAGTACCTACATACTGTCCTTGATTTTGCCTCTTGGCCCACAAAGCTTAAACTATTTACTATCTAATCCTTTACAGAAAAGTTTGGTAATCCTTCATGTAAATGACAGATAAGTAATAAGAAATCACCATCTTATGGGAAAAAATGCATTGCTAAAGAAGACCAAAGGAATGAATTTTTCACTCTGGAATTTCAGAGAAAACAAATACTGCTAAGAGTTGGTACATATCACAAAAAGAAATCAAACTATTTCCTTATGTAGAGTTACATGGGTTACACTGATTTTATCGCCTCATTACATACCATATTGTCTGAAAAAAAAAAATAAATAAAGCGGGATCTCCTCTCAAAATTAAGTTCCTTAAAAGTTTAGGCCTAAAAATTCAGCAACCACTATACTTTATTCTTCCACTTAAAGTATTTTTATTAATGAAAATAATAGTTTACAAAGTTAGTATCTCATTCATTAAATAATTTTCAATTCATGAAGCATACCAATAAACTTTGTATTTTTCTTTATAAATTGTTCAAATCATTCATACTGTAATAATTTCCCAAATACACTAGGCCCTTTCTTGGCTCAGCAACCTTACTTATGTTTGATCTTCCATCAGTAATTCTCTTCCCAAATACCCTCCTGCTATAGTTTCCTCCAGGTAGCATAGGTAGGTAAGATATTTGGAGTTTGTGTGAAAAAAGACAAGGGTTCTTTTTTTTTTTTAACCTAGATAGCTCCCAAACTTTCTAAACCTCTTGAAAACTATTTTTTATTAAAATGCCTCTCCTCCTTTAACATTCATTCAGAATTCATTGTCCCCATAACACGTTGTTATGTTTGACACCTCTCCTCTCCCTCACCTCCCAAATCTACTTCATCACCAAATCCTTAAATTGCTGTCCACATATTTCTGGAACCTCCACTATAGCCTCTTAACTACTATAACCCATAGTAGTTAGCCAATCTAACTACTTCCTACTATAGCTATTCATTCTCCACAAAACAGTCAGGAAATCCTCTCAAATCAACTCTCATCGATACACACATATCCTGACATCCCTGACTAGTTCATGTACCCATAGCCCAAGCAATCATAACACTCCATGGCTTATGAAATAATATTAGAGTTTGAATCCTGTATCTCCTGCTATAAGTAGATCATAAGTTATGATGTGTATACAGCATCTGTTCAAAGATGTTTCATGATCAAATTAATGTTGGGCAATATCTTATTATTCTTGGCATTCTTCAGGTTGCCAACTACTTTAAAGAAATCCATTTGGGAAGTTCTATACTTAATCTTGTAATTTTAATAATATCTTTCAGAATTGCCTTCAGAGACAACTTGCCATCCACATAAGAAAATTTGTCTTTCTGCTTCCTTGCTACATCTGGATTTTTTTACCCAGAGTGGTTTTACTCCAAAAGTGTTCACTCATTGCTTTAAATGACATTTGGTTGTTTCAAAAAATCCAACTCATCCCTGAATGCTAGATAGTTGACAAAAGGTAAGCAAAAGAATGTACAATGGACTATGAATGCGAACAATTACCAACCGCTTACCGTGTGCCAGGCATTGAGTATTTTGCAAACATTATTTCACTTAGTTCTCACAACAAACCCATGTGATAATGGTTATTATTGTTCCAACTTTAGATTGGATTAAAAAAACAACAACATTAATTGAGTGAACAGTTAAAAATCTATTCTCCTCAAACTATTCCAAAAAATAGAAGAGGAAGGAAAGCTTTCCAATATACTCTATAAGGCTAATATCACCGTGATACCAAAACCAAAGACACTATAAAAAAAGAAAACTGTAAGTCAATATCTCTGATGAACACAGAAACAAAAATCCTCAACAAAATATTAGCAAACTAAATTCAACAATACATTAAGGCTCACTCATCACAATCAATTGGGATTTATTCCAGGTATGCAAGGATGGTTCAACTTTTACAAATCTATCAACATGATACACCACATTAACAAAATGAAAGATATAAATCATATAATAATCTCAATAGTTACAGAAAAATCATTTGACAAAATTCAGTATCTGTTCATACTAAAAACTCAACAAAGTAGGTTTACAGAGAACATACCTCAACATAATAAAGGTCATATATGAAAAACTCATAACTAACATCATATGCAATGGTGAAAAACTGAGAGCTTATCCCCTAACCTCAAGAGCAAAGATGTCTACCCTTACCACTTTCATTCAACATAGTATTGGAAGTCCTAGCCACAGCAATTAGACAAGAAAAATATAAAAGACATCCAAGTTGGTAAGGAAGAAGTTAAACTGTCACTGTTTGCAGATGATATACTATACATAGAAAACCCTAAAAACTTCACCAAAAAACTATTAGAAGTAACGTATAAATTCAGTAAAGTTACAAGATACAAAATTAACACATAAGAAATCATTTGCTTTAGTATACACTAATAATGAAATAGCAGAAAGAGAAGTTAAGTAAACATTCCATTTACAATTGCACCAAAAATAATAAAATATCCAGGAACACACTTAACCAAGGAGGTAAAAGGCATGTACTCTGAAAACACTGATGAAAAAACTGAAGACAACACAAACAAATAGAAAGATATTCCATGCTCATGAATTGGAAGAACTAATATTGTTAAAATGTCTATAATTCCCTAACAGATCAGATGCTGGGAAGGTGGTGGAGTAGGAGGACCCTAAGCTCACTTTGTCCCATGAATACAACTAGATAACATTCACATCAGCATAAATAACCCACAACAAACTCCACAACTAATGGTAGAGAACAGACCACATTGAAGAAGGTAGGAAGGGCAAAGATGCAGTTTGGGAGTGAAACAGACCATGGCTGCCCATAGTGGAGAGGGAGACAGTGGCATGGAGAAGGGTGAAAAACAGACTTTCACACCAGGGAGGCCACATGGGGAAGATGAATCCCCATAACATTTTGCTTTGAAAGCAAGAAAAGCCAAATTTCATGAGTTCTTACAATGAGTGGGACTTAAAGCCTGAAATTTTAAAAATCAGCAGGCTCCACTCTAGAAGAGCCCCAAGGGCATTAGGAAGTGGAGTCCCCACCCTTAAAGACACAGCATGATGAAAGACCTTGCAGACACAACAAAGAACAAGCAGTTTGAAAAATGCCGGGGAAAAGACAGGAGGGAGAGTGATTCACTCATATCAGAGCAAGGCCCTGAGAGTCAGGGATCACAGGGAGGCCCCTCCAGGAACACAGGAATTAGCATGCACCATTTCCCTCCTCCAACCCCCAACATAAACACACAGCCACCTGTGGGAGCTAGCCCAGTGTCAACACTCGCTACCTAACTTGCTTGCACCAAGCCCTGCCCCCTGCACTTCAGGGAACCCAGCTTTCCTAGTCACACTTGCCTCAGTCCCAGCACTGTGGACCCCCTTCCCCAGAAGACCAGTGCAACACCCACCAGACCTGGTCTCCCCACCCATGTGATTTGCAGAATGTCAGTTCTGGCATTGGTAGTGGCAGCAGGTCTCATTTCCCAAGCAGACCACCTTGTTAAAATGTTCCCCACCTCTTCTGGGGACCAAACGCTGCCCACAACAGGTAAAGAAAGCTTCTTCAGAAAATGGGACTGAAGGAAAAAGAGGCCAGGACTCAACAACAGGGCAAACAAAACACACACAGGACACACTCTATGAAGTATCAGACCCTAAAAAACTGGGGACACTGCACTGCAGGGCACTATAGGACCTCTTCTTCATAACACCATTACCATCAAGAACAAAAGATGTAACTTACTTTCCTAACACACAGAAATAGACCCAGAGAGACAAAATGAGGAGACAGAAAAATATGTCCCAAATGAAAGAACGGGACCAAACTACAGCAAAAGTCCTAAGCAAAACAACACAAGTAATATGCTTGATAGAGAATTCAAAGTATTGATCATAAAGATACTCAATGGATTTGAGAAAAAAGTGGAGGACACCTTTAACAAAGAGATCAAAAAGAACCAATCAGAGATGAGGAACACAATAAATGAAATTAAAACTATACTTGATGGAATAAATAGCAGGCCAGATGAAACAGAGGAACAAATCAATGGCCTAGAAGATAGGTAAATTGAGAACAGTCTTAGGGAACTCAGTGACTCCATTAAGCATAATAACATTCATATTATAGGGATCCTAGAAGACAGAGTAAAGGGGGCAGAAATTTTATTTGAGAAAATAATAGCTGAAGACTTGCTTAATCTGGGGAAGAAAAACAGATATTCAGATCCAGGGGGCACAGAGATAGAGATCCCCCCCCCCAAATCAACCCAAGAAGGTCCACAACAAGACACATAGTAATTAAAATGACAAAAAGTAGGGATAAAGAAAAAAATTTAAAGCAGCAAGAGAAAAGAAGACAGTTACATACAAGAAAAACTCCATAAGGTTATCAGTGGATTTTTCAGAAGAAACTTTACAGTGGCATGATATATTCAAGGTGCTGAATGGGAAAAATCTGCAGCCAAGAAATTCTACCCAACAAGGCTATCATTCAGACTAGGAGAGAGAAAGAGTTTCTCAGACAAGTAAAAACTAAGAGTTCATGACCACTAAACCATCCCTACAAGAAATATTAAAGGGGAACTCTTTGAGTGGAAAGGAAAGACTATAAGTGAGAGTAAGTATTTTTGTAAAATCAGTCAAGGGATTCATAAAATAAAAGGATGTAAAATATGACTCCCTAAAACATAGGGAGGAGAGGAGTAAAGAATGGGTTCAAACTTAAGTGACCGTCAAGTTAATATAGACAGCTATACGTAGATGTTATATACAAACCCAATGGTAACCACAAGTCAAAACCCAGTAAGAGGTATACAAAAAATAAAGACAAAGGAATCCAAGTATACCACTAAAAAAAGTCAACAAACCAAGAAAAACAGCAAGAGAAGGATCAGAGGTAAATTATAAAAACAACTACAAAATAAATAACAAAATGGCAATACATATATATCTATCGATAATTACTTTGGTTTTTTTTAAGTTTATTTATTTATTTATTTTGAAAGAGAGAGAGTGGGGGAGGGGCAGAGAGAGAGGGAGAGAGAATCCCAAGCTGACAGTGTGGAAACTTATTCGGGGCTCAATCCCACAAACCATGAGATCCTGACCTGAGCTGAAGTCAAGAGTCAGATGCTCAACTGACCGAGCCACCCAGGTACCCCTATCAATAATTACTTTGAATATAAATGAATTTTAATACCCAAAGCAATCTATAGATTTAATGCAATTCCTACCAAAATACCAACAGCATTTTTCACAGAACTAGAACAAGTAACACGAAAATCTGTATGCAACCACAAAAGACCTCAAATAGCCAAAGCAATCTTGAGAAAGAAGAACAAAGCTGAAGGCATCACAACTCCTGATTTCAAGATATACTACAAAGTTGGAGTAATCAAAACAGTATAGTACTGGCACAAAAAAAAAAAAAGACACATAGCTCATTGGAGCAGAATAGAGAGCCCAGAAACGAGCCCACATTTATATGGTCAATTAATCTATGACAAAGGAGGAAGGAATATACAATGGGGAAAAGACAGTCTCTTCAATAAATGATGCTGGGAAAACTGGACAGCTAGCTACATGCAAAATAATGGAACTGGACCACTTTCTAACACCATACTCAAAAATAAACTCAAAATGACTAAAGACCTAAATGTGAGACCTGAGACCATAAAAATCCTAGGAGAGAACATAGCCAGTAATTTCTCTGACATCGGCCATAGCAACATTTTTCTAGATATGACTCCTAAGGCAAAGAAAACTAAAGCAAAAATAAACTATTGGGAATACATCAAAATAAAAAGCTTTTGCATAGCTAATGAAAACATAAACAAACAAAACAGGCACTCTACTGAATTGGAGAAGACATTTGAAAATAATATATCTGATAACGGGTTAATATCCAAAATATATAAAGAACTTATACAGCTAAACACCAAAAAAATCTAATTAAAAAATAAGCATGGCACAAAAACAGACACTCAGATCAACAGAACAAAGAACCCAGAAATGGACCCACAAACATACGGCCAACTAATCTTTGACAAGGCAGGAAAGAATATCCAATGGAATAAAGACAGTCTCTTCAGCAAGTGGTGCTGGGAAAACTGGACAGTGACATGCACAAGAATGAACCTGGACCACTTTCTTACACCATAAACAAAAATAAACTCAAAATGGATGAAATACCTCAATGTAAGACAGGAAGCCATCAAAATCCTCGAGGAGAAAGCAGGCAAAAACCTCTTTGATCTTGGCTGCAGCAACTTCTTACTCAACACGTCTCCAGAGGCAAGGGAAACAAAAGCAAAAATGAACTACTGGGACCTCATCAAAATAAAAAGCTTCTGCACAGTGAAGGAAATAATCAGCTAAACTAAAAGGCAACCAACAGAATGGGAGAAGATATTTGCAAACGACATATCACATAAAGGGTTAGTATCCAAAATCTATAAAGAACTTATCAAACTCAACACCCAAAAACTAATAATCCAGTGAAGACATGGGCAAAAGACATGAACAGACACTTCTCCAAAGAAGACATCCAAATGGCCAACCGACACATGAAAACCCGCTCAACATCACTCATCATCAGAGAAATACAAATCAAAACCACAATGAGATGACACCTCACACCTGTCAGAATGGTTAACATTAACAACTCAGGCAACAACAGATGTTGGCAAGGATGTGGAGAAAGAGGATCTCTTTTGCAGTGCTGGTGGGAATGCAAACTGGTACAGCCACTCTGGAAAACAGTATTAAGGTTCCTCAAAAAATTAAAACAGAAATACCCTACGACCAAGCAATTGCACTATTAGGTATTTATCCAAGGGATACAGGTATGTTGTTTCGAGGGGCACATGCACCCCAATGATTATAGCAGCACTATTAATAATAGCCAAAGTATGGAAAGAGCCCAAATGTCCATCGATGAATGAATGGATAAAGAAGATGTGGTAAATATATACAATGGAGTATTACTTGGCAATCAAAAAGAATGAAATCTTGCCATTTGCAACTATGTGTATAGAACTAGAGGACTTTAAGACACAGAAAAGATTAACACAAGGGAAGGGAAGCAAAAATAATATAAAAACAGGAAGGGGGACAAAACATAAGAGACTCTTAAATATGGAGAATAAACAGAGGGTTACTAGAGGGGTTGTCGGAGGGGGGATGGCTAAATGGATAAGGGACATTAAGGAATCTACTCCTGAAATCATTGTTGCACTATATGCTAATTTGAATGTAAATTAAAAAAAATAAAATTTAAGTTAAAAAAAAAAAGGCAGAAGACCTGAATCGACATTTCTCCAAAGAAGACATACAGATGGCAAACAGACACATGAAAAGATGTTCAACATTCATCATTAGGGAAATGAAAATCAAAACCACAATGATACCTGACACCTGTCAGAATGGCTAGAATAAAAAAGACAAGAAATAACAAATGTCAATAAAGATGTGGAGAAAAAGGAACCCCCATACACTGCTGGTAGGAATGTAAATTGGTACAGCTACTGTGGAAAACAGTATAGAGGTTTCTCAAAACACTAAAAATAGAAATACCAGTGGCACCTGGGAGGGCTCAATCAGTTGAGCATCTGACTTGGGCTCAGGTCATGATCTCACATTTCATGAGTTTGAGCCCTGTATCGGACTTGTTGCTGTCAGCACAGAGCCCTCTTTGGATCCTCTGCCCCATTCTCTCTCTGCTCCTCCCCTACTGGAGTGCTCTCTCTCTCTCTCAACATTGGATAAACATTTAAAAAAAAACATAGAAATACGAAATGATTCAATAATACCATTACTATTTATCCAAAGAAAATGAGACCACAAGTGTGAAAAGATATATACATCCTTATGTTTGTTGCAACATTATTTACAATAGCCAAGATATGAAAGCAACCCAAGTGTCCATAAACAGATGAATGGATAAGGAAGATGTGATATATATACATATATCCACACACAATGGAATATTACATGGTCATAAAAAAGGAGATCTTGCCATTTGCAACAACATGGATGGACCTAAAAGGTATTATGCTAAGTGAAATAAGTCAGACAAAGACAAATACCTTATGAGTTCACTTAATATGTGGAATCTAAAAAACCAAACCAAAGCAGAAACAGACCCATAAGTACAGAGAACAATCTGAACAAACTGATGGCTGCCAGAGGAGAGGGGTATAGGGGATGGGGGAAATGGATGAGGGGAGTGGGAGATATAGGCTTCCAGTTATGGAGTAAATAAGTCATGGGAATAAAAGGCACAGCATGGGGGGAATACAGTCAATAGTATTGTAATAGTGTTGTTGTGTGGTGACAGACGGTAGCTACACTCACATAGCATATAGACCTGCTCAATCACTACATTGTAAACTGAAAACTCACATAACATTGTGTGTCAACTCTATTTCAATTAAAAAAAGAGAAAGAAACTGAAGTTCAGAGAAGTGAGTAAGAGTCTGAAGACAGGCAGCTTTCAGTTTTAGATTCCAAAGCAGAGTGATTTTGTAGCAAAGTTCCTTATGAATACCCATAAATGGAATATTGGGTGGTGGTAGTATCAGATTAATGTTTGTTTTTGCATTTCCTGAGAATCCATAATCTTATTTCATTATCTTTTGTTGATCCCTTTTTAAAGTATTTGGGGCCCTTCATGATGCTGAGTCATTCTGAATAAGCCTGGGAGGAATTGTCAAAAAATAACAACCTATGACAGGAATATCACATGCCTTCATTACAGATATAGCAAATAGTTCAAGGCAAAGGAAGGTTACTTCAAATTGACACAAAGGTAGTTCTGGAAGGAAAAATTAATCCTGGTTGGTTGTTCATAGTCTATAAATTCAAAATATCATGACTCATAAAAATATCATGATAGCAAAGTAGCAATATAGAAATTAAAACAGGAGGTTTTAGGGGCGCCTGGGTGGCGCAGTCGGTTAAGCGTCCGACTTCAGCCAGGTCACGATCTCGCGGTCCATGAGTTTGAGCCCCGCGTCGGGCTCTGGGCTGATGGCTGAGCCTGGAGCCTGTTTCCGATTCTGTGTCTCCCTCTCTCTCTGCTCCACCCCCGTTCATGCTCTGTCTCTCTCTGTCCCAAAAATAAATAAACGTTGAAAAAAAAAATTTTTTTTTAAAAAAAAAGAAAAAAAAAACAGGAGGTTTTATTTTAAAACTTCTGGAAATATCTTAAAATACAGAAAGTTAAATGAAAATAGAATTTATATGATAAATTATCCATTCTATACTTAGGTTTTTTTTTTGTTTGTTTTCTAGTCTTTGCTCTTCTGGGTATCATTCAGTTTCTTTATTTAATTTTTTTTTTAATGTTTATTTAATTTTGAGACAGAGAGAGACAGAGCATGAACGGGGGAGGGGCAGAGAGAGAGGGAGACACAGAATCAGAAGCAGGCTCCCGGCTCCGAGCCATCAGCCCAGAGCCGGACGCGGGGCTCAAACTCACGGACCGCGAGATCGTGACCTGGGCCGAAGTCGGACGCCTAACCGACTGAGCCACCCAGGCGCCCCAGTTTCTTTATTTAGATAAACATTATTTGTCAGTTTATGTTTTAGCATAAATATTCATCTTTAACAGTATCAAAATTCCAGAGTGGTATTTGGCCATAGTTCTTGCTTTTCCAACCTTTATGTCAAAACCTCTAGGCCTGTTACACTAGACAAGAAGTGGCTTAACAGCTGGGGTGGTGGGTGCAGTGGGTTAGTAGCTCTTGCTGTAACGCACACATTAACAAGCAGCCCAAACAACTCAGTCATAGTGTTCACAAACCTATCCACAGACTGAAATGAAATCATATATTTAGTATTTATTTAAAAGTTATTTAACGAGTAAATTGATAAATGGTAAAGTATAATCTCCAGATTAACGTTAATAGATTTCAGTCCACCATAAAATCCAGCATCATTCTCTGTGGATTGGAACACAAAATTTTTCAATGACTCAAGTACCTGACTTACCCATATTTCTGGGAGCATTATTATTCCAATTTAACTTTTGTCTAGGTACTAACCATCTTTTCAAAGAAAATTCTTATGTATCTTCTTTCAAAATAAATAAAACAGGAAAAAAATTATTTATCGCTGAGCTGCTTTACTCTCTGACAATTCTATCAGTTCCAACACTCATTTTCTTAAAATGATGTTCGTTATCTTCTCAATAAAAGGAGGATTTCTAAAAACTATCTGTAGAAAAAGTTATATTAAACAAGCTTTATAAGAAGACATTGTTTTATTTATTTTTTTAATGTTTATTTATTTTTGAGAGAAAGAGAGATAGAGGAGAGGGGCAGAGAAGGGGGGTGGTGGGGACACAGAATCTGAAGCAGGCTCCAGGCTCTGAGCTGTTAGCACAGAGCCCGATGCAGGGCCCAAACTCAAGAACCCTGAGATCACAACTTAACCGACTGAGCCACCCAGACACCCCAAGAAGACATTGTTTTAAATAAACATTTTTCTAACTAGGAATATATTAAAAGAAGTTTACTTTGGGCATGACCTGATAGACCATAAGAACCTATAAGTATATTCTATATGAGTTATCTTTTTTCATTTTTTAATGTTTATTTAATTTTGAGAGAAAGCGCAAGCAGGGGAGGGGCAGAGAGAGAGAGAGAGACAGAATCTGAAGCAGGCTCCAGTCTCTGGACTGTCAGCATAGAGCCCCATGCGGGCCTTGGACCCACAAACCATGAGATCATGACCTGAGCCAAAGTCAGATGCTTAACTGACTGAGCCAACCAGGCACCCTTTCTTTATTTTTTAAAAAATTTTTAGAGTTATTTATTATTATGTCTTACTATTATAATGCATACAGTAAGTTGCCAGTGTATATGTGTGTATGTGTGTGTGTGTGTGTATATATATATACATATAACAACAGTAATAGTGATAAATTGACATGAGAATGTCTTGTAAATATTTTATTATTTTATCAAAAACTCTCTAGGAAATGTAACCACATTTTACAAAAATGACAATGCCTCCCTAGGTCCCCTTCCATACAAACAAATAACTCTCTCTCCCACACCAGAGCAGAAGACAAAAGGGGCTGAAAAGTAAAATATATCAGCAGGAACGTTTACTTCAAATACAAAGGAAGAAGAAAAAAAATTGAGAAAATTCTCCTAGAAGAAAAGAGGAGACAATGAAGAAGAAAATAAGAGAGAAATATTAAAAAATTAAGGGAATTACTCCAGAGGAGCAACATTCAAGTAACACAAAATCCAGAAAGAAAAATTTGAGAAAATAGAGGGGAAGATATTTTTTAAAAAGTAATAAAAGGAGATTTCCCTGAACTAACTGACAGAAATGAGTCACTAGAATTCAAAGGGCTACTGAGGGGCCACCACGAGTGATAAAAGAACCACATCATGGCATTGTGAAATTCCAGAAAACTTGGGGTGAAAAGCTTTTAGAGAGGGGAAGAAAAAGTGACTGAAAAGGAACCAAAATGAGAACATCACTGGATTTCTTACCTGCAACTATGGACGTTAGAAGAAGATGAAACAGTGCTTCCAAAGTTTTGAATAAAATGATTTCCAACCCGGCATCCTGTGACCACCCAAACTATTATTTTAAGTGAAATTAAAATAATAAAATTTTCAGAGGTGCGATCTTAAAAAAAAAAAAAGTACCTCCCATGTATCCTTTTCTGATACTAAATCAAGAAAGAGGAAAATATAGGATGCAATCAATGGATAATGAAGGGAAATGTGAAGTCCACAGCTAAGTAGTGGCCCCAAGGGTTATTAATCCTGATTACACCAGGAAATCAAAGAGCTCCAAAAGGAATGTCTCAATAAAAGAAGATGAAGGGTGCCTGGCTCGCTCAGTTGGTAGAGCAGGTGACTCTTGATCTCAGAGTCATGAGTTCAAGCCCATGTTGGGCACAGAGCCTACCTTAAAAAAAAAAAAAAAAGAGAGAGAGAGAGAGAGATTATCTGATGTATGTAAACATAGTAAAAGGATATTTGTATCAAAGAGCTTAGGGATAAATTAGTAATGTATACATAGAAAACTAACAAAAAGAAAACCTTTTCAATCATCAACTCTACTAAGAAGCAGTTACTCCATAAAGGAAATTTTATTTGTGATATCTTCCTAAATATAATATTGCAAATACCAAAAATTATGATTAACTCTATTGAGAAGATACAAAACTGTATGTACCATGGTAAGGGGGTGGCGTAAGTGGTAGTAAAAGCACTTAACTGTCATGTTCCATAAAGGAAATCGATAAATGCTAATATGAAGAAAAATTAGAAATAGAGGCATTAAAATATGTTTAGAAATACAAAGATATATAAGAAAGAGAAACAGTTAAGAGGTTGGATTGTAACGTTCTATGGGGATAGGAACGGGAGGTATGGAAAGGTTTGCAAAGGAACTACTGTTATAAGCCTAGGAACATATGACTTTCCAAACTATATTTAGGTATCACTTTGACAAAACTTAAGTTAAAAATGAAACAAAACAACAACAGCATTAAATCCATTTCTTCTTCTTCTATTTCTAATGTCTTTCTTTCCCCTCAGTGCATAAACATCTTTTCAAAGAAAATCCTTATATAACTTCTTATAGATATAGTCCAATTTCTTTTTTTTCCATCACAGCCAATATTACTGCAAATTATTCCCAAATCAGGTCCTCACCATCACTCCTAAATCTTCTGCAATGGGTTGAGTTGAACCATATGAAATGGTTGCTTTGGCCATTTTTTACCTATATAAAGAGCCTTTCAAATGGTTCAACCTAATGGTTTACTGTCATCGCCACCACCAAATTCTGAGTCCCTCACCTGAATATGTCTTGCTGTGTCATTTATGCCCTGCTCTCCTGCCTTAATTCACTCTTCATTTCTTTCCGAAGTAAGGCTTCAGCCCCCTCACTCTTGCTTCCCACCAGTCTATGTTGGCACTGCTGTCAGAACGGCCTTTCCAAAACACTCATTGTATCATGTAACTCCCCTGCTTAAAATTCCTCAGTGCCCTCTCAATGCCATCAGAATCAAACCTCAGTTCTTTCCCAAGATCACAAGCTGACCTCTGCCCGCCTCCCTAGCTTACATCCCTCCAGTCTCTACATCCACCCTTGCTTGACACCCAACTTAATGTAGAATTTACCACAACTCGATACTTCAGTCATACTAAACAAATCACATGCAGAAATGTTCTTTTGATTTTTGTATATTTAAATATATCTGATTATATATCACTAATATTTGGTACTTCTAAGGCACTAGATAAATATACATGAAAGAAAAATTCAGTGTTTTCTTAAATGACCCCAAAATTAATCACAGATGAAAAATATATAAAGGTTCAATTTTTTCTAAGGGCCAAGTGAGTACTGAAAATGCTGATGATGACCAGGGGGAGGTGGGGTGGGGCTGGGTGAAATAGGTGAAGGGGATCAAGAACACATGTAATCAAGACCAGCACTAAGTAGGGTCCAGAATTAATCAATCGCTATATTGTACACCTGAAACTAACATAACACGTTAACTATGCTGGAATTAAAATAAAAATCTTAATAAAAAAAGAAAAGGCTGATGATGTTTTCTTAAATATCCAAATGCATAGTGACAGGGAACTAAGAACAACTTATAAACTGTATTAAATTGGGAAGACGGAGAAGAATGAAAGAAAGAAAAAGAGAAGGAAAGGAGAGGAGAGGAGTCTAGAAAAATAAGCGTCACTCCACTTTTACAACGTAACAACTATGTGAAGAAAATCTGTAAACATTACAATTAATCTATATGTAGGAAATTGTTCATTTTCCAAAAAGTGATCAAAGGAAGACTTATGGTTATCCTTAAAGAATATACGTACTAAGTATTAGTACTTCTATGTGTTTTCTGGTAAAAGAACAGCTCATTAAGTTTTAAAAGCTGCCCAACCAGTTCTCAAACTAGCACCCCATCCAACAAAAGTTTAATTAGGTTGGGAGTTTTGTTTAAATTGACAGCTGTGGTTCAAAAAGCCCCCAAGGTCAGGGTATAGTTTGCATCTTAAATAATCTAATTGCCCAAAGGTATTCTGTGGTTCTGTGGTGGTTATTTTTTATTCTGATTCCCAACGAATCTAGGTAATAGCTCTGTGCTAGGAATATGGTTCGTTCAAATGCAAAATATTCTTACATTATCTCTGAATCAATAAAAAAGAAAAAAAAGCAGTTATTCCTCACCTGTTCACCTTGCAGACATCCTGCAACTTTACGGATCTAGGATCTAGCCGAGCCCATAGGAAGCAGGATGTAAGCAAAAAAGGCCTTAGAGCAGGCAAAGGAGGTGTCAGCAAAGGCCCACACAGAGGAAGCTCACACACTTTCCCATAGGAAAGCTTTTAAGGCCCTCCCTCAGAGGCTATTTACTCTCACTTTACAAACAATATTACCAAGCTTATTTATCTAGTTTCGAAGCCTAGGGCAGAATAGAAATAAGATATTAGGAAGAAAGCTGTGGGAGAGGGGCTCCTTACAACACACTGAAATACTGACTGCAAAACAGAGACAGCTGTCAGCGTAATGGGAAGGAGGAAACAAAAATTATAAAAAGAAAACAAAGAACTCGAAGCACAGCTGAATATAGGGTGTGGGGGCAAACACTTCACTCACCCAGTAAGACCTTGGGCATCACTATAAGGCACAGTGTAAGGAACCAACATCCAAAATGGTATCCCTTGTCCTCAAGAAAGGGATCGGTCAACTTAGCACTTGAGCTAGGTAATTGGAAGGCAAGCAGAACAAGTCACACCTGCTTTTACAAAAGGACAAAGCATAAGAGACTCTTAAAAACTGGGAACAAACTGAGGGTTGATGGGGGGTGGGAGGGAGGGGAGGGTGGGGGATGGGTATTGAGGAGGGCACCTTTTGGGATGAGCACTGGGTGTTGTATGGAAACCAATTTGACAATAAATTTCATATATTGCAAAAACAACAACAACAACAAAAACCCAAAAGGACACACTATAAAAGAATTTAGAGGGGCACCTGGGTGGCTCAGTAGGGTAAGCATCCATCTTTGGCTCAGGTCATGATCCCACGGTTCGGTTCGGTTTGGTTCGTGGGTTCAAGCCCCACATCAGGCTCAGATTCTGTGTCTCCCTCTCTCTCTGCCCCTCCCCTATCTGCGCTGTCTCTGTCTCTCAAAATAAACAAAACATTTAAAAAATGAAAAGAATTTAGAAAATGTTTCTACTGAAAGAGTAAAAATTAAAAGGAGCATATCTGTCCTTAAGGGATTGAACACATAATTATTAAGAAAATGACTCATTTTCTAAGGAACTCTCATGATGGCAGTTATAATGTATTTAAAAATCTAGGTGAAATAACTATTGAGTATTTACCCAATGAAAACAAAAACAGTAATTTGAAAAGATGCATGTGCCCCTATGTTTATTGCAGCATTATTTACAATAAGCCAAGATATGGAAGTAACCTAAGTGTCTATCAATGGACAAATGGATAAGGAAGATGTGGTGTGTGTGTGTGTGTGTGTGTGTGTGTGTGTGTGTGTGTGTACATGTGTGTATATGATGGAATATGACACAGCAATAAAAAAAAGATGAAATCTTGCCACTTGAGACAACATGATGGACCTAGAGAGTATTATGTTAAGTGAAATAAGTCAGACTGAGAAAGACAAATACCGTATGATTTCACTCATAAGTGGAATCAAAACAAAACAAAACAATGAATAAACAAACACAAAGCAGAATCTGACCTATAAATATAGAAAAAAAAACCTGATAGGTGCCAGAGGGGAGGAGGGGAGGGTGATGGGCAAAATGGGTAAAGAGGAATGGGAGATACAGCTTTCCAGTTACAGAATGAGTAAGTTGTGAAATAAAAGGCACAGCATAGAGAATATAGTCAATGGTATTGTAATAAGCATTGTATGATGACACATGATAGCTATACTTGTGGTAAACATAGCATAATACATAAAATCATCAAATCACTATGTTGTATACCTAAAATTAATGTAACATTCTGTGTCAACTATACCCAAATAAAAATAAATCTAGGTGAAATATATATTGGGCTATAGAACCTAAACTCGGTATTTGTTTCAAATAACAAGTATATAATACCAAAGAACACAAGAGTAGTAGTTAGAGTATCTGGAGTTTGGTCTCTCTGCTCCACCATTAACTGTATGTGATCTTGGCAAATCAGTTACTTTTCTGACACTATCTCCTCATCTGTCAAATGAAGGCTCTGGAGAGATAGTTTTGAAGTATCCACTGATGTTTCCCTTCAACCTACACCCCTAATATTCTCCCTTTGCTTAGTTTGGGCATTCTGAGCCCATGGCCTCAGGTAAAAAGTGCCATCCCAGAACATAAAATGATAAGAGTCTTTCTCTGGCTTTCAGGTTTCAAAAAGCCTAAGAATCTTTTGCAGCAAAAGAACACAGGACCATGACAATTGATCTGGTAGAAAATAAGATGAGTTTATTTGAGTAATTATACCCTCACTATGCAGCTAGAAATGAATTGAATCCCTGGGCCAGAGAAAGCTGGTGGGAAGGTGATGAAAACGTGGATGCCGCTAGGTCCCTGTGATAGGATCTCATCTCCAGCTCCCCAGGGCTGAGCCCAAAGGAAACAACAATGGAAAGTGTTAGTGGAAATGGAGAGAAAAAAAATATGGGACCATTTCCCATGAAGAATCCAAGATGCAGCAAGATCCCAGAGAAGAAACGGCCATGTGGGAGTGTTGAAGCAGATGGGGGATTATATAACCTTGCACAGTTTACCAGGCCTGAGCAAGTCTTGAGAACAGCAAAATGACTTCTGTATGCCCAAACGTGGCAAACGCAGATGGTACAGCGGGGGGAACTGAAGGAGCCTTAGAGATGGGAACAGGAGGCAATTCAGCAGGGACCCTGTGTTGACTGACAATGGAGGGGAGACCTGTTGAGCAACTGGCATCAGTTGCCTGTCACCAGGAGTAGAAGTCCAAACACTTTCAACCATGCCTCCTGGTATTACAGACGCCAAGGAAAACAACACAGTCAAGCTCTGGATGGAGCAGTGTTACATAAAGAAGTCACAGAGCAAGATCAGCTTCAGCCGTGGCCATCCATCCATCCCGGCCAACAGGTCCCTCCTGACAGCCAGTGCAGGACCGTTGGCTTTCACGCTGAGAAGCAGAACTAAGGGCCTCATCCCCTCACTAGAGGAGACAAATACAATACTGGGACTGGCCAGGTGCCATGTGACACACATACTGAGCAAAATAAAGAAGCACACATTGAGTCTGAAATAGGAAAACTGATTTCCACACAAGGCTACCAACCCAGCACAAGCTGTGAGGACTCTAACTCTTGGCAAAGAAGTGTTCCAGACCTAAGGCCCATTCTTATGGGCCAAGTAGGGGTCAAAAGACTGCACGCACAAAACTTCATTTCCCAATAAGACCTAAATGGACCTCCAGACGGAAGTATGGATGTTTCAGCAGTGGTCAGCATGGCACGTGACCTTTGGGAACCCTGTAACTATCCCAGGAGTGGAGATGGGAATCCCCAAATCACCTAAGACCAAATTTCTGTGGTCCTGATGGAATGGGAACTCCAAATAAAGACGAAATTGAGTTCTAGAGAAATAAACATATTTCTTCCACATCTGTGTTTGGAGACTGAGATTCAAAGCCACGACACACTGAGACTCCACAGCTATGAAATCAAAAGATTAAGCTACAGAATAAGAAGAAATAATCTGTGAATAACTTCATGCCAATAAATGTGGGAAAACTTGGATAAAAAGAATTATTGTCTAGAAACATGTGTCGCAAAATCGACCTAGGAATGGAAAGGGGATTGAAAGTCTGAATAAATTAATAATCCTTAAAGAAACTGAGATAATTGTTTAAAAATCTCTCTTCATCCAAGATACCAGCCCAACAACATAACAGATGAAAATTACCAAACTTTCAAAGAACAAATACGAGGTTCTAGAAACTGTTTTTAGGGAACAGAAAAAGAAAGCATCCAATTTAAGTGGTTATTATAACCCTGATAGCAAAAATGGACACGCACATTACAAGAAAAAAAAAGTATACACCAATCTCACATACAAACACAAATGCAAAAATCCTAATAGAAATCCTCAATGTATAAAAACATACTGTAACATAACCAAAAACATTTCTCCCAGATTGAAGGGATAGTTCAGATGAATCCACATTATGACAACAGATTTAAGAAGCAGAAGATGTACTGAATGAAATTCAACACATTCATGATTTTAACATTCTTAGCAAGCTGAAAAAGAAAGTGAATCTAATAAGGAAATCTATCAAAAAGCTAAGGTAAACATCCTACTTAGTGGTGAAATTAAGAACCAAGCCTTTCTTTTAAAGTCAGGAATAAAATAGGGATGCTCACTACCACCACTTTCATCCAACACAAATTTTATTAAGTAAGAAATTCTACAGGCAAACTATTGGAACAAATAGGAGGGTTCAGAGAGATTATGGGATAGTCAACACATTAAAACCAATAGGGTAATAAGCAATTAAAAATGTAAGTAGAAAAAATATCTCATTCACAAAAGCAATAAAATCTGTAACACAGGTATAGCGTGTGTAGTTAAATATTATAACACTATGATTAAACCTTACAAGTTCTCATCTTACTTGACTTAGCAGGATTTGACACAGTTACCATATTCTTTTTTTTAAACATTTATTTATTATTGAGAGACAGAGACAGAGCCTGAGCATGGGAGGGACAGAGAGATGAGGAGACACAGAATCCAAAGCAGACTCTAGGCTCCGAGCTGTCAGCACAGAGCCCGATGCAGGGCTCAAACTCATAAACCTTGAGATCATGACCTGAGCCAAAGCTGGACGCTTAATCAACTGAGCCACCCAGAGGACCCCAGTTACCATATTCTTCTGGAAACATTTTCTTCACTTGGTTTCTGAGTCCTCATATACCTTCTCCTAGTTTTACATCTACACCTGGCTGTCCTTCCCAGTTTCTTTTGTTCATTATACCTCTTCTCTCTGCCTCTAAACAATGGTATGCCCCCAAGCTCCTTGCCCTTAAGAGATTTATTCTCCTTTCCAGCTATACTTTTTCCCCTTGTCATCTCTTTCAGCTTAATTAATTTTAAATACCATTTGGTCACTGATTATTTCCAATATTTCTAGCCCTAACCTCCCCACTGAACCCTAGATTTAAAACTAAATGCCTATTCAATATCTCCACTTGAAAGTGTATCAGGCATCTCAAACTTAATATGTCCAAAATGAACCCCACAACCTGGCTTACCTATGGTCTTCACTACCTCAGAAAAACCTATATTCTACATTAGCTACACCCATTAAAAAACCATGGGGTTATTCTTGATTTCCCTCTCTCTCTCTCTCTCTCTCTCTCTCTCTCTCTCTGTCCCTCTATACACACACACACACACACACACACACACACACACACACACACATTCAACCCATAAGCAACCTTCAAATTGTATGCTGAATCAGACTATTCCTCATCTCCTTATCACTATAGTTGGCCCAAGCCACCACCATCTCTCACCTGGATTATCATAATAGGTGCCTAACTGGTCTTCCTTCTTTCCCCTATAATCTATGTCCACACAGAAGGTAGATATAATTTTAAAACAAGGTCAGATCATGTCATGCCTCTGCTCAAAACCCTCCCAAGTCCTCCCACATCACTCTGAGAGAAATCCAAAGTTTTTATCATGGCTTACAAAATGACACATCAGTAATAGTACTCCTCCCTAGGGAACATTTAGAAATTGCCTGGGGTGGGGGAAGGTCAGCATTTTGGGTTGTTATAATGGGAATGTGCTACTGGCATTTAGTGGACAAGGAAGGACAAGGTGTTGGTTAGGCATCCAGCAGTTCACAGGGCAGTCCCACAAAACAAAGAAATAACCCACATCAGCTTGAATGTCAAATGTCCTAAAAGGCTTTTATATCAGTAAAAAACATTTTTACAAATGTCCGAGACCAGAATCTAACTCCATTTTATATTTAAACACAAAATATTCCCCCTCATTTATTTTCCAGGAAGGCAACTACCATGTAAACAGAGGGAAGACCATACTTCGTTTTCCTGGGAAATCCTTACTATTTTAGAATATCAGGTCAACTGTGCTATCAGCTTTTTCACCAAAAGCTGAAACACACCCGTTTCATTCTGCATTGGTACCAGTAGCACGCAGACATGAACAGAGGATAAAAGAAATTCATTCCATTAACTTAGAACTAAACATAATGAAGCAGACACATGTGAAACACAGGAATAATGACTAATTAATAAAGCAAAAGTTTTAAATACATTATGGCTAATCTATATAATTTTTAAATCTTTTAACAAAATAATAATAAATGTGTCATTAAAATTACATATGAAAGTTATTTAGTTTTGTTTTGCTCTCAAAGTGTTTACAGAGGGCTATTTCTCCACACCTTCTTGGATTACTCTTTTTTTCAGCAGTCTCATCATCTATCAGAAAAGATGGCTTCCAAGGTCTTTTTAAGTTCCAGAGACTGAATGTATCCTGATGTATGTTGAGATTCCAAGTTGGAAGACATGTGGGAGGGTTTTTCTGACACTTTTTCATTTTGTTCCATGTTGAAACAGGAATTTATTTGGACACTACACTTCTAGAGAGGCCTAGCTCACTTTCTCCATTTCACAAGTCCTTAATTGGTCTTCATTGGTCTTAGCACACATCACCATTTCACTTGTTATTTCCTATTTCCTTTTATCATGTACACGAAAGTCTAATCCGTTCTTATTTATCCTAAGATGTATTCTAGTGCTACCTGCACTGTGTTTTCATTTTCTGGTCCCTGTTTTCATTTTCTCGTCCCTGTTTTACTTATTTTTGAGAGACAGAGAGAGACAGCACGAGCAGGGAAGGGGCAGAGAGAGAGAGAGAGTGAGAGGGAGACACAGAATCAGAAGCAGGTTCCAGGCTCTGAGCTGTCAGCACAGAGCCTGATGCAGGGCTCATCCCTGAACCACGAGATCATGACCTAAGCCGAAGTCAAACACTTAACCAACTGAGTCACCCAGGCGCCCCATTTTCTGGTCCTTCTTTTTTTTTAATTTTTTTCTTTTACATTTATTTATTTTTGAGAGACAGAGAGAGACAGAGTGTGAGCAGGGGAGGGACAGAGAGAGAGGGAGACACAGAATCAGAAGTAGACTTCAGGCTCCGAGCTGTCAGCACAGAGCCCGATGTGGGGCTTGAATCCACGAACCGTGAGATCATGACCTGAGCCGAAGTCGGACACTTAAGCGACTGAGCCACCCAGGCGCCCCTCTAGCCCTTCTTATACATTATAGCTGCATATATACCTACCAAGAACACATAACAACTTCATTGTATCTTCCAGTGAATTATGATTCAATTATAAATTACTCTCATTTATCCTTTATGTTACAAATAGGGCATTATGTTAATTTTTGACATTATGTGGGTTGGGAGATGATAATTATCTATGAATTTTATTTCAAGGTAGTAAAATGGGCAAAATATATGCAAAGTATATATAATAAGAATGGAGCACTGGGTCCGATAGTATTGAAAACCACTGTCCTAACTGACCGTGCTCTGGACTATCTCTCTGACTTTATCTCCTACCAAACCCCCATTCAAAGCCCCACCACTTTGCTGTTCCTCAAACTCCATAAAAACATTCCTGCCTTGGAGATTTGCAATGTTTCTTCCCTCTGCTAGGAATGATCTTTCCCCTTACGTGAACTGCATGGCTTGCTCCATTCTTTCAGACCTCTGCTGAAATGTCACATTCTCCCACCATCCTTTCCTGACCATCTGATTTAAATGTCTCTCCACATTTGGGCACCTGCGTGGCTCAGCTGGTTGAGCATCTGACTTTGGCTCTGGTCATGATATCAGGGTTTGCATGTTCAAGCCCCACATTGGGCTCTGTTGTCAATATGGAGCCTCCTTCAGATCCTCTGTCCCCCTCTCTCTCTGCTCCTCCCTCTCTCTCTCAAAAATAAACTTTAAAAAAATAAATATCTCTCCACACTATCAATGTCTATTCTATCCAGCATTTTTCTTTCTTATGTCACATATTGCCACCTGAGACATTACTGATTTGTTTACTCTCTGCCTCCTTTCTCTAGCACATAAACTCTAAGAAAGCAGGAACTTCATTTGTTCATTGCTATTTCAGTGTCTTGTATAGGCACCCAAAAAAACTGAGCAGATAGACAAACGACTTAACGGCCGTACAGTGTGCTGATGTGAGCCTGGATCCAACAGGTAGGTTCCAGGCCCATAATTCCCAATTGAGACACTGCTGCCATGCTATTAAATGCTTAGGATATTTAATGTTCGTTGAATACTGCATTTGAAGAAAAATTTCCACAACTGAAAAGTATTGGAAAGCCACTGGCCTTTCAAATTCACAAAGTTTCAGAAACACAATAATGTACAATGTTGGTGAGGCTGTAGGGAAACAGATCAGTGTTCACTACTGGTAGGAATACAGGTGGTTCAACTTCACTGAAAGGCAATGTGAAAGTATATATCAAAAACCTTTAAAAATGCAGTATTTTTTAAAATGTTTACTTATTTTGATAGGGAGAAGAGCACAAGCGGGAGAGGGGCAGAGAGAGAGGGAGACATAGAATACCCAGCAGGCTCCACACTGTCAGCACTGAGCCCTACACGGGCTTGAACCCACAAATCACGAGATCTTGACCTCAGCTGAGATCAAGAGTCAGACACTTAACCGACTGAGACACCCAGACACCCCTAAAAAATGCAGTATATTTAACAAGTATTGTTTTATTTAAGAATATTTTCCTTTCACAGTATAGTAAGGTAAGTATTATAAACTCTAACCGCAGGGATGAGAAAAGTCAGATGCCAATAATTTAAGAAACAAATAAATTATAAATCAAGAATCCCTATTGAGGTCATCAAACTGCAATCCCAAGACTTTCTCCACCATTTTTCATGATCAGTTAGTTCCCTTGATATGTTACCTAACTGCTTAAATATAAAACCTTTCAATTCTTAGTGCTAGGACAATGTTAAACACTGCAGGTACTCAATAAAACTTTGCTAGAAAGGTAAAGTCTCCATAGAAGGCACATCATATATAGAGACTATGACAGAAACTGCCCTAGTGTCTCTTCTACCCTCTTCCATTGTAACAGTACATGAACCCAGTATAGTGACTTCATTTTTCATCCTTTTTTGTAGCTAGATGTGGTCATGTGGCTAAGCTCTGGCTATTGAAATATAAGCAGAAGTGGTGGGAAAATTCAGGCACATGCTTTTCTTATTTACACCTTCCTACTGGCTGGAATGCAGATGTCATGGCTGAACCAGCCATATTGGACCTTGAGATGACCTTGGTAATGAGGATCACAGTCAGTGAAGCAGTAAGATGGCAGGTAGAATCCCTGAGTCTGCAGGGGCGCCTGGGTGGCTCAGTCGGTTGAGCGGCTGGCTTTGGCTCAGGTCATGATCTCGCGGTCCGTGAGTTCAAGCCCCGCGTCGGGCTCTGTGCTGACAGCTCAGAGCCTGGAGCCTGTTTAGGATTCTGTGTCTCCCTTTCTCTGACCCTCCCCCGTTCATGCTCTGTCTCTCTCTGTCTCAAAAATAAATAAACGTTAAAAATAAAAAAACGTTAAAAAAATTAAAAAAAAAAAAAAAAAAGAATCCCTGACTCTGCAGAACACTATATCAGTCCTCTATTGCCTTTTACGTGACATTTTACAAGACAGAAATAAACTTCTACCTTATCTAAGTCACTCTTATTTTAGGTTTTCTGATTATCTGCACCCATTAGCTGCCCAGAACAAGTTCTATTAGGACTGCCACTTACTCCCATTTCCTTGTTACTTGATATTTGGCTAAACTGATTTGGCATTGTACTGGTGACAGCCTATATGAATTATGCATTCCATTTAGCATTTTCAAAGATTCCATTGTAAATGGATATTTAATAAGCCTTTTCGCTTAACCCTAAAGAGCAATAGAATAGAGTTATACATATAAAGCCATAATTCCATGAACTGTTGAATAATCACTTTTCAAAGTAATAATTGATTGTCAAAGACTGTACATCTAGGCAGGTCTCAACAGCATAATGAAATCAGAACAATGAAAAGTGTCTCAGCTGTCTCAATCTTTCATTTCTTCAGAACCTTATTTCAAATGATTAAGAGATGAAGAGCTTGAGACTGGAGATGTTCTTGAGGGGAAATTTGGCTGAAATGACGAGGTCTAGCTTTATTATAATCTTCTATTGTGTGTCTAATAAATTTGCAGTAAGCCAAGCAAAGAATGGGAATTTTATTTACTGCATTATCTGTGAGATCTACAGAGAAGATGACTTACAATTTAAAAGGTGTAGAAGGGGTGGAGGGTGCAGGGGATTTTACTTATTATCAAGACTGGTCAAATTTGATAACCAGTATGCCAATTAATAGTTAGCCACATGATCATGACAATCCTGCATCCTTACTTAGATAATATCCAAAGCATTACCTTTTGGGAATTCCTGGTAAGGCCACTGACACACTTCATTCTCTCGAGAGTTCTCTACAAGACCCCAAACCACCACAGATAATAAAATTTCAAATATGTAAAATGTTTCCCCAAAAAATGGGGACTCAACCTAACTGGCCTAAAAAGAGAAAGTGTTGTGGGTATTCTTTCACTTTGAGAATATCTAAATGACTTAAAAATAAAATAAATAATGTAAAATAAAGCTAATAAGATGAAGTAGAAGTGGGTCAGTCTGTTACTCTGCCTTTAGTTGACATGAGATGACAGATAATGGAGATTTTATCATTTGTTCATATTAACACCAACTTAAGTTGGCAGAGTCAGTGGTACTTGGCTGACTGTAACTGACTAGTGACTATATAATCAACTACTAGTGTCATCAATACCTGTAATTCATCCCACCTCCATCTTTTAATGTTATGACTCAGTGTGGATCTTAGGTACCCAACCTGAGTCCCATCTCACACCCGCCATCTCTACCATCACCACAGGGCTCTATGAGCAGCAAATCGTTGCTTCTTGGTCTAAAACTGCTGAGCTCAGAGGTCACCAGGATGGCCATCCCTGAATGGGAGAGTGATGGTCTTCCCACTAAGGCAGTCATCACAGAAATCTGAGATGGGAAAAGTCACGGTGAGAAAAGATTCTGGATACCTGGGGTCTAGGTATTAAAATAGTGAAGGAAAAAAGGTAAGAGACGATGGGGGGAAAGAAAGAAAGTGCTATCAACATGATGTAATAAGAATGAAGACAATTCTAGTCTGGCTGTCAGAAGAGCTGAAGGGATCCAGTCTCCACTATGCTAATTAGCTGCGTGGCCTTGCAACAGTCACTTTCTCTCATTGGGTCTCAGTTTTGTTATGTAAAATACATAGTTAATTAGGTCATCTTCCAGCTCCAGGCACTATTCCAGTGAAAAATGAGAGTAAGGAAAAACTATGGAAAAATTTATCACCGAGACTCTAACAGTTCCTTTCCATATAATAAAAACACAAAGTAAAATATGTAAAAAAAATTTAAGTGAGACTATATTTAGTAATTTAGATGTTATATATATATTTTAGTTTCAATACAATAGACTAAAAATTTAACCTTTCTGTACTGTGCTTTATAAAAACTCATAGAGATAAGAAATATGACAGATTTTGTCAAGTCATTCTTTTCCACTGTGGTGAGACCAGGATTCAGTGCATTTTGCAGTGGACTAGGGAAACCAGGTACCTGTAAAATAATACGCCCCCAAAATGAAATACATATTCAGTACAACTAGATAATGTGCCGCACAGTCTATTGGCCTGCCTGGATTTGGGATGAGAGATGTTCAGACATGATTGTGGTTTGCTGGTTCTTGAGATTTTGATTTTACTGTCAAAACTGTTTATCTACCCATCCTTAAAACTCAATGTTTACCTATTATGCTTTAAAACAAGAATTGTAAAGAATACAGCTGCCTAGCTTCAGGCTGTTTACAGCTACAGAATAAGAGACTTAAATCACAATCAAATACTATGCTTTTCAGTAATAAAAATAAATGGTTTCCATGTACAATAAGTCAACATGTAACCCAACTAGGATATTCCGGTATTTCAATTTGCTGTCAAGGTGGCCATATTACTCTAGGCCCTCGATTTCAAAAAACTGTTTTAAATTGTATAAACTCTCTCCTGTCACTTTACACAAAATAGATGAAAATCATGACTTGAAGATATCACAAAAATTACCCCTAAAGTGGACTAAAACTATACAATGTTAAGGTGGCAAATAGTGCTGGATTTTAAGTATGCAACTTCTCAGATAATGCCCACTTCATCTCCTACGGAAAGGAAGTCTAAGCCCTTGGACCAGTCCTTAAAATTGTAAAGCATCTAAAAACGTCTACATCAGGAAATCAAAATTTAAATTGCACTATGTGTTGAAATAACAATCCACAGAGGGGAAATGCTTTTATCATAAATATCCAAATAATTGTACCTGAAACAGTCAGAAAAGGCAATTATTTTGCCAACATGTTTCTTCACTTCTCCTCATAGTACTTAAACCCTGGTATATGTGAAAATGGATCAAGATTAAAATGCATTTGTCCTGTAGAGTTTAAATTGAGGTACATTATCATACAAACAAGCAAAAGAAAAATTATTACTGTGCAGCATCTGTGCTAAGAATCAGAAAAAAAAACACATCTGAATTCTACACTAAATTAGCATTTCATTTTTCAAATAACTTAGTATTTCAATCTTGAAAGAAAATCCTCATGGAAAATAAACTGCATTTGTATCCAAAAGAATAAGTTTATTTTGTTTAAATTTTTTCTTTCAACGTTTATTTATTTTTGGACAGAGAGAGACAGAGTATGAACGGGGGAGGGGCAGAGAGAGAGGGAGACACAGAATCGGAAACAGGCTCCAGGCTCCGAGCCATCAGCCCAGAGCCTGACGCGGGGCTCGAACTCACGGACCGCGAGATCGTGACCTGGCTGAAGTCGGACGCTTAACCGACTGCGCCACCCAGGCGCCCCAAGAATAAGTTTATTTTGAAGGAAAAACTTCCAACTCGGTTCAAAATCATTGCTACAATCAAACTGACTAAAGAAACAGTAATTTTCCTTCAAAAACTAATATAATATTTTCCATATTCTAAAAATGAATGTAAATTAAATATATAAGTATTTGGTATTTGTTGAAAGCACCCAAATCTGAGAGATTTAAAACTTCAGAGGTGTAAATCAAGAAATCATTATATCATTTGTACTAGCCTAAGCCCGTTCTGTCTATGAGGACAACAAAGTACTGCACAAAGGGAATGTGTAAGAGAAAGATGTAATAAGTGTGTCTATCATTGTGAATAGAAAAGATCTGTCCAAACTAGTCCCTCCCAATTGTATTATGTCATCCAAACAATATAAATTGTTTTTCTTGGCCCAGATCCAGGTAGGTTCCCTAATTTATACCTCCAATGAACAAAAATTTATTCCTAGGATAGGAAAAGTGAAATTTGAAAAGCAAAGAGCCAAGGAAATGTTTAAATATTATGAAATAATAAGCAGCTATTTAAAGGAAAAAAATAGAAGCTGTACATATTGAAATATGTCAAAAAGTAAGTTGCAGAATAATGTACATCATATATTCCTATTTTTATGAAGAGAAACCCCTGTTTATGTGTAAATGTATGCACATTTGTACTAAAATATTAAGATAAGTGTAGAAGAATAAACAACAATAAGCATTGGTTACTATGGGGAACTAAGGAGGACTTAGAAGAGAATATATTGTTTCCTTGTGTCTCTTCTTACAACTTATAAAAAGAAGCATATAGACTCTGATAACATTTCAGTTTTTATTTTGAGATAACTGTAGACTCATATTCACTTGTACCAAATAATACAGAAATATCCTTTGTACTCTTTACCCCTTTCCCCCAATGGTAATATGTGCAAAACTGTAACACAATATCACAACCAGAACACTGGCACTGCTACAGTCGATACAAACATTCCCATCACCACAAGGATTTCTCATGCTACCTTTCTAAAGCCACACTGACTTCTTCCCACCCTACCTCACCCTAAGCCTGTCCTTAACCCCTTGCAATCACAAATCTGTTCTCCATTCCTATAGTTTTGTCCTTCTAAGAATGTTGTATAAATGTAATTATACAGTCTCTAATGTTTAGAGATTGTTTCTTCTGGGTTGTTTTTTGGTTGTTTTTTTTTTTTTTTGGTGGTTTTTGTTTGTTTGTCGGGAAGTTTGTTATTGTTTCTGTTGTTGTTGCTGTTTTTCAGGGAGTTTGTTATTGTTGCTGTTGTTGCTGTTGCTTGCCTCAGCATAATTTTCTGGAGATTCATCCAAGTTGTTGTAGGTATCTTTCTTTTTATTGCTGATTAATATATCTATTTACCCCATAAAGGACATCTGGGTTCTTTCTAGTTTTGATTATTAAATAATAAAATCTGCTATGAACATTCATCTCAGGTTTTTGTTTGAATGTAAGTTTTCATTTCTGTGGATGAATGTACTGCTTTGCCTGTAGCCCACAAATTTTCACATGTATTTTTAAACTTGGTTCAATGTCTTTTTTCCCTGAGACTTCCTTATTGATCCATGGATTATTTAAAACTGCATTGTTGGGGCACCTGGGTGGCTCAGTTGGTTGAGGTCCAACTTTGGCTCAGGTCATGATCTTGCCCTTCATGAGTTTGAGCCCTGCATCCGGCTCTGTGCCAACAGCTCATAGCCTGGAGCTTGCTTCAGATTCTGTGTCTCCTTCTCTCTCTG
This sequence comes from Prionailurus bengalensis, assembly GCF_016509475.1. Classification (NCBI taxonomy): domain Eukaryota; kingdom Metazoa; phylum Chordata; class Mammalia; order Carnivora; family Felidae; genus Prionailurus; species Prionailurus bengalensis. Next base: position 87,255,796 of record NC_057355.1, on the reverse strand, counting down.
TCCCTCCCTGCTCACACTCTGTCTTTCTCTCCCTCTCAAAAATAAATAAACATTAACAAAAACTGCATTGTTTAGCTTCCAAGCGTTTAGAGATTTTCCTATTATCGTTCTGGTATTAATTGTTAGTTTTATTCTATTATGGTCAGAGAATAACACTCTGTATGATTTCAATTCTTTTAAGTTTATTGAAGTTCACTTCTATGGTCAAGATATGGTCTTAGTATATGTTCCATGGACAATTGACAAGAATATGTATTTTGTTATTGTTGGGTGCAGTGTTATATGAACATCAATTAGATTCTGAAAGTTGATGGTGTTGTTGAGTTCTTCTCGGGGAATTTCTGTCTAATTTTTCTATTAGTTGTTAAAAGAGGGATGTTGAAGTCTTCAACTATAATTGTAGATTTTCCTATTTCTCCTTTCAGTTTTTATCTGTCTTTCAGCTCTGTTATTTGGTGCATACACATTTAGGATTGCTTTGTTTTCTTGGTGAATTGGCCCTTTTACCATATTGGAATCCCCTCTATGTCTCTGGTAATTTTCTCTGTTCTGAAGTCCACTTTATCTGAACTTAATAGAGCCACTCCTGACTTCTTTTAGTTAATGTGTGCATGATATGTTTTTTTCATCTTTTATTTTCAACCTACCTATATCATTATATCAGAAGTAAGTCTCTTGTAGACAAAATATAGTTTGGTTATGTATTTAATTACTTGCCAATCTCTGTCTTTCAATTGGTGTATTTAATCCATTTATATTTAATGTAGTTATTAATATGTTAGAATTTGAAGCTGTCAGTTTATTTTTTGTTTTCTTTTTTTCTGTTTTTGTTTCTCTGTTTTTTACCAGCCTTCCTATGAGTTAACAGATTTTATAATTCTATTGTGATTTATCTATAGTGTTTTTTGAGTGAATCTGCTTGTATGGCTTTTTTAGTCACTATCCTAGGCATTATGTTATATATACATAACTTATATATACCAAGTCTACTGATATTGTCAATTAGAGTGAAGCATAGAAACTTTACCTCTTTTTATGTCTTTTTACCATCTCCTATTTATAATTGTCTTACATTAAATTAAATTTCCTCTACATACATTTAGAATCACATTAGACAGTGTAGAGCCTGTCTAATGTTTAGCATGAAATATCAAACAGAGGAGAAGGCAAGTCTGTCATATTTAGCCACAGTTTTTGTTTATTGTGTTCTTCCCTCCTGGTGTCCTTTTTTCTAATCATTTCCTTTCTGTTTAGAGAACTTTTTTAGCCATTCTGTAGGGTAGGACAGCGAGTGACAAATTCTCTGAGAATGCCTTGATTTCCCCTTCAATTCCTGAAGAATAATTTCACTGGACATAGAATTCTGGGTACACAATGCTTTGCTTTCAGCACTTGAAAAATATTGTGCCCATTCCTTCTGGCCTCCATGATTTCTAACAAGTAATCAATTGTCATTCAAGTTGTTTTCCTCTATAGGTAACACTTGTTTCTCTCTCACTGCTTTAAAGGTTTTATTGGTTTTTTTAATGTGTTTTTTTTTTGACAGAGAGAGAGACAGACAGACAGACAGATCATGAGTCAGGGAGGGGCAGAGAGAGAGGGAGACACAGAATATGAAGCAGACTCCAGGCTCCGAGCTGTCAGCACAGAGCCCAACACGGGGCTCAAACTCACGGACCGCGAGATCAGGATCTGAGCCAAAGTTGGACACTCAACCGACTGAGCCACCCAGGTGCCCCTATTGTTTTTTTTTCATTTTCAGAAGTTTGACAATTATATTTTGGTGTGGATCCTTTGGGTTTCTTTGGTTTGGGGGTTACTCAGCTTCCAGGACCTTGATGACATAAAGTTAGATCTTTTGTGATAGTCTCATAGGTCCTGAAGTTAAGTACACTTTCTTCTCAGTCTATTGTCTCTCTGTTGTTCAGATTGAGTAAGTTGATTGTTCCACCTTCAAATTCACTGATTCTTTCCTCTGTCCTCTCCATTCAGTTGTTTAGCTATCAACTGGGGCTTTATTTCAATTATTGTGCTTCCAGTTCTAAAATTTTCCTTTGGTTCCTCTTTACATCTTTGATTTCTTTAATGAGACTTTCTATTTCTCCGTCAACTCTTTCCACTTTTTCATTTTTTCACATGTGGTCATATTTACTCACTGAAGCCTTCTTTTTGAGGGCCACTTTATTCTAACATCTCTGTTATTTCAGTGCTGGCATCTGTTATCTTTTTTTCTTTCAAGTCAAGATATTTCTGGTTCTTGGTATGACAAGTGATTTTCTACTGAAACTTGGACATTTGGGTATGTGTTCTGAGACTCTGGATCTCATTTAAACTTCCTATTTTAGCTGGCTTCCTATGGCATTGCTCTAGTAGGGGTTGTTGGGGGAGGGCACAGGTTCCAACTTGGTCTCTGTTGACACCAGGGGTGCAGGCTTCCTTATTATTGCTGGGTGGGAGTAGGAGTTCTGGCTCCCACTAGGCCTCTGCTGATACCATTCTAGTTATAAGGGATAGGGGTATCTCATTACTGTTCCCCACATGGCCCCAGTGATACAGGGAAAGTGGAGAGGGCAGCCTCTTCACTGCAGAACAGTGTTCAAAGTCCTGACTTTCCACTGACACCACCTCAGTGGGAAGAAAAGTTGGGGTAACTTGTTATAACTTAGTGAGATTGAAAGGCCAGGATCCCCATTCAGCCTTGGCTGGTATAGGTGGGGATGGGGTCATAGGCTTTTTTTCTGCTGTTTCTGGCTAGAGGAGCACAGTTATTGTCTAAAAGTTATGTCTTTCTAGGCTGCCCCTTTCTTGATCCCTTGGCTAACGAGAGCTGGCTTTTGCTGGAGCTTTTACTGCATCCACTGGAATTCCTATTTTGCCAGCATCCTTATATCCAAGTCTGGAGGATATAAGGCAAAAAGAAAGCCCTAGAAAGCATCACTATGTGATTCCTCAGAACCCGAAGTTCCTAGCCAGTCTGTCTTCCTCTCTCCACCTTTTGGAGTATTCTCGTGTTTGTCTTATACCTAGTGCACTTAGTTGTACAGGAGAAATAGGAGAAAGTACATCTATTTCATCTTCCCTGAAGTGGAAGTAGGCATAGATTTTATGATATAACATTTGTGAGCTACACATAATTTGTTCATAAAAGATCTTGGAACATGAATTCTTTCTTACCTAGGTCATGTGAAGCCATTTTTCTTTGTGCTTTGTGGCAAAAAGCAACTATACATGAAAGAAGCAAGGATGGGCTGGCTCCTTCATTCTCAATTAATGTCCAGAAGGTAGTCTCTGAACTCCAGTCTCATATAATTAGAATGTATGTTGTGAGTGATTGATGCCTCAGTAAAACAAACACAGGGCCATATAACATTGCTATTCCTCCTACAATGGTGTATACATACTGTTTAGGCCAGTGGTTCTCAACGTGGGAGGCATGGTGCCCTACTCTCCAGGGTCTCATTTGGCAATATGTAGATACTATGAGTGTCATGACTTGGGCAGGGGATGAGGAAGGGAAGCAAGAGGATTGTGCTACTGGCATCTAGTGGGTAGAAGCCAGGGATAATCCTTAACAACCTACAATTCACAGAACAGCCACCCACAACAAAGAATTATTTACTCCAAAATGTCACTAGTGCCAAGGATGAGAAAACTTGACAGCTAAGTGAATCTTCAGGTATTCTGTGCAACTTTTGGCCTATGTAATTGTGAAACTCTGAATGCTAGGTGTGGAATGGCCTTGCCCAAGCTCTAAACAGAGACAACACACTCTGTCAAGACTGTCTTTTCCTCTGGCTTTCCCTCTGAGAATTCCCTCTTAATTAACATCCAAATTAAGATGTCTAAAGCGAAGAACCATATTCCTTGCTCATCCTTGAAAGTATGTTGTTTACATAAATTACAAATGTTTAAAACAAATGTCCTTATTCTAATCTTATGAATTTTTAAAATCAGAATTTAGACATCACTTTTACACTTGCATTGTTATTACTATCCATCACCTATGTAACCAGCCACAGCCATTTGTCACCCTAATAAAACTTTTGAAAGCACTTTGATTCAAAATAATCCAAGGCTCTGTCTTCTGGAATCGTTTGTGTGGAAAGGCAAAACTTCAAAAGCAAGAATGAAATCGCTAAAGCACTAAAAAAATCACAAAAGCACTAAAAATCAATGTAATGGAAAGCAGGGATGAGACTGGGGCACTTGCTACTGGCTAAGTCCTATAACACAGTGTCAGCACCCCTTGCTCCTGAACTCTGATGCTCCAGGCCACTCTCCTACATTAAACAATTCAGGTAACTGAAAGCACCAAAAAAGGATACACAAGACAAATGGAATACCACAAAGAACAGAACTCACCGTCCCAGTATTCATTCATCATTTGATACTCTTTCTTCTTATATTTTATTCTATTTGAACCCTTCAAAGTGTACTCTATCTTATGGCCTGAAAGTAACTTTTCCCAACTGTACGGGACCTCTGAGCCAGTTTCTAATATGGGCCCCTCTTTATGTCAAGTACCTTGACTAATGTCACAGAGTTACTTCTTACGGGGGCAGACACTGAGAACTTTTTTGTCTTTTCTTAAGGTTCTCCAGTGCACATCCCTGATTCTTTTTTCTGTGAGACCCACACAAAACCCAATTAGAAATCCCCAAGCAGCCACACTGATTTTGTTGAGTAACTGTGAGGAGGTGTGGGTCTTAGTTGAAAACATTTGTCCTACTCTGCTGACAAATGTTAGGTCAAAGACGACACTGAGGACTCTTGTCCTTACATGTTTTTGTTCCCTAATAGGCTTTATGATCACATTCCTTAAATGACAGCCAGAGTGTATTTTGGTATTGAAACTATTTTAAAGACACAATGTGGCAGCAGTATTCTGTGTACAAATAACAGGTCTGGCACTGCAGCCAAGGACAGTAACGGAATCTTCTTCCCTCTTACAGTCATCCTCATTGCCATTCTCAAAAAAAAAAAAAAAAGTCTCTTTTTTCTTTTTTCATCCCCTCCCCTCCACTCCCCCCCCCTTCCCTCCCTCCCACCCCCCTCTGTCTTTCTGTGGGACTCAGATTCCCTTGTTATTATTTTTGCTTTGAATGTCTCTGCCAGAGTAAAGTCTATATAATGGACAAAATATCTTAACCCATGACCCTATTTGGCTTTGCTCCCTCCTGGGGACATATCACAATCAACAAACGGACAGTTCTGGCATGCTTCGAGTCCAGTGTCTGGGGTGTGACCACCTGGGGTAGAATCCCAGCTCTGCCATTCCTTAGTTTGGGACAACTGAGACAGTCCTTTAACATCACTAAAGCTAGGAAGCCTCTTATGTAAAATGGGGCTCTTATGGGTATCCACCTGATGAGGTTGTCAAGGCAAAATGCACACAAACTCTGTCTCCTTTTGCCTGGCACACAAGAATCACTAATAATCTCTTTAATTGGCTAGTAAATTTTTAAAAATATTTTAAGAGAGTGATTGTCACTAAAAAAACAACACAGAACTCTTACTAATTCAACTTCTTCGTAGTAATACATCGATGTGCTCTGGATAAACATTCACTGCTAATGCTAAGCCGTAACAGAAAAAACCTGAGTTTTTCATATAAAACATCTGTTATTTCAATACTAAATAATCACAAAGACTTTGAAAGGTTACCAGTGATGTATTACTCAGGTCTACAGCTAATCTTTGAACTAATTTTTGAAATAACCTCTCAATTTCTCCCACTGAAAAGACTGTACCCTCCCGCAATGAAATATTTAAAAATTCAAATTCAAAATTCAAAGCACTTGCATAACACCCCAGTGTTTAGTCTAGCTTGTCTTGCTTATACCACACCACACGCACTTAAATCTATAATGAACGTCTCCTGAAGCAGCATTTACCCAGAAGAAATACTACCCTGCGGCTGGTTTACCTACTTCCATTTTCATGTCGTAGTGCTGGCCGAGGACACTCTGTATGAGCTCTTTGATGGTCCGGTCGGAGGTCAGCTGGGCCTCAGACTGCAGTGAGGCGATGACCTCCTCAATGCACGTCGGGATCACTCGCACCTGCTGCGGGGCCTCCAGCGAATGGCTGGGCGCGATCCTCTCCCGCTGGCTTTTGGACACTGGCCGCGCGCCTTCCCGCGGCAGGCTGACGGAGCCCTCGCCCAAGGACGGGGTGCGACTCCTGGCTCTCCACAGCCGGCTGCACGCCTCCGCGTCGTCCTCCTGGCTGGAAATGGAGCTGCCCTTCCTCGGCTTGGCCAAGAGGGCCTCTGCGAGCGGAGCGGTCTCCCGTTTTGCGTCGCCCTCTGGGGCCGGGTGCAGGACGGGCTTGGAGGCCGTGGGCCGCGGGCTCCTTGGGCCCCGGCGCGGCCCGGGCCTCTCCCTAGGCGCGGGCGGCGGCATCAGGACCACCGGTCTGGACGTGCCGGCCCTGGAGGCGATGACCGGCGGCTTCTTCTGGGGCCGGTGCCGGAGGAACGCGGAGCTCCGCAGATAGAAGTCCTGGGGGCGAAACGGCCGGGTCTTCCCGGGAGTGGCCGCCTCGCTGGGGCCCGGGGGCCGAGCTGCGCCTCGGGGCGCCTGCTGCGGGAGGGCCGCAGCGGGGGTCGTAGGGCTTTTAGCTCGAGGGGACCCTGATGGCTTTGCGGGTCCAGCGCAGGAAGCGCTGCCCTTCTCCCCGGGACGCGCAGGGCCGGGGACCTGGAGGCCCAACACTGGGCCTTCATCCACAGCCGGCTTGGAGGCCAACTTCTGCTTGAATCGGAGAAAGTCCTTTTTAGTTTCCTGGCGAATCTTCTCAAGCTCTTTAAAGATGTATGATTCTTCTTTGTATTTCAATCCAAAATGCTTTGAAATTGCAGACATCTTGACTAATCTGTCCTGTGAAATAACAATATATTGTATCATATATATATATATATATATATATATATATATATATGTATATAGTATGACCCTATTGTATGACTATATAACAAAACTCACGTTGATATATGCAAGACCAGCTCAAAAACCCTCTCATGGTAGAATACTTGCTGTGCTCCAGAGGCACAAGTGGGCAGTATTAATTTATATCATTTTAAATCCAACTATTGGCCTTTTCAAAGGAACCATGAAAAACCTTTAGAGCAGTTAAGTTTTTTACAGTGGAATTTCTGAAATGTCTATTGGATTTATTTTAACAATTCTTTAGACTATAATATAATGTCCCAATTCCAGACAAGGGAGACAGGCATCTAAAGAAACCCTGCTAAGAAAGAACAGAGGTCATCAACTGAGGCATGGATCTAGCCCACAAACATATTTTTCAATTGCTCCAAGTTTTTCAAAATTATTAATTTGTACCAACAATTTTAAGTTGAGAGATTTTCATATGAAATTCCAGATTTGCAGTTTGGAGTGAAGGGGTGGGGGGTAGGGAATGAAGACTCTGGCAGTGCAAGGTCCAAATCCCTACTCCTGAGGAAAGATGGCAGTTTCCTCTTCCTTCTCCAACTAACTGGTCCTGAGTGTCTCCATCCCATACCCAGCCCATTTCCCTCAATATGTCTCCTGAACTACAGTGGACTGTATGAAGGAAGAGAGGCGATCAGCCACAAAGTAGGCTGTAGCAGGATCATGAGGCCTTGAATGCCAAGTGTTTGTACTTCTGTTGGCTACTGAAAACCATTCAAAAACTTTTAACAGAAAAGTGGCTTGATAGGATCTGCTGCTTGGGCAATACTGAGTGAGAGAAATAATAAAGGGAGAGAGGCAAATAAGAACCTGCACAGCTTGAGCATAAGGCCTGGCCTTGGTAGCTAGCAGCGTGAAAAGAGAGACATAACAAGGTAAAACTGATGGGATCTAGCCAATGAGAAGGAATAAATAGGAGCAACTAAAGATCCTTCCTAAAATAAGAACTTTGAATCATCTTGATGAAGTCTGGGTCATAGCCAAGTACACAATAAAGCTTCTGCTATTCAGTAACTTGTACACTTAAAGATGGTTAAGATGGTAACTTTTATGTTATGTGTATTTATTATCACAATTAAAAAAAAAAACCCTGCTATTCAACAGGGCCAGTTCATGTATGATCATAAGTGGATTTTCAGATCCTGAGAGCTCTGAGGTCATAAACAAAAGCCAGGCTGACAAGAAGTGTAAACAGAAAAGGGCCCAACGACAGACTCTGGGGCACACGCATCTGTGGGAGGTAGGATGAGCAGGAGCAACAGAGAGGAAAATGGGGAGAACAAAGTTCACAGAAGCCAACAAGAGGAGAGTTTTAAGAAATAAGGGTAAAATACAAAATGATGAAATAATAATAATAATGAAAACAAAAGCAGAAAAAAATGAATTGAAAAAACTAATTTGTTTTAGTTAATTTGCCTAAGGCCAAGGCTCTTTGGGAAAAAAATACTAAAGCAGAAACATCTCTGGAATATCATCATTATTTGCAAATATGATTGTCTACCTGGAAGATCTAAACATCAAAGAACTATTTAGAATTACAATAGATTTCTGCAAGGCATTTAAACTTTTTTAAATTTTATACAAAACCAATTAACTTCCTTTATACCAAAATGATCCTTTAAAAACATAGTGATAAAATTCCATTTGTGTTTTTTTAAAAGAGTATCTAGCAATGAACATAACAAGAAATGTGCTGAAACTGCATGAATACATTTTTAAATTTTTACTAAAGGACACAGAAGAAAGATTCTACTAAATAGACAGTTACTGTCCCTTGGTGAAAAAATCAAATATTATAATCATATCAGATCTTCCCAAAATACTGTATTGGTTTAATGCCATCACAATCAAAATCTAAAAATTATATTTTTGAAATCTGAAAAATAATTCTGGGTTCATTTGAAATAACAAACAGGATAGACAGGCAAAGTTTTGAAAAAGAGAAATGAGGGAGCACTTTTCTAACAAGACAATTAAAACTTACACAGATATAAGAATTAAAACTGAACTACGACTGCTAGAATCATCAGGTAGACTGAGCAAAAGAATTAAAAACAGTATGAGTTATAGTGTAAAGACAGCATTAAATTGTCAAGAAAAGAGTTATTCAATGAACTGTGCTGAGGCAACTGGTTGATTATTGGGGGGGGGGATTATATCTCATTTTAAGCCATGTACCAAAATAAGATGGATTTAAGACTAAATGTAGAAAATATTTTCTTATTTTACTTTGCATTTCTTTTTTTTAATGTTTTTATTTATTTATTTTTCAGAGAGAGAAAGCACAAGCAGGGAAGGGGCAGAGAGAGGGAGGGAGGGAAAGAGAGAGAGAGAGAGAGAGAGGAGGGAGACACAGACTCCACAGTAGGCTCCAGGCTCTGGGCTGTCAGCACAGAGCCCGACGCAGGGCTTGAACTCACAAACTGTGAGATCATGATCTGAGCCCAAGTTGGCCTCTTAACTGAGCCACCCAGCTGCCCCTGCATTTCTTTGCTTATCATCTTATCCACCTTCTTGATTGGGCTTACATTAATTCATAAAAACATTATCTTTATAATTAGATTTCTTCATTTACCATGTATTATGGGCAATATGAACAAAACATCCTATCTAGCCTCTAAATATAGTCATGTTGCTTTTAATCTCTAATATCCGCTGTTGATTCTCAATCAGAAGACCCTGTTACATGGCAGAGGGCTCACCTCATCAACAGGCTTTCTTTCTCTACCCGTCTCCACCAATGCCTAGACCTCGAACAGTTCAGCTCTATCCATAACCAGATTTCACATTAAAAAATGAAAATAGGGGCACCTGGGTGGCTCAGTCAATTAAGTGTCCAGCTCTTGATTTCAGCTCAGATCATGATCCCACAGTTTGTGAGATCCGCCCCACGGACCTGTCCGTGCGGAGCCTGCTTGGGATTCTCCCTCTCTCTTTTTCTCTCAAAATAAATTAATAAACTTTAAAAATTTTTTAAAAGAAAGAAAAAGTGAAAATAATATGCTGTTGCCTCTTTCCTGTCCTATAGTATATGAATATTAGAAATGGTTTCTAAAACCCTTAAGGAAGTTTCTCTTTTTAAAAAATGCTGCATAATCCTCCTCATAGTGTTTTGGCTATTATTATTTGCACAGGTGGTAATATGCTCACACTGACACCATCTGCATTTCTTCCTACAAAAGACTGAAAGGCAGTAACTAGAAGAGAGCACAGAACAGAAGCACATTAATACCTGATGAGAATCTGACTTGACTCTCCCAATGCACTTCCCTTTTGTTTCTTAGTTCCTGTTTTGTATTCCCTTCCCAACTTCTCTCAGGCCCTTGGTTTACTATTGAAGTTTATCAAGTGTTCATTGTTTAACATTTCTCAGTACATTTCCTTGAATTCTTCATAGGAAAGTTGCTCTTGAAGTGTAAAAATAAACCAATAGGATATAGAACTTCTAATTTGACAGTAACTTCTATTGGATTTTCAAGGTAGGTGGTATCGCAATGCTAAATGGGCCAGTCCATCAAAACTTGGTGCCTTTCTTCTTCTCACCCACCCCTCAACATTACAAAATATGTGAAATAACTTTTAAACATCCAATCTCATGGGAAAATAATAGGTTCTCTTTTTCTTGGTAAGCAATTTATTGAAAGAAAGAGACTAGTTCTGGTTTGGAGATTCTCAAGGAAAAATAATGTAGCTGTCCCCAAAAAACAAAGTATTAATTTACATACGGTGTCAAGCCTGCTGCTCACAATCCAGGTTAAATTTACCTTACATTTTAAGATGGACAGAATGTGCTTGAAATCTTTGCAACCTGAGCAGTAATTTTACTCTCTGTTTCTTTCCCAATTATTGGAGCTCTGAGCCTTTTTCTTCTTCCTCTCCCAGGAGGTTCAGTGAGGGAGTCAGAAAGACCAAGAGCCAGCCTTTTTTTTCCTCAACCAAAGGTATGATCAGACATGAGAAAGCTCTCCAGCCAAAAATGGCTAAAGGCCCAAAGAGAGCTAACTAGTGAATCCTCTGGACTCTGGGACAGGTTGCTATCCAATTCTTGCAGGTATGGCCATTCTTCCGATCGGAACAGAAGATCCATACTCTGCTCTAGACTTAAAATAAGGTAGAAATAAACAGAGCAGACCACCAGATAACTTGGTTCTAAGCTACATGGAACCACCTCACACAGGGAAAGGAATCTTTCATATGTTAGACCTAGTTCATCAGATTATTATATTAAGAATAGAGCCAAAGCACCAGCTGCTTATGCGGAGGCCTTGACCTCTTCTACATATGGTCATGGATACCTCAGTGGGAGGAGTGACACATTAAGGGCAAGATTTAGGTTCTCTTGGGTCCATGGCCAAATATTATCACAATTCACTTCCTAAATTTCATATCAATATCAACTTCCAATGCACAACATCAGAGTTCCAAAAGAAACATCTAAGTCCAAGGACAGTCTATCATATCTGGTAAAATCTTCACATTGCAAGGAAAATAAAAATATTCTGAAAATAATTATTTGATTTTGAAGTATCAGTGGTAGAAGTGAGATCTGTTTATGCATTGATTATAATTTATGAAAAAGCTTAATAGAAGATATACAATTATTTTAACAAATTTGCTAAGAAAATAAGATAATGGTATTTTTTCTATTTTTGAAACTTTCTATAATATTTGTTTTGCTGCCCTGAATCTTAATAATATCAATAATGGTAACTCACACTTATATTGTGCTGGTTAAAAATGATACAGGAAATAGAGACGAGCTCACAAAAAGCTTTTTCTCTAAACTATTCAGAAGCCTATAGAAATTTCAATGTCTCTAAAAAACTTACTCTACTGTTATAACTAGTACCTAGAATATGCCCATAGCCTTTGTGATATACATATATACACACAAACATAAATACAGAACAGGCAATGGAACAACAAAACATTCTCCCTGCCTTTTTCTTCTCCCATGTTCTGTCTTTCTTTCCTGAACTTCCTTCATCAAATTTGCTTAAATAGCCAAAATAGGAAAATAAAAGAGTTGTATTATTATCATAATGCTTTTGACATATGAAATGTTGCATGGTCTCAATTTCAAAAGCAATTTATTGGAGTTCCACATCTACATCCACAGAAAATCCCCTACTAATAACAGAGTTGATACACTCTGGGAAAAATATAAAAAAACAAGTACCTGAGGATTCTTACAAGTAAACAAAAGTAGGACTGGGGAGCAGAGTAGAAATTTGTGGAAACACTGGCCTAGAGGTAAGTTTCCAAGTTATTGTGGCCTTTCCCTAAATGCCATCCATACTGTAAAATGGCATAGTGCAGGTGGCAAAAACTTTGATAGAAAGCCCTTCATCATTATGGCCAGAAGAATCAGAGAAAAGAGCCCTGGCAACAACCACCACTGAAGGGAAAGGGAAAAAAAATCCCAAAGGAGAGAAAGCCAGAGAAGGTAATCCCCTAATTCTGTGTCTAAACCCCATCCAAGTCTAGACTGACCTCTGAACTGTGCATATGTGGAACAAACTCAAAGCAACACAACAAAGGCTTAAAGAGCTGACGTGAGATTTAGCTGAACTTAACTTCCAATCACAAAGAGTAAGATAGAGCTTACAGTGAGTGCAACCTGGTGAATTGCCTGCCAAATGAAAAACATCAACATTCTTCAAAGGCATAAAACAGAACCCAGAATCCACACAATAAAATATTAACAATACCCAGGATATAATTTAAAAAGTCCTCGGCATAAAAAGATCCAGGAAAATGTGACTCATTCTCAAGGGCACAGATGTTAGTCCAGAGATAACACAGAAGTTGAAATTATTAAATGAGGACTTTAAGGCAAATATTATAACTATGCTCAGTGAAGTAAAGGGAGGTATACTAAAGATGAATAAAAAGATAGAAAATCTTAGAAGTGAAAATAAATAGAAATTTTATCTCTGAAAAATATAATTCTTTCAATAAAAATTTGGCTAACAAAATGGAGATGTCAGTGAATTGCAAGATAAATCAACAGAAATTATCCAGCATTTAAAAGAGAAAGAAAAAAGCTGGGGGAAGTGGCATGGGGAACAGCCTTAGAGCCTTGTGAAGCAGTATCACCAGCTATAACATATAGGTAAGCAGTATCACAAAAGGAGAGGGGAAAATGGGATGGAAAAAATACCTAAAGAAATAATGTCTTGGGGCGCCTGCGTGACTTAGTCAAGCGTCCTACTTCAGCTCAGGTCATGATCTCTCAGTTTGTGACTTCCAGCCCCGCGTTGGGCCCTGTGCTGACAGCTCAGAGCCTGGAGCCTGCTTCAGATTCTGTGTCTCCCTCTCTCTCTGCCCCTCCCCCCCTTGTGCTCTGTCTCTCTCCCTCTCTGTCTCAAAAATAAATAAAACATTTAAAACTGTAAAAAAGAAGAAGAAGAAGAAGAAGAAGAAGAAGAAGAAGAAGAAGAAATAATGTCTCAAATATGAAGAGATATATAAATTTATGGAATCATGAAACTCAGCACATTCCAAGCAGGATAGAACCAAAGAAAACCACATGTAAGCTACTGGAAATCAAAGACGAAGATAAAATACTGAGAGCCTACAGAGAAAAACATTGTTTATAGGGAAACAATTCAAATGACCATAAACTTCCCATCAAAAACCACTGAAACTGGGCACCTGGGTGGCTTAGTGGGTTGAACATCCATCTCTTGATATAAGCTCAGGTTATGATCCCAGGGTCGTGGATCCTCACTGAGCGTGGAGACTGCTTGGGATTCTCTCTCTCTCCCCCTGCCCTTCTCCCGTGCTTGCACTCTCTCTCTCCCTCTCTCTCCCTCTCTCTCCCTCTCTCTCCCTCTCTCTCTCTCTCTCTCTATATATATATATATATAATTTTAAAAAATTTAAAGGCAAAAAAACAAAGAAACCAAAATAGTGAAAAAAGATTTATAATGCTAAAAATAAAACAAAACAAAGAACTGTCAACACCAGATTATATATCTAGCAAGCATATTCTTTAAAAAATGAAGGCAAACTAGGGCACATGGGTGGCTCAGGCATCTGATTTTGGCTCAGGTCATATTCTCACAGTTTGTGAGTTCAAGCCCCACATCAGGCTCTCTGGTGTCAGCACAGAGCCTGCTTCAGATCCTCTGTCTCCCGCTCTCTCTCTCTGCCCCTCCCCCACTCACTCTCTCTTTCTCAAAAATAAACATTTTTTTTAAATGAAGGCAAATTGAAGACATAATCAGATACAAGAAAACTAAAAGAATTACTTACCAGCAGACTATAAGAAATGCTAAAGAAATTTCTTCAGACTGATGGGAAATTGTACAAGAGGAAAATATGAATCTTCAGGACTGAATGAAGATCAGAACTGGCAAATATCTGGGTAAGTTTAAAAGGCCATTTTTTTAGTCTTTTTTTAAATTTAATTGTATGAAAATCCCATGGTATTGTTGGGGGGTTTGTATCTAGATGTAACACATATAACAAGAACCAAAAAGGCTAGGATGGGGTAGGTAAGGTAACTATGTTTGTAAGGGTTCTGCATTTTATGTGAACTAGTTCAGTATTAACTCTAGACTGTTAAATGTTAAGAATGTATACTGTAATTCTTGGAGAAATAGTTTTTAAAATAATGCAAAGAAATGTAATGAAAAAGTCAATAGACAGTAAAATGGAATACAAAAAATAGTATTAAATCTTCGAAAATATTTTAGACTAAATAATAGTGAAAATACAACATCAAAATGTATCAGGGGCAGCTAAAGTAGTGATCAAAGGGAAAAGTACAGCTTAAATGCTTAAATCAAAAAGAAGAAAGGTCTAAAATTAATAACCTAAGGTCCTACATTTAGAATCTAGAAAAAGAGGAGTAAAGTATATCCAAAATAAACAGAAGAATGTAAGTATAAGGACATAAATCAGAAAAATACTTGAGAAAATTAACAAAACCAAGAGCTGGTTCTTTAATAACATCAACAAAATTCTGAAAACCCCTACCTAAACTGTTTAAGAATACATGAGAGAGAACAAAATCACCAATATCAAGAATAGAAAAGGGCTTTTCACTACAGGTCCTAAAGATAATAAGAAAATATGATAAACAACTTTATATCAACAAATTCAACGACTTAGATAAAATGATCAAATCCTTGAAAATTTCAATTTACCAAAATTAGCATAAGAAACAGAAAATCTTAATATTACTATATGAAATAAACTTACTCATTACCAAAAATCTTACCACAAATAAACCTCCAGGCACAGATGGTTCTCTCAAACACTCAAGAAAGAAATAACAGAAATATTTTCAGAAAACAGAGGATGAAGGAACTTATTTTCTGACACTTACATAACCATAATACCAAACCTCACAAAAGCATTTATTAAAAGGAAAGTCATGTCACCAATATCCCTCATGAATATAGACACAAAAATCTTTAATAAAATATTAGCACATCGTACCAAAAAAATATATTTTTAAGTATAATATATTCTGATCATATAGTTTATCCCAAGGTTGAAAAATTGATTTAACATTTGGCAATCAATATAGTTCACAGTATTAACAGAAAATGGAAGAAAAGAAAATATATGATCATTTCAATAGGTAGAGGAAAATTATTTGACAAAATCCAATACTCATGCATGATAATAATAAAGAAATAACTCTGGGCAAATATGCTTCATAGGGAACACCTTCTATCTGATTAAGAGAATTTACAAAAACCTTACAGCTTAACATTGTATTTTTCCTTTCCTACCGAAATTGAAAAGTAGGCAATAGTGCCTCAACTCTGACCACATCTATTCAACATTATGCTGGAGGTCCTAGCCATTGCAATATGGCGAGGAAAAGAAATTAAAGGAATTGATTAGAAAGGAAAAAGTAAAACAGTTCCTATTTGCAGATGACGTGATTTTTAGGTCAAAAATCCCAAAGAATCTACAAAACGATTACTAGTGCTAATGAGTGACTTATCAAGATTGTAAAATATGTTAACATACAAAATCAACTGTATTTTAATATGCCAACATCAAACAATGGGAAAATAATTTCCAAAAAGACATAAAATACTTGAGAATTAATCTAACAAAAGATGTCCAAAATCTCTACACTGAACTTTACAAAACATTGCTAAGAGAAATTAAAGACCTACATAAAATTCCAAACCATGTTTGTTAACTAGAAGACTCAACATTGTTTAAACGGCAGTTCTCCCCAAATAGATGTATAGATTCTATGCAATCTGAATCAAAATTCCAGCAGACCTTTTTTTATAGAATAGCAAGCTGATTCTAAAATGCATGTACAAATTTAAATAACTTTAAGTGGTTAAAATGATATTTAAAAAAACTGGAGGACCTACACTACCCAATCTCAAAACTTACTATAAAGTACAGTAATCAAGGCAAAGGTCCTGGCAAACCATTATGCTGCATAAAAGAAGCCAGACACAAAACAGTATACCTTGTATGCTTCCATTTATATAAAATTCTAGAAAATGCAACCTATTCTGTGGTGTCACATAGTAGACCAGTAGTTGGTTGGGCGATGTAGGTGCAGTTGAGAACAGGGGTGGATACCAAAGGGAGCAGAGGAA
Organism: Prionailurus bengalensis; assembly: GCF_016509475.1. Lineage (NCBI taxonomy): Eukaryota > Metazoa > Chordata > Mammalia > Carnivora > Felidae > Prionailurus > Prionailurus bengalensis. The sequence continues at coordinate 87,239,250 of NC_057355.1, read as the reverse complement.
TGAAAAGATTCAGTTATAAAGAATTTAAGTTCAAATTTGGGAAAAAAAAAGAGGTTTGGTAATCTTGATTGCAGTAATTGTTTCAGAGGTTATACACATCTGTCAAACTGTGCACCTGTACACTACACTGCAATACATTATACTAACTACTATCTGTACATTCTGTGCAGTTTAGGAAATATAAATTATACCTTTATAAAGCTGTAAATAGGAAAAACCAATTTACTGAACTCTTAAATTTGAATGTTGCATAATTAAAAGAACTATTGAACTCCTTTAAACTCCTGCTGTGGCAGTCAGCATAGTTTCACTGTGGATCTGTGGCCTTAGATGCTAGAAAATCCTTGCATTAAGCCTACAGTGTCCCACAGCCCACCAGAGTTTTTGGGTCACACTCAAGAAACAGTTTACTATTCCCAAATGAGACGCGTTGACATCAGTGGGGGGGTTCACCTAATGGTGCTTAAGGTTTGTCCAAAACAACCAGCCCTTGTCAAGGGACACAGGAAAGGTCAGGGCGTTGGAAATTAAATTCCTTCCACTGTGACCTTACTCCCTCCCCACAGTCCCTCTGATTCCTCCCAGTCTTCTGCCTTCCTCACTCCTTTTCCTTTCCCTACAGCCCGGCGGTCACTATCTTTCCCTTCCACCAGGTTTTCACCCTTCCCGACAGCACCCCAACCCCTATTCCTGCCCCAATCCCTTCTTCTACACCAGCCTTATTTTCTACCCTGATATTCTCAGAGATTAGTTTGGATTATAGAGGCGGAAGGGGACACGATAGCTCCGCCCAAAAATCGCAGCCTCTACTTCCCAGAGTCCCAGAGTAAGTCACCCGCGCCAGGTCCACCTCTCACCGGCCGGTGAGGACGCCCCTGCTCCCCTGCAGGTGGCGAGAAGTTTGGCACTGCCGCGGTGTATCCAACCGGCCTTCCTGGGGCGGAGCGGCCGGGTGGGCTCCGATAGCCCCTACGGGAAGGAAGAACGCGCTCCGTTGCTCGGCAACAAGTCGCGCGTCCTACTCCGCACCGCAGCCCAGGAGCAAGGAGGGCTCTTGTGGATCCCTCCGCGCTACCGGTCCCAGCCCGCGCGTTTCTGCCTAGCAGAAGCAGCTGCAAGAGCGCAGCTGGGCTCGAAGCCCTAACCCCACACTGAAAGATCTTTGTTTTCCCGTGCGTGAAGTGGCTGGTCCCAAAGACCCTCCTGGACTGGAGTTTCCCACATCGCCAGTTTTGCCCAATTTAACCAACTGCTTACTTGGCAGTCATGTACATTTAAACCAATAATGCTGAACCGGGAAACTTAAAACTTTTTTTTTTTTTTTTTTTTTGCTATACTTTTAAACTGTATGTCTGCACTAAATGCCAAGAGTACATTTCAGGGGTATTTCCCATGCCCTGCACCTAGAGCACAACTCATAAAAAGAATCTTGAAATCAAAGGCATGAGATTCAGAATTCTGGAGAGTTCCTACTAAAATCCTGATTCAGCATATTCAGTTTCTTTTTTTTTTTTTTTCAACGTTTATTTATTTTTGGGACAGAGAGAGACAGAGCATGAATGGGGGAGGGGTAGAGGGAGAGGGAGACACAGAATCGGAAACAGGCTCCAGGCTCTGAGCCATCAGCCCAGAGCCCCACGTGGGGCTCGAACTCCCAGACCGGGAGATGGTGACCTGGCTGAAGTCGGACGCTTAACCGACTGCGCCACCCAGGCGCCCCGGCATATTCAGTTTCTGATGTTCAAGATAAGAAAGGTCATAAGCAGTAGTTGGCATTATCTATTAAAGTTGAATATATCCATACTCTATGGCCCAGCAATCCCACTCCCAATAGAAATGCATGTGAACAGGCACCAAGAAACATGTACACCAATATTCATAGCAGTTTCATTCATAATAGCTTAAAACCGGTATGGATCCAAATGTCCATTAAAAGTAGTGCACATAAAAGGGTGCCTGGGTGGTTCAGCCAGTTAAGCCTCTGACTCTTGATTTCTGCTTAGGTCATGATCTCATG